>NC_142443.1:10000-314758 GCF_059453495.1 Arachis ipaensis | reverse complement strand
CAGTCATAAACTGCATCTCCGGGGGATTCGCTGGAGGCGGCGAAACAACATCGGCCAGGAAACGAAGTTACCGAGCCATGCTAGCCATAGAAGGAGCCTCACCTCCAAACAAGAGCGACGCACCAGATTTAGAGATCACCTTCAATAAAGCGGATATGTCCTCGGCCGCCCCACACCTGGACGACCCGGTCGTAATTTCTATCCAGACAGGCGACCTACTGGTAAGAAAGGTCCTTTTGGACCCAGGTAGCAGCGCAGACGTACTTTTTCATTCTACATTTTTAAAAATGAACTTATCTGAAAAACTCATACAACCCTCCTCCGGAGAACTGGTAGGATTCTCCGGAGAAAGGGTACCCATAAAAGGTTATATATGGCTTAAAACGACAATAGGTGAAAACGCGTCATTCCGAACACTTGATATACAATACCTGATTGTCGATTGCAATAGTCCTTATAACATTATCCTCGGGAGACCTGCTCTGAACATGTTCAGAGCAGTAATATCAACTTTCCACCTATGTGTTAAGTTTCAGGCACAGGACGGAAAAATAGCAACGATCCACTCAGACCGCCAACAAGCTCGGCAGTGTTATAACTCTTGCTTAAAAAGATCGGATAACAGCGGAAGACAACATGAGATCAAAGCAGTACAAACCAGAGAGGAAGTCCTTTCCCTAGCCGAACTCGACCCCAGAGGAGACACACAAGAGAGACCACAACCAACTGACGAACTCCAAAAAATTCAACTAACGTCCAAACCAGAGCAAGTAACATACATAGGTCAAGCACTACAAGGGCAAGAAAGGTCGGATCTCGTAAAGCTGCTAAGGGCCAACGCAGACTTATTCGCCTGGACCCCAGCAGATATGCCGGGCATAAGTCCGGAGATCATCTGTCACAAACTCGCCACCAATCCTTCGAGCCGACCCTTAGCCCAGAAGAAAAGAAACCTAGGAGCAGAGAAATCAAAGGCGGCCCTGGAAGAGACCAGTAAACTCCTACAAGCCGACTTCATCAGAGAAATCCGCTTCACCACATGGCTCTCGAATGTGGTAATGGTAAGAAAAAACTCAGGTAAATGGCGCATGTGCGTCGATTTTACAGATTTGAACAAAGCATGTCCTAAAGACGCCTACCCTTTACCATGCATTGATAAACTTGTAGACAACGCTTCAGGTTTCGAAAGCTTGAGCTTCATGGATGCATACTCGGGGTATAATCAAATACTAATGCATCCTGAAGATCAAAGCAAAACAGCATTCATTACCGAACATGGAAACTTTTGTTATCGTGTAATGCCATTTGGCTTGAAGAATGCAGGTGCGACCTATCAACGCTTGATGGACAAAGTCTTCCATCACCAAATAGGACGCAACATGGAGATATATGTGGACGACATGGTCGCGAAAACCAAGAGAGAAAAATCGCACTGTGAAGACCTCAAGGAAATATTTGGCCAACTACGAAATTACAATATGAGACTGAACCCCGAGAAATGCGCCTTCGGAGTAAAGGGGGGAAAGTTTCTCGGATTCATGCTCACATCCCGAGGAATCGAGGCGAACCCTGAAAAATGCTCAGCAATACTCAACATGGAAAGCCCTAAAACGATAAAAGAGGTACAGCAACTTGCAGGAAGGGTAGCTGCACTATCTCGATTCCTCCCCGCTGCATCAAGCCGAGCATATCACCTCTTCCAAACGATATCAAAGAACAAAAAATTTCATTGGACAGAGGAAGGCGAGAAAGCATTTTCCGAGCTCAAAGCGATCTTAGCAACACCACCCGTGCTACAAAGACCAGAAATCGGTGACCCTTTATATTTATACTTATCTGTTTCAAACTATGCTATAAGCTCGGCCCTTATTCTCGAAACAGGAAAAACGCAACAGCCAGTATACTTCGTCAGCAGAGTCATGCAACCAACCGAGCAACGATATCCGAAGATAGAACAACTCGCCCTTGCACTGATAACAACAGCAAGGAGACTCAGGCACTACTTCCAAAGCCACACAATAATAGTAAGGACGAATCATCCACTGAGACAAATATTAACAAAACCAGAACTGGCAGGACGGTTGACCAAATGGTCAATTGAACTCTCAGAGTTCGACATTCAGTTTCAAACAAGGCCGGCCCTCAAGGCACAAGTTCTCACCGACTTCATCACAGAGATGACCCCACACGATCACATTGAAACATGGGAATTGCACGTAGATGGGGCATCAAGTCGAGAAGGAAGCGGGGCCGGAATGATATTAAAGGAGGGAAATAAGGTGGTAGCCGAGCAAGCCCTCCAATTTCACTTCTCGGCAAGCAACAATCAGGCCGAATATGAAGCCCTCATAGCGGGATTAAAGCTCGCCCTAAGCCACAAAGCAACGAACTTAACGGCACATTGCGATTCCCTCCTGGTGGTCCAACAAATCCGAGGAGAATTCCAGGTAAAAGATCCCTTGCTAGAACAATACTGGCTCATAGCAAAGGATCTAATTTCAAATTTCAGTTCGTTCACCATATTACATGTGCATAGAGAGCAAAACGTCAGGGCAGATATACTATCTAAACTCGCCGCCACCAGAGCGGACACACAAACATCAACATTATCACAGCACACACTCACAAAACCGAGCATTGAATTATTATGTATTGAAAACATTAACCACCTCCACGATTGGAGGAAACCTTTTCTTGAATACATATGTACAGGTACATTACCCAGAGACGAGCTCCATCCTCAACAGTTCAAACGTAAGGCAAGCTTCTACACAAAAATATCAGGAGAACTATACAGACGAGGTTTCTCACAACCACTATTAAGATGCCTCGACCAAAACCAGGCCAAAGAAGTAATGAATGAAGTCCATGAAGGAGTATGTGGGAACCACATAGGAGGACGAGCTCTCGCCGCAAAAATAATCCGAACAGGATATTATTGGCCGACCATAAAGAGAGATTGCATAGCTAAGGTCAAAACATGCGACAAATGCCAGAAACATGAGGCGATCTCAACCAAGCCAGCCGAAGTACTGCACAGCATGGAGGTAAGCTGGCCTTTCTACAGATGGGGGCTTGACATCCTCGGCCCCTTCCCAACAGCACCAGGACAGGTAAAATTTCTTTTGGTATCCATAGACTACTTCTCAAAATGGATAGAAGCGCAACCTTTAGCAAAGATAACAGCTGAAAAGGTACGATCTTTTATTTGGAGAAATATAATATGCCGCTTTGGGATACCAAAAGAAATAATATCAGACAATGGTAGACAATTCACAGACAATAAGCTCGGTTTATTTCTAAAAAATTTCAATATTCAACATCGTTTTAGCTCGGTAGAACACCCACAAACTAATGGGCAAGCCGAAGCTGCTAACCGAGTTGTGTTGCAGGCAATAAAGAAGAAGCTCGACAACGCAAAGGGAGAATGGGCCGAGCTCATTCCCGAAGTACTGTGGAGTTACAACACCACAATACATAACACTACAGGCGAAACACCCTTCAAGTTGGTCTATGGCTCAGAAGCACTGATCCCCATTGAGGTCGGATTACCAACGTTAAGAGCCGAGTTGTACGACGAACAACAAAATCAAAGGGCCAGGAGCGCCGAGCTTGACCTAGCCGAAGAGGACAGGGAAATCGCCGCTATCAAACAAAGGGCCCAGAAAAGAATAATGGAAAGAAAATACAACAGGAAGGTGATTCCGAGGATATTCAACAAAGGTGACCTTGTGCTCAGGCGAACAGAGGAAGCCAGAAGACCTCCAGCTCATGGCAAACTCGCCGCAAATTGGGAAGGCCCCTTCCGTGTTACCCAAGTACTCGGCAAGGGGGCATATCAACTCCAAACATTACAAGGCAATGCCATCCCAGGAAACTGGAACATCTCATCACTCAAAATGTATATGTCATAGTTTGTACAAAATGCGAATGAAGGTACTCTTTTTCCCCCTTAGAGCTTTTTTCCCAACGAAAGGGTTTTGCCTAAGGAGGGTTTTAATGAGGCCGGACGCCCCCCGAATCCAAATAAAAGCGATAAATTCTTTTCAAATAAAGCCTGACAATGACAAAATATAACAAAGCAAAAACACTTACTATAAATATATTATATTATCAAACTGGCCTGAAACGTCGGCCAAATACCACCACCTAATAGTCAAACCGGCCTAACATCGGCCAAATACCATACAAAGTCCAAAAAATTAACAGTCTAGAGCTCAGACAGTCAAAACAAAAGCCACAAATACAAACAAACTAAGAAGGAGCATTCTCATCGTGCTCCTCCACAGTACCATCCACAACTAACTTTCCACCTACAACTATCTTTGTAATATCGAGCTTATCACAATCAAAATTAGGGGCTAACAGGGCAATCTGACTAACAGCACGATCAAAACCATAAGAGAACATCTCCATCCCAGCCTCCTCTAGCTCATGCACACGGGAAGTAAGCCGACCTTTGGCCACGTCGTGCTCCATAACTTCAGCTTGCAACAAACGGATTTGATCTCTTAAACGAACCACCTCATCCTCAGCTTCTTTCGCTTTAGCCACAGCACTGGTAGCAACATCTTCCTTTTCCTTTACAACCTTCTCCAAATCAGCAATCCGAGCTGTATATGACTTCTCCATGGAAGAGACCTTGTTCACAGCTTCTTGCTGATCAGCACCAACGCACTCAACAGTCCGACCAACGCAGAGTAAGCGAGAAGCAACCACCTACCGAGCACCCGTAGCATGAGAACAATACAAAAGGTTGAAAAAAACAAGAAACACAAAACAAAACATACCTGAACAAATTTACCGAGCGCTTCCATTCCAGCTCGGCGCGTCATAAGCATGTCCCCAGGATACTGCGAGGCCCTATCAGAAAGCTCCGCGAAATTAAACTGTTCGTTCCAAAGGGAGTGCGAGCTAGAACCAGCAATGAAGCCATGAAGCTTTTTCTGCCGATCAAAGGCAACTCCGCCACCACCTACAACCTCACGATCACCTTCGGAAATAACCTCTAAGGAAGTATCGTCTCTCTTCCTTTTAAATGAAGACGCAGGATGCGCAACAGACGAGAAAGCCTGCTCGCCCGCATCCTTCCGATCACCAGCACTCCCAATCCCTTTCTCCTTTTTCTTACTCAAGAAAGATTGCAGCTTGTTCGGGTCCAACAAGGGAACTCGGCCACCTAAAAAAACCACCAAATGTCAGACAAACTCGGCAAATGTCCAATACTTAATAACAAAACACCAAAAAACATTACCTATGTAAGCCCTAAGACCCTCATTATCACCCAAATCATATAAACGCAAAATTTCAGGGATGGACAAGCATTCCCCAGCAGCAACACTCTCCACAATAAAGTTCATCACAAACTCCTCTTCCTCACTCCTCTCAGAAGCCTCGAGGATCTGAGTCGGTTCAGAACACCAGTAGAGAGGAAATTTCTCGCTCAACTCACCATCCAAATAGAAAGGGTACTCAGACTCGGCCGAGCGGACTTTCACAAAAAGAGATTTGAAGTTCTTGAAAGAGGACTTATAAAGAAGGAATACAGACCGACCCGGAAAGCTACTGAAACAAACCCACAACCCCTTACGAACCCCCTTTGCCTGAAAAAAGGAAAAGAATAAAGACAGCGAACAAGGGAAGGAGAGGAATTCCATCAGACATTGAAATGCGCGAAGGAACGCCCAAGAATTTGGGTGCAACTGTGACGGAGCACAGTTTAGCTGAGTAAGGACGTCACACTCAAAAGAAGAAAAGGGAAACTTCACTCCAAGTTCAACCATGCATGGAGTATACATATAAAAATACTCCCAGTCACCCCTCCTCTCACAAACCCTATCACTACTAGAACAGGGCTGAAACTCGACAACGACGCCAGAACCCCCCCTCACGAAATCTATGCCCCTCAAATCAGAAAGGGATTCAACGCTGATGAAGGAAGATGAACGTGTCTTCACATCATCTTGGACCCAGTGATATGGGTCGTCTTCCCTATCCTCAATAGCCTTCAATTTTTCTTTCAATTTCTCTCCCGCCATGACAGAGTATGCAGAAACGAACAGTCAAAGAAGAGTCAGAAAACGTTTACCTTTCGAAGACATAGCGCAGACTTGAAGACTAGGAGCAACACAGCGTAATTTCCAAAACAATGAAAATAACTATTATTGCAAGCCCACTAACAAAGTGGGTAAATTAATTCATGCCCACTAACAAACGTGGAAACCGAAACGGCAATAATGGACAATAAAAGATGACACGATTCGCGAAGAGACAAGTTAAACCCTTTTCAAATTTTCTCAAAACAAAACCTAGCCACGTATGAAAAACAAAAAGCTCGCCTACCGACCTATACGGAACGCTAGCCGACCTGGGGGGCTATGATGCGTACCACACCATAATCGGCATGGAGGTTCAGTGGCAGACTGACCTTAAAAATCGGAACCGAGCAGAACTGAACAAACAAACTTTATAAATTATCTCCGAAACAGAATACGCCACTCAATCACGTCTCTTCACAAGATATCCATAACGGCACTTGACCAGGAATATCGGAACTAACAGGAGCTCACCAGCAAACTCGAGGAGCCTATAAATCTTACCCCTTGATTCAGAAAGGGGCAGGTTCCACATTCACTTCTAGTTATTTACTCTTTATTCATTAATTATTCTCCCACTTACTTGAGCGTCGGAGTGCTTTGTGCAGGTGCTCCCGCTGCCGTGTTTCAGAAGGCCGAGGTTAAACTCACGTCGTTGCTCGAGGACAACATATAATCTAGCCACGCATCCAAGTGCTCGGCCGGAGATCATCAACCTCGGTCATCACAGACGGAACAGATTCTATTCGATATTTTTCCCCCCTTGGGGAAAGGGAAGCTAATTTGATACGTATAAAGTGGAATACATGAAACTCATATCCAAAAATAAGGACCCTAATGCTCTAATTTTTGCCAAAGTAACACAAAAAAAGGATGATTGGGGTAGCAACATGATGTAGTAGTTGCTGTATGCTTATTGAAGAATGGCAGTGGAACTTTTTTATGCAAGATTGTGCAGCCTCAGTGACTTGAAGTGTGAGAGAGACGAAATGAACCCTCAGCATAGAGCATTTTATAGACCGGGCGAATTCTGAGAGTCAAAATGATACTCAAGATGGTACCAAGTCCAACAACACCGGCAAGAATAAGAAAAGTGAGCCTGAAGCAATTTGCACCATAGCATGTTGAGCTTCCTTGCTTAGCAGCTTCTGCATCATACACAGTGCCAGCAAGCAAAGCAGAGAAAATAATGGCACCAATTGGATTCCCTAGCATCATGAAGTTACTTGTAATACCAAAGTTCTTGAGACCAAAGAGCTCAGACACAGTTGGAACCATTATAGAGTACTGAACCCCATAACATACCCCAAGCAAGGCCGTTGCAGCATAGAGAGTGCCGTCAAGAGCTGAAGCATAGAGGCAAAATGCTATGATCATTATTATTTGTGTGCATGTCATCCAAATTGTTCGAGGCAGAGCTATGGACCTGTCAAATGTTACAACAATTTGACGCTGTTGCTGTGCTAAAAATCTAACGAAAGGTATACAATACTGCACAAAAATCTGCTAGTCTTACCTAACAAAGTGTTCAGAAACAGCACCGGCACCAAGACGACCCAGAAAGTTGCAAAAGCTGAAGAGTGAGAGCAGTATGGTTGTGTCATTGGCTCCCAAAGCAACTCCAATCTGAGCGAGATTGTTGAGAACCGTTACTCCTGAACCAACCCCAAAAAAGTAAACAAACCAGAGAAGCCAGAAATCAGCCTTGACTATGGCTTCTCTGAACTTGAAGTCTTCTCCCCTCTTGGGCCTCCTTTTGTTACCCGTCACAGCTCCCTCACCCTCTGCAAGAAGTGTCTCAATATCTGAAGCATCCTCGTCAACAAGACTGGCAGCCGAGGAAGATGGTGCCAGCAAGGGATCGGTTTGATTTGAGGTAACAGGATGAAGATCATCATTGTTTGCCTTTGGATGGGAAGGGAATAGTGTCATCTTGAGAGGGATTGCAAGGGGAGTCATGAGAAGCAGAAGCATTATAGCAGCTAGGACATAAGAGAGAGCACCAGTGATAGAAAAGATGTCGCAGAGTATTGTGGTTGTAACAAGATAGGTGGCAAGTAAAACACTGGCGGCTTGAACAAAGAGGAAATGGCAATGGACAGAAGAGTCTTCACCAGAAGGAGGAGTGCAGGGGCGAATGAAGTACATGATGAGCAAGCATGCAATGGGAACTCCAAGTGCGAGAAAGAGCACAAGATTTGATGCAGAGTGTTTGAGCAACAAGGTGTATATGAGAGTGTAGACTGCGGCGCTGATCCCGACATAGCCCTTGAGGATGCCGGAGATGGTGCCTCGGGAGAGAGGGAAGTTTCTCATGTTGGTAACAAGAACAGCAGTCCCGAACCATGCATTGCTGTTGGTGGCAACACATAGAGCAAGGCATAAGGGGACATAGGGGAAGGTAGAGAGAGTTCCGGTGAGAGCAAGGAAGAGAGCTCCATAGCCCAAGAAACAGAGGAGAGCACCAATGAGGAGGAGGGACCAAGGAGGGAGGAAGTTGCATGCAATGCCAGGGAGGATGCCCACGTTCTCGCCCACGTCGTTGGCCACGCCCAGGATGGTGAGCTGCTGCTGGTTGAGGGACAAGACGGATTTGAGGGCGGAGGAGTAGAGCGGGAAGTTGTAGGCATTTCCCGCAGCTATTTGGACCCAAGCAGCGGCGCCAAGACCCACCCAGGGTGGTCTGCTCCCCTCTTTCACAACCATTTTTCTTACTTCTCGTTACTGCTTTCTTTCAACCAATCTCAATCTCAGTCTTGATAAGAATTTCAGTTTACCAAACAGTCCAAACCTAACCTTCTTGGTTTTTAGATAAATCTTTTGCAAGCCCCATTGCCATTCACAACTTGGTAGCAATGGCCTATAGGACAAGGATTCTGGATGTCCAAAAACACCTACTATTTTCATACACTTGGATCACTCAAGTCGAATTCTGTACATTCCATAAGTAAATGTGGGACATGAAATCCAAAATCATAATCATAATATATCTAATCTATCTAATCAAATTGACCTACTACAATGCTAGATTCCCAATAATCCACTCTTGTCGTTGCACGCTCAGCCTTACCTTCTACAAATAAAACAAATAATCTATTCAACGAAAATTGAAAGAGAAAAACTAGAAACATGAACGTCTTCCTTCTTATTTCTTTTCAAAGAGAAATACTATTCACAAATTCAACATCACAATCACAAGGCAAAAAAAAATATTCACAGGCACTACTCAACTTAACTTTACAGGTAACTCTGTCCTAATTTTCCACTGGGCGTACCAAAAAAATAAAGGTTCCCAGTCTTCCAAGAGAGTAACAATATGCCTCAGATTCAGAACACACACAATAGAACCTTTTTTTTTTTCTTTTTAATGCATCCTCCTTTTGCAAAAAAATTAAAAGGATGATTTGATCAACAAAGAAACAAAAAGAAGAGAATGTCAGTAATCTTCTGCCTTGGACATGACGGAGAGGCGGCTCGGCCTTGGCTGAAAGGCTTCACGGCGGCGACGGTTGTGGGAGGAGGGTCTGATCAGAGCACACAGAGCTTTCTTCACCAGCTCGCCCTCCACTCCTCCGATTCGCACCAGCGAGTTCTGCATCGCCAATCTTCGAAGATTTAGGGTGTTACCACTCGAAGAAGAAGCACAATGAAGCAACGCCGTTTTCTGCTGCTGTTCGGCGAGGCGTTTGTGGTAGGAGCAGCGGAAGGAGCCAGGGTGCGTCGTAGGTGAACACATGCACGTCCTTCTCTGGTGATTCGACGTCGAAGATGATATCGCGTCGGTTTTCCTCTGATTCTTGTTTATCGCCGTGGAGCGTTGCCCGGGGGAACCTGGTGGTTGCTCCGAGGAGAATCTCACGGATGCTGGACACGGCGGCGAAGAGGTGGAAGAACAACGCCGATGGTGGCCAAAGGAGGAGGAGAAGCGCGTGGGGACGATGGGGGAGACTCCGGGAGCGAAATTGGCGGAGGTGTATGAAGCGAAGGGGTAGGAAAATGAGCGCGAGGAGGACGGCGTTTGGTTTCTGGAGGAAGGTGAAGCCACAGCGGCCATTGTTGAATTGATTCGAATTGGATGTGGCTGAAACGGTGTAAAGAAAGAAACTAAAGAAAGAAAGAGAGTGTGTGCGATTTTTCATGAGCATTTAGCAGTGAGAAATGAGAAGAGAGAAAGATACCTGTTAGGATTTATAACTTATAAGTTTGTTAAGTTCGTTATCTTTTGGGAGCGTCGTATACGGGAATCAGTTGCGGATAGAACCTTAATTCAGCTTTTATACACAATGAATTACGTTTTTTGCGGCATGGTATACTGTTCAATATATACTTTTATTATTTTTTCAATTTATAAAACAAAAAGGTATACATATACTTATACGAGAAAAGGATAAATAAATTTCTGATGTTTTAATTCGAAGACAAATTTATTTTTTAAGATTGAAAAATATAAAATTATTTTTTATCTTATAAAATGTGTGACATTTAGATTTTTTGAGAGCTTGTTTGGAAATTATTTAATAAGAGAAAAAGAATTCCATTTCTTTTAAAAAAAGAATTTATTTTTATTTGAAACTCAATTTCAATTTGGAATGACTATAGAATATTAATAGAATAGAATCCAAATTTAAAAAGTGTGTGAGTGGATTTAGAAATCAGATCTCTGATTTACAAACGAAAGAAAAATGAGAATTGGAATTCTTAAAGTAATTCAAATCATTTATTTTTAGTTATTCCAAAGTAAGAAAAAGAATTCAATTTTTGAGTGAATTTTAATTCTTAGCATTTTAAACAAGCTCTGAGTTTTTGACTTATGAAAAGTAGTAGTATTAATATCTGGTGTAATTTTTAAAATTTAATTTCCACTTTTTAAGTTGGTAAAAAAATTAAAAAAATGACTTCTCTCGTAATATTATTACCATTTATCATATTTTATAAAATAAACACTTTTAAAATTAAAAATTCAAACACAAAATAACTTATTTATAAATTATTTTTAATATAATAATTTATTATTTAAATTATTTTTTTAAAAATAATTTAATTAAACTATTTTTTCAAACTGGACCTAAACAATCACACACAAAACCACTCCAATTCTTGCTTCAGTCAAGATAAAATAACTTGTGAATTTGTGATTAGATAAATGTCACTATTTATGAAAATCTTTAGGAGTTTGAAATGATTATGTATGACTGTTTTGTGTGACTAAGATTTATTTATGACTGATATAAATAAAGTGAGACTATTGTATTTAATGGTATAATTTATAAATCTTAATTTTTTTTACATTAAAAAAGATTGCTTAATAATTAGATGATTTAAATATAAAACATCAAAGTTATATAAAATAATATATATATTTATACACAAAGTATTATTGTTGATAAATTAATCTTTTTTTTTTTACCAAAGATAGAAGACTTGAACTCGCAACCTCTTCATTGAGTATGGGGAGACTATGTCATTTGAGTTATAACTCATTGGCTTCATATACTTATTTTTTTATTAAGGATAGGAGATTCAAACCCGCAATCTCTTAATTAAGTACGAGAAGACTATACCATTTGAGCTATAATATAATATTTAATTTATTTTTATACTATAACTAATTTGTTGATTTATATTTTATATACATATATATAATATGGTCAATATTAGCTAACGAACTATAATTCAAATGGAATAATTTTTCCATATCCATTTATAGGTCGCGAATTCGAGTCTCACTCCAAAATTTAAAAAAAAATAATAAACCACAAAATTAAAAACATTAAGACACCAAAAAAAAATTTTAGCAAGAATAATAAAAAAAAAAAGATAATAAGAAAAGGTTAGTGCGGAGGCGTCGGCCATTGTCCAATGAGCTGAAGTAAAGACTAAAGAGAGTGGGAGAAGAGTCGAGCTCGAAACCCAGAAAAATAATGGCGCCTTCTCTGCAGTTGTTCCATCCTCCGAAGCCCCTCACGCACTTCAATCGCTTCTCATCCACCTCCTCAAGGCCTGTTTCCGTAAGGTGTTCTGCAGCCGCCGCTCCTCCTTCCAAACGCTCCTACACCATCACCCTCCTCCCCGGCGACGGCATCGGCACCGAAGTCATTTCCGTCGCAAAAGACGTTCTTGTCCTCGCCGGCTCCTTCGAAGGTATCCTCCCCATTTCCCTTTTCCCAACTTCATCCACTCTTTTACTCTTCAAAATCCCACAATTTCCCAACTCCCCCCCCCCCCTTATTGCGTCAGGGATCACATACGAGTTCCGAGAGATGCTTCTGGGTGGCGCTGCATTGGACGCCACCGGAGTCCCCATGCCCGAGGAGACCCTTTCTGTTTCGAAGCAATCCGATGCTGTTCTTCTTGGTGCCATTGGAGGCTATAAATGGGATAAAAACGAGAAACATCTGAAGCCAGAGACTGGGTTGCTTCAGCTCCGGTCTGGCCTTCAAGTTTTTGCAAATCTCAGACCAGCCACTGTCTTCCCACAGGTACTAATCAGCTCTTGCTGCTTCTTCTCACATGGAAATAATCTGCATGCCTTTTAATTTGTGCTGGTTATCCTCTAGTTGGTGGATGCTTCAACCCTTAAGAAAGAGGTTGCCGAAGGTGTTGATCTCATTGTTGTGAGGGAACTCACTGGCGGTCAGTCCTCCTTCGGTTCCCCACTCATTATACTGAATTTCTAGTTGCTGTCCCCTGATTCGTAGGGTTAAATCTTCTTGTCCGTGCTCTCTGCTTATTCAGGTATATATTTTGGAAAACCCAGGGGCTTTGGGACCAATGAAAATGGCCAGGAGACTGGATTTAACACTGAGATTTACTCTGCTCATGAGGTATCTTACTAATTGGACATGCTTCTCTGCATGAATTATAACATGCTTGTGATTTGTGAGTGAAATATAAACAAAAGCTATGGTTGCAATAGAATTTGTCAAGGTTGTTGACCTTGGTTGAATACTTAAGTGGAAGAGAATTCATGTGCACTATTTGATTACAGATTTTATTATTATACAATGATTCAGAATAGTCGATTGAGCCAACACATGTTGTGAAAAATATATCCAATGATTCAGAACTTTCACAATTGTTTGATGTGAGATTATGTTGGAGGGGTTTCTTTCATAAAGAAGGATGGAAAAAAGATTGTGTGGAAGGGACATCTAAGTTAATGTGTTGCTTACAGTTTGCACTTTTTTTTTCTTGGTTTCTCTGAAGTAGCTTGTAGTTCTCTTATGGTGAGAAGTTGTTCCTTTCTTGTCTCTATAACTATTTTGTACATTCTCAATGGATCTATGATCTTCTAATTAATTACTGATCATGATCATCAATATATATGACAGATTGATCGGATAGCTCGTCTGGCATTTGAGATTGCTCGGAAGCGGCGTGGAAAACTTTGTTCTGTTGACAAAGCCAATGTATTAGAGGTATGTGGTGCTGGTTTTAGCCGTAACACTTACCGCGAAATTTTGTGAAATGTCCACGGCTTCTTGAGTCTGGTTTGATATACTGAATATTTTAAGATGATCTACATTTTCTTTCATTGGTAAGCTGCATGCCATAACTTGCTTATACTTGAAATCCGGAAGATTGTATCATTTGTCATCTTTTAACAATCTGTTTATGTTATATGGCCCAGAAACCTTGACAAATAAGTATAAGTCACTTGCCTTGAGTTCTGATGGTATATTTAATAGTTCTAAGCCATAAGAGATAGATTTGACAATATAATTATATTTTAAATCTTCAGGCATCAATGCTCTGGAGGAAAATAGTTACAG
Organism: Arachis ipaensis; assembly: GCF_059453495.1. Classification (NCBI taxonomy): domain Eukaryota; kingdom Viridiplantae; phylum Streptophyta; class Magnoliopsida; order Fabales; family Fabaceae; genus Arachis; species Arachis ipaensis. Next base: position 300,891 of record NC_142443.1, on the reverse strand, counting down.
AACTAGCACTGGAATATCCTGATGTCGAACTCACACACATGTATGTTGATAATGCCGCAATGCAACTGGTTCGCTACCCAAAGCAGGTATGTTTCTGGAACAAGTTAGCATAATCTGTATTTCATTTATTTGTAATGCAATTTTCTATTTACAAAAGAAATATGTATAAATGTAAGGGATATAATATCTCACTCTGAATCTTGCAGTTTGACACAGTTTTAACAAACAACATATTTGGCGATATATTATCGGATGAGGCTTCAATGATTACTGGAAGCATTGGGATGCTTCCTTCTGCTAGCATTGGTGCTTCGGTATGAAAAGAGTATTCTTAATGAATTAGAATATAGATGATGATGAGCATGTTTCTTGAGTTTATCCTGCAATTCTTTGGACTATTTTTTGGGCAAGTTAACATTTCCACTTCAACTTGAGTTTATTGGATTTTTGTTGGAGCAGGGACCTGGACTTTTTGAACCTATACATGGTTCTGCACCTGATATTGCTGGACAGGTTGGTTTCCGGTACACTCATGTTGTTCATTTCCCTTCATGTAAACACAGATACTAAGTTGCTACCACGATAATTATTTATATGCAGGACAAGGCAAACCCATTTGCTACTGTTCTTAGTGCTGCTATGCTTTTGAAATATGGCCTTAGAGAAGAAAGGGCTGCTGAAAGAATAGAGAAAGCAGTTCTGGACACTTTGAACAGGGGATTTCGAACTGCGGACATATATTCTGCTGGAACAGTATGCATCTCTGTTTTATTATTTTGAACACTTGACACTATATAACGAAAATGGACATGGAAGCAAATGAAACTTCACTCCAGGGAATTTCTCCTTGGTGACTAACTTGATGTTTGGATTGTGTTATGCAGAAGCTGGTTGGATGCAAACAAGTTGGTGAAGAGATACTGAAGTCAGTAGAATCACACATTCCTGCTGCTGCAGTTTGATACGTAGACCAGTTCATTTCAGTACCTGCTTTGGCTCGGAGATCTCTATTTTCTGGTGGGTGATAAATGACTTTCAAAGCCGAAAGAATTTGCCTATTCCAGAGTTTTGGCTTTCTCCTACATTATATGTTTTGGTTTCATATCCTACCCATCGTATATGTGCTTTATCGTTGAAAAGTGGCAATTTTCCTTTTTCTTTACCCAGGATTATGATTAGTCGTTGGAAACTGCTTGTAACGGTGAAATAACTAGCGGTATTTTATTTTCTTTTTTGAAATCCGAGGCTTCATTTACTTGTAACAATTACAAGCACAATATGCGAAAGTTAAAAGTATCTTATTTCTTAAATACCATAGTTGATATCATAAATTACAGCACCTCCATTGATAATTCTCATCAATGTAAGAGAGTAGCAGTAGCCGATTCGTCTGGAACATTTCTCACTACTTCTCCTATATTGTTTTTTTATATTAACTAATAATGAATGAAAGTTCAGTTTTTTTTTATTAATTATTTTAACAAGGTTTTCAAATTCAATCTGTTTATATTTTTTAAAACAAGATAAAATTTTGGTTTAGGCCCTTTGTAGAATATAAAAGCGATGACATACTCTCTTAGGCATTATGTCACAATAAATTTTAAAATGTTATATTTAACTGTATTTGTATAATATTCTTTTAAAATGTTTTAAAATATCTTAAAAGGTCCTGAAATATTTTAGAAGATTCTGAAAGATTATGAAAAGTCATAGGATATTCTAAAAGAGAGTGAATGTATATAAAAGTATAAAGAAGAGTGTGAAATAATCTAGAAGTATCTACAAAAACAATAAAATATAATATATTAGATATTTGTAATGAATATTTTTGACACTCTATCTGGATCTTGGTTAGATTTAAGGCCTTTGAGAAGTTTAAAATTAGTAAATTATTAAATTGTAATTTTTTAAGAAGTTATTTAAATATTTATAGAGAAGTTAAAAAAATAATTTCTCTCATAATAAAAATTTTTTTATTATTTTTTTTAAATACGTACTTTTAAAATTAAAAAATTAAATATAAAATAATTTATTTATAAACTACTTTTAATATAAGTATTTATTGTTTGAGCTATTTTTTTAAAAGAAATTTAGTTAACTATTTATCCAAATTAAATCTTAATCCTAATCGAGGTGAATGGCTATAAATAAAGAGTAAAAATTTGAGTTGTAAGTGTATAAAATATTAAAAATAAAATATTTTTTCCACCCAAATTTATTTTCTATTGTGTTTTTAACCTTGTTACTAAATATTAAAGATTAGTTTGACTCGGTCTTAACTCAAAATATTGAGTAAGTCGGCGTGCGTCCCACAACACAAAGAAAAATCAATAACTTTTAACAATTTAAAAAGTAATAATAAACACCGAAATGAAAAATCGCAGGTTTTGTTCTAGCTGAAAACTTCAATATCTGAAAATCGGCCGAACCTGCAGCAATCACGGACCTGTTTGCCCCAAAACCGTTTCTCCAAAAATCGAAGAAGAACCGCCGAATCGGATGGTTTCCGGCCGGTTGAACCGGACAGTAAACCGGCCGGTTTAAAAGAAACGGTGTCGTTTTTGTCAAAATTGGCTTACTTTCATTCTTGGTTCTGAAGCTCCTTCGTTTCTCCCCCTCCCTTTCTCCCTTTCTCCCTCCCTTTCTTTCATTCCCAGAAACTCGGCCAAAAAACCCTAGCACTGTAAGCCTACACCACCGCCGCAAGGAGTGGCATACTGCCGCCGTCCGTCCGTCTATCTAGCTTAGCTCGTGCTCCAAGTCTTCAACCCCTGTTCGCTGTCACCGATCGCAGCTGCTTCCTCGAGCTCGGCGTCCGTCGTCTTTGTCTGCTCAGCCGCGCTTCCGCCGCCGTTTGTTTTCCGTTCACGTTCGCGTCTTCGTTCAGCCGTCGTCTTCGTTGGCGTTCTTCGCCGTTCAAGTTTGCTCGGCGTTCACCGTTCGCGTTCACTCGCCGTTAACCGTTCGGGTTCGCATTCGCGTTCGTCTGGAAGCCACGTTGCTCTGCTTCAAACTCTGCGCGCGCTCCACCTAGCCGTCGAACTGCTCTCTTTTGTCGCCGCCGTGAGTTCCCTAAACCCGCCACCAGACAATACACTCACACAACACCAATACTCTGCTTCAAACTCTGCAACTTCTTATTTCTATTACAATAAGTAACTATTTGATTTGGTAGTGGTTTGGATTTTTTTCATAGACTGAATTAAAGTATACAATAAACTGAATTCATAGACTGATAATTTGCTAAATTGTTGGGCTGCTGTTGTTTTAATTTGCTAAATTGTTAGGTTTCTGCGATTTAATTTGTTGGATTTTCTATTTAGGTCTTGTTCTTGTTTATTTGCTAAATTGTTGTGTATTTATTGTTGTCTTTGAGATTCTTTCTGGAAATTGGTGATCATTGATTTATTATGTGTTTCATGTTTTCATTGTTTTCTTCTTCTGAAGGAAAAAAATATTCTGTTTTCATTGTTTTGTTGATTGTTTGTTTTGTTTCAGAAATCAATTTTTTGTGATCAATGCTCAAACTCTAAATGCTGTTCTGCTGGTTTTGCTGTGTTTGTTTTGTTTCAGAAATCAATTTTTTGTTATCAATGCTCAAACTCTGAATGTTCTTCTGTTTTTGTTTTGTTTCATAAATCAATATTTTGTGATCAATGCTCAAACTCTGAATGTTGTTCTGCTGTTTTTGTTTTGTTTCAGAAATCAATTTTTTGTGATCAATGCTCATACTCTGAATGTTGTTCTGTTTTGTTTTAAGGCTGTGTTTGGAAGACGTGATTGATTTCTGAGTGTTGTTTTGTTTTTGTTTTAAATCTGTGTATTTTGTTTAATTTTCATTTTGTAGAAAATTCTTTGAGGTATATAAGAATTAAGAAGGAAGACTAGGTATTACTCTAATTCTGGTCTGCTACAAGCTTGAACATAGAATTGAAGAGAGAAATCCTTTATTATTTCATCATTGGCCTATTTTTGGCATTGCATATCATTGTAGTTTGTTTATTCATAGAACTAGTTGTTTATGTCCCCTTTTGAAGTAATAAAATGCAGTAAAAGAGTGTATAGAAGTATAGAACCAGTTACTTTATTTATTGAATTTTTACAGAATCAGGTGTTTTTATAAACGGTTTTTTTATTGAACCACGGTTAAATCGATTAAATTAATAAACCAATAAATCAGTAATTAGAGTAGTTCAATGACCGGTTCAATTTTCATAACCTAACTTACTTAATCCAACAAATTACTATGAAACTGAACTATTTAAATTTTAAACTCAAAAAGTTTTTTTAAAAAACAAAAATCAGTTATTAGATATAGATTGGCTTTATTTTCCTTTGAAATTTTTTAAAGGAAAAAGAAATGGATTATGATTTATGAAAACATTGAGTAGTAGAATAGTGAATTGAAGAGTATATTATTTACTTTTAAGGAAAGCGGGGAATGAAGGAGAAGGGGAGGAGCAGGAGCAGGAGCAGGAGGGAAAGGTGATTAAGATTAAGAGACGTGTGTGCGCGCGTAGGGTTGAGTATTAGGTGTAGCCATGTCTACTAGCTGGCGTTCCAGCACTGCCGTTTCATCACCGCCAATCCCAATTCCAATTCCAATTCCAATTCCAATCCCCAACGAGGAGCCTTCATCATTCTCCACCTCCGTCTTCAACTTCTCCTCCGGAAACCCTAGGATCGAGGAGACCCGCGGCCTCATGCATCTCTTCCCCGACCAAGATCCCCCTTCTACCCTCCCTTTTGGACGCAAACCCCTCGTCTGCGTCGTCGGCGTCCCCAATCACATGACCTACGCCGACTTCTGCCAGTTCTGTGGTTCCTTCCTTCACCACATCCTTGAGATGCGCATTGTCAGGTACTACCCTCCCTCCTTCCCCCTTCTGTTCTTCCCTTCACTGCTCTCTCTCACTTTCTTTCCTTCTTGTTTCAGAATGGATGGAACGGAAGATCAGTACAGCGTTTTGATCCGCTTCGACGATCAAGACTCCACCGACAGCTTCTTCAAGCATTACAATGGCCGCCGTTTCTCCTCTCTGGAGGTCCTTCTCCATTCTCTTTTCTCCATTAGCTGCCTCTCTCACCGCCTCTTACTTGTTCTTCTTATTTCAATTGTAGGTTGAGGTTTGCCGTGTTCTTTTCACGTTGGATGTGCAGTACACTGGTTCCATTGAACATGCCCAACCATCCAATGCTACCTCCACTGAACAGCCCACATGTCCAGTTTGCCTTGGTACAACCTCCCCTTTAGATATGCATTGCCCACTCTCACTATTATATTATCCATCATCTATGACTCCATCCATGTTTTGTGTTGTCTGCAGAGCGGTTAGATCAAGACACCAGTGGAATTCTCACCACTATATGTAATCATTCTTTTCATTGTTCGTGCATATCAAAATGGGCTGATTCTTCTTGTCCTGTAAGTCCCTCCAGAGCCAATCCCTTTCTGTGCGTCACATTCATTAACATGTACATAGCGTACACTTGACTGTGCTGTTTGAACTATTTTGCGTGCTTGCCTGGTTGGGTGTTTGAATTCATTGTTCTTTTCGGACTTTTCATTAATTTAGCTCGCATGTCTAAATAAGTTTGATGTAGTGCTAGTTATTGAATCTCTGTACTTGTCTGCTTAGTAATTTCCCGCTATTTTATTCAGGTGTGCCGCTATTGCCAACAGCAAGCTGAAAAATCGATATGTTCTGTTTGTCGGACCACTGAGAACCTTTGGATATGTGTTATATGCGGATTTGTTGGCTGTGGAAGGTGAGGGAATTTGTCTTCAACCCTTGTTTTTTATACTGCTTCTTTGCTGAATGTATCCCAGCCATATGTATCTTATTCCCGAGACAATGGTGTCTCAGATATAAAGCAGGACATGCCATCATGCACTGGAAAGAGACACAGCATTGCTATGCCCTAGATGTGGAAACTAAGCGTGTGTGGGATTTTGCGGGAGACAACTATGTTCATAGACTTATTCAGTCCAAAACCGATGGGAAGTTGGTTGAGCTGAACACTCACTGTGTTCATGCAGAGAATGGGTGTGGAAGTTGCAGCTGTGAAGATAATTCTATGAGCGAGGCTTTACTTAATAGTAAAGTTGAAGCAGTAATGTTGCAAAACTAGTCAAATTATTTTTCTGAAATCTTGGCTTCTTCTGTAAGTTTAATTTTATTTTTTACATTTGCAGATTGTCAATGAGTACAATGAATTGCTTGCTACTCAACTTGAAAACCAAAAATCTGTAAGTGGATTCTAGTAGTCAGTTGCAGTGAATCTGCTGAGGCTGCATCATGTCCAACATACCCGAATTGCTCACTTTTCTATGTGTTAATTGTAGTATTTTGAGTCATTGTTACAAGAGGTAAAAGAAGAAACTGAGACAAAAATCTCTAAAGCTGTTCAGAAGGCTGTCAGTCTTAAACAACAGAAGATTCAGGCCAAGATTGACAGATGTAACAAAGAGAAGAAATTTCTGGAGGAGGTAATAAGTTGTAATCCATTGTTAAGAATTTCTTATGAAAAATTCCCATTCCATAATCACAGGACCTCATTAATATATCATAAGGACAGGAAATTGTATTGCAAATGTTTATGTGTTTTGTGTCTGCAGCTTAATGAGAATCTTGTTAAAAATGAGGATGCTTGGAAAGCAAAGTTGCTTGAGATTGAGGAGAGGTATTGTTTTATCTTTTATATCTTTCTTATGGCCTGATTTGTTCTTTGTAAAATAGTTACTCTTTATGTACTACTTATTTAGTATGAGGATTCCATGATTAAATCAAATGTCCATAATTGCTGCTTTCATGTTTGTTTGGCAATTTTAGCAATTTCGATTATGTAATTCTGGTGCTACTGATTCCTATTACTTGAGCTTGAGTGGTTGGAAATTTGGTCCAAAGGTCTGAAATCTGTATGGTGTGACTTATTTCCAGGGAAAGAAAATTCTTAAAACTGTCGGAGGAGAGAGTAGCAAACCTGGAAGAGCAGGTTAAAATACCGTTTTCCTTAATATATTTTTATATTGGTTGATGTGGGAGTTAAACTTGTACAGTAGTTATTTAATATTTATAAGGGGTGACATACTTATGCTTATCATACAACCCAAATGGATCGGCTATTTGATACTGTCTTAAACTCTGCAGCTTAGATATCTCATGACTTGTCTAGATGATGTGAAGCCGGAACAGCAACAGTTGCCTGAGCATAACGAAATCAAAGATGGGCTTGTGTCTGCCTCATCAAAGGAATCCTCGTCAACTAATAACTCTCAGGTTGGCAAAAATCCATAAATACAAGAATCATCCGGCTAAAGTCCTCACACTGATTTGAATCATTCGTGTTATGTTCATAAAAATTGTGCATATGGATCCATTAGTATAGATGTTTCAACCTGAAATTTTTGTTGTTTCGAACTGTGGTGTATATCTTGAATCTATTCAGTTCTGTAAATAGAGAGTACTAATATTGGATTGATGCCATAAAAACGCAGACAAACGACAAATCATGTCAACGAAGGTATGGCAAAGTCAATAAAATTGCAGATAAATTTTATGACGGATACATATTGCGCAAGTTGATTAAAAAAAAAAGATTAACCGTTAGTTGATTAAGTTAATGAGTTTATTATTATTATTTGACACTGTTGATCGAGTTCAAATGTTCAATGTTATGTAACTGTTTGACTTGACTACTAAGGATAAAATGTAAAACTAGCAAGTCACATGAAATGACGAAGCTGAGTGGAGATATAATATTCAATTGAAGAAATGTCGTTCGAGATTACCATCACAGTTTAGTGTATTATGTAATGCATGAACACGTTAATGCTATTCGTAAGTCGAGCAACTCGGATCGCATTCAGTTCTATTTGTATATATTAGCTTTTACGTATAAATTAAGTAAAACGAGATGATACATTCACGATACATGGATTTGTTCACCTTTTGACCAATAGTGAAGCTTGTTTTCCAAAATGTTTTATTGTCTTTATTTATTATTTTTTTTTTCTGACACTGTTGCTACTGGCTAGAGAGTAAAGAAAAATATTCGCCGTCATATCATATCGTATACAAAAGACATGATGTTATTTGTGAAGAGAAGAGTAAAATGTTAGGGGATTAGATCAACACTTTTAGTAAATAAAAATAAAATATTAATTAGTGTTGACTCAAATACAAGAAAAGAAAATGTTGGAAGTAATGTTATTATTTGTATACAGGGATATCATGTCCATGTAATACAGCTATGAGGTCAAAGAATGTAGACAAGAGTAACGTTACTCCAAGAGTCGAAGCATATGAATTTCAGTTATACTGAATAACTTAAAAATAATATTCATACATGAGATGTAGTCTTAATGAGTGCACTTGGCTGGTATATTTGGTAGGTGCTGATTTCTTCTTCCTTGAGCATAGCCACTTGTCTCAGGGTTTTGACTAGATCCTTCACTATGAAGCTGAATTTGTGACCCATCTGTAGAACGATGGAGACATGGAGTAGTTGTGAATGTGAGTAATGAAGAGAAGAGAATATAGAATTGTGGATCGGTTACGTACGTGAGCAATAATGGTGATGTCAAGAGTGTTCCCAAATGGCAAGACGTTACTGCTGGAAATGGAAAGATGAAGGAGTTGAAGTTGGGAGAGTATTTGGATGAGAACGCCGCATTGAGTGGCACAATGAATTTTGATGAGCAGTTGCTTCCCCAATACTCTTGCTTCAACTTCTGGAAGTGTCTCGTCGCCGCACCCGCACACACGAGATCTCGTTATGCTTATCTCGCCATCTTCTTCCAGCACCTTCACACGCTCTTCTAGTTCTTTCACGTACTTTATGGCTTCTTCAAGTACGTGCGCCTTCTCCGTCTACATAATAATAAATAAATCACAACTACATGCGTGCATTGATAGATATAACTAGAAGAGTGATGATGATAGATCAGAGGTGACCTTCTTCAAGCCAGGTATAGTTGCGGAAAGTGCAATGAACTTTCTAGAGAGTTCCTGTCTCCTGTTCCTCTCTGACATTATGTGATCCGCCGTCTCTGAAGCGCTTCTTCTCCTCTTACTTGCCGATTTATCGAAAGACAGTATATAGGAACTTGTTGCCCTATTTCCGATGGCCGTCTGGCTGCTTTCTTGCGGCTGCTGGAGGATATCTCTCAGGAGGTAATCTTCATCAAAGTTGTTGGTGCGGCAAAGGCATTCATTCACTTCATCATCCATTTTCTAATAAATAATATAAATTCCAAAAGCAACGAAGTTAAGTTTGTTATATTGCTAACTAGAGATGCGTGTATGTCAAGTATTTCACACTTTACAGGATTCCATCCATGATCCATGAATGGAGTAGGGACATATACACATGTTGCATTTTCGTTTTCTGTCCTTCTCCAGCACTTAAAAGCAACGACATATCGTCATCATTCTAAGGATATGAAACGGGATAAGAAAATCATACAATATATTGGTCCAAAAGTGACTGTAGAGGAGGTACGAAAAGGAAGATATTAGATATATACAGGGGTTTGAAAACCCGTACATCACTTTTTCATTGATTCCATCGCTTTAATTTCCTCCTTTTACTTTGGATGAAAACGCTTGTCGTCTATCGACTTTGCTTCCGCCATCTGCAATATAATTGTATGGAAAAATCTAGGAGTCAGCAACTTTATCAAATTCTGGTCAGCATGTAACCAGCAAAGAATAGTGAGCCATTGCATGAAATCTCACACTAATCTCACACCATTAAAAGCCTCATTGATAGCTATTTGATGGTTATAAATCTCAAAAGTTGCTGGCCCTAGCATTCTTCTAATTGTATTAAGGCATGAAGCAGCGAGCCAGCCCCAATACTCATTCATTATTCACACCAAAACGGGCCTTCTTTGCATGCAGAGTAATGCAAGACATGTCAAATGATTATTGTATACACAACACACTAACTGATGTAGAGTGTAGATCTTAGATTATTAATTATTTTATCCCTCTTTAGTTAAGCTAATAAATAACTTAATTCGAATTGTATCAACTTTCTCCATTCTGTGTAAAAATATATTAACTTCCACTCTTGGATAAGATTTTTTTTTTGGTCATGGACTCTTGGATAAGATAGAGCTTGCTTTAGCATGAGTATTTGTATTTCATTCATTCCAAGCTAGCTAGCTCCTTAATAGGAACAGGCTTTGTACCTTTTTTTCTTTTTTTTGGTCGATGGCTTTGTACTTCATTCCTTATTATATTGCTTAAAGCAAATTAATTAAAGGTGGTCCATTAGTAACATGGATGAACAATTGGCTTAAGGGTTTTGTGGGTTTGTGGCCAGGATGTTAGCCCTCCCCTCACAATCACTTTAAAACAGAAAAACAAAATATATAATGCCGTCTCCGTCGGCCCAGATCAAAGAATTTAACGTGGCTCAGATTTGGGCAGAGTAACAACCCAACCCCAAACCATTGTCCAAAATAAACTAACTTCAAGAAGAATTAGAATTGCAGCCCAATGGAATATAGAAATCTTTCTACTTCTAGTCTGTATGAGTGTGTGTAATGTAAGACACAAAAAAAAAAAGAAAAAAAAAATTGAAATTGCGATGGCCAATAATTAACGGTTTGTCCCTTCCTCTTTATGGCTTTCTTAATCTAACAATTTCTACATAGTTGCTACTTGCTGAGTTATAATTTACTTTAGGGACAGGGAAAGGGTGCATGGTACATAGCTCACATTCTTTTCACCTTATTAACTTCAACCATTAATTCACACTCTAATAAATTTCAAGTACAACGCATGTATGTTTCTTGAAGTTGCTACTTTATTTAATAAATGTTTTACTTAAGAACATCACTGTCATAGGAGGTCAATGATTGCTGAAAAGTAGAACAACGCGAGTACGATACATTTAAGAGCTGCTTTTACAATTTTTCATCACTCAAATTAAACTAACCAAACAAATTCAGCACGTGTACAGTGTACTTCTATGCAAAACGGAGCGTGTTTTAGTGAAGGGTATCTTATTGCTCACATAAACAAAACAATTGATTTAATAATTTAAATTTATAATGTGTGACATCTGTTATGGTAAATTATTGTAACCGTACCCCGTTTCATTGATTAAGTAGTAGATGGTCCCGCAATAATTGAAAGAGTTTGACGTTTTTGTATTATCAAAACCGACTTTAATTGAAGGAGTGAGATAATATATATAGATTCCGTGCAAGGCTATCTCACTTGTCATTCAATTGACTGCTTTTTATCTTCAAAAATCAAAACTATTTGGGTGGAGAAAATCAGGATTTCCATCTCCAAAACGTACGGGGTAAAATGATTCAATGAGTAGATCTGGACTCGCGTGATGGGCAGAAGCAAAATAGATATTGTTTTGGTATAGCTTTTTTGTTTTTGGTATAATTTTTTTTAATAAATTAAACTGCATGTGTAATGTGTTTATATATATATTAATATATTAATAATTAATTTTAGTGTATAAATAATATTTTTATTAAATACTACCATACAAACATAAAATTCTTAGATGAAATACAAAATGATATTTCAATAGTTAAAATTAATATTCAATTTTTTAATTTTATTTTTTATGAATCATAATAATATCATATATTTTAATAATATTATAACTAAATAATACTAAAAAATATGAATTGTTAAAAAAAGTAATATATATTATATATCTAATGAATACAATTAGATTAAAAATAAAAAAAAAAAACTACAAAGGAGACAATATATTCTAGTGTTTTAGGAATTTAGCACTTAATATACACATTTACCAAACTAAAAAAGAGTTAGAGTCATCAACTATATTCTTTAAATACTTATGTAAAATATTATTAGTAAGAATAAAGAAAAAAGAATAAAATTATATGAGTTAGTTTAAATGACATACTCATCTAAGAGATCGCGAGTTCGAATCTCTCTATTTTTGGTAATAAATAAATAAATAAATAAAAATGAGATTATGTAAAAAGAGAAAATAAAAAAAATGTAAAGTGAATTATATAGTAAATATAAGAAGTAGAGTGAATATGAAATGAAAAAAAAATTATGTTTTATTACTTAATTTATACCTATTAAAACGAAATAATATTAACATTGAAGGAATATAGTATCTTATATAAAAATAAAGAGTAAGTGAATATAAAAAAGCATAGAGTAACCTAAAAAAAAATAGATGTCGAGAGCAAGAAGAAAAATGAAGAAAAACCCTAAATTATAATTTTATATAGTAAATATAAAAAAAAAGTGGATATAAAAGGAGAAGATAAATGTTTTATTATTCAATTTATATTTACTAAAAAAAATAATATTAACATTAAAATCATACAGTATTCTATATAAAAATAAAGAATAAAAAAATATAAAAATTATTGAATAACTTAAAAAAATATATCCTAAGAGTGAGAAGAAAAATAAAAAAATCCTAAATTATAGTATAAAAAAATGAATTTAGACTATGCCAACCATCTTAGATAAAAATGTAATAGTTCATTCTTTATACTATAACTTATGATTGTGAAAAAATATGAAATAAAGTTAAATGTTTGAGAATAATTCTCAATTTTCTTGGTATCTCTTTTAATATATTATGTAATAAGATCACAAAAATAAAAATTTAATTTTTTAAAAATAGTTATACTGTGAATATGAGTGGATATTTTAAAATTAAAAATATGCATTATTTAGGTATACAAATATTTATGTTGTTCTATGATATTTGTAGTCGTTATAAATCATTCATTATAATATTACATAATAGATAATTATGTTGGTATTAATTGTATTTAAAATTTATATTATTTGTGTTGTGATGGGTTGTATTATTTATTTGTAATCGGTTATAGTGATTCATTATATAATAGACAATTATGTTGATTTTAATTGTCTTTTGATAAATTATGTTATGAGAACTAACAAATTTTTTATTGTTTTCAATTGTATTTATTTAAAAAAAAAGTTTAAAAATAATTCAATTAAAAACAAAAATAATTCAATTACATAAGTAATAAATAAATTATGATAATTAGCCACTTAAATTGACATAATATAATAAAAAATTAAAAAATTAAAAAATAGATTAAAAAACTACTTTAAGTTCTGTTTAATATATTATAAATAAATACTGCAAGTCTGCATTATGTACGAATAACAACAATTGCATGGTAAGTTTGATTTGTAGACAAGAGTAATAATGGTCACAAATTAAAGCAAATAAAATATCATAGCTAGCTAGTATATAATTATATATACACTATATAGGTAGTGATTAAACCTAAAAAAAAAAAAAAGAAAAAAAAAAGAAATATTCAATAATGGCTGCATATTTACAGCCTGTGAGGTGAGGACTGAGGAGTCAATAAGGAGATAAGTACCTTCTCTTGTCTTTTTATTTGTTCTTGTAATCTTGTTAACCAAAACATATACTTCTATCTTCTTTTATCTCATATCTCATTGTTTGGTCCCTTCTACTCTTCTCGTCGTCTCTTTCCTTGTTTTTTCCGCGTGGATTTTATTCCATTTATTTGTTCACATATGTTCTCTATATATTATATATTCCAATTCAATCATATTTTTTTCGTGGTGACCAACCATTTTCACATATATATTTTTTTATGAGAAACTACTGTTTTCAATATATATTCCTGCCTCATAATAAGATGTTTTCCAATTAACCATGTAAAAACGTAAGTATAACAAGAGATGGCTACAGCTAGATTACAATAACTGTGAGAACGAGAGAGTGTTAATCTGAATGAATGGATAAGTTAAACTTTTCCATATAGGAATATCTACATGTACTCATTACTAGTAGTCCATGAAGATACACAACTAATAAAAAGCACTAGCCCTTACCATAAGTTTAAAATAGAAATAGAAACTTAGAATATTACTTCATCAGTGCGTGGCATAACGGTGAATCTTTTCATGAATGAAGTGAATTTTATATATAGTTAGAGGGATACTGGTTTTACAAGATGCTACTCCGGGACTTGGTCACCTGTGTTATTTATTTATTTCTGACAGAACTGTGAATGCTACTCATTTTGGCTTTCTATTTATATAAATAAAAAAAATATCCAATGAGACAAAACTAAAACAGAGCATTTTGGGAGAGGGATGCTCCCATGTGAGGCTCGTCCACCGCGATGTGCATATTAATGATGGTCCACTGTAGCCTTGTAACTTGTTGCTTATTTTCAAGAATAACGATCCTTGGATGCAAGTACCCTAGAAAAAGAGTGTGTGTGTGTGTTTGATTCAGAAAAGAAAAGTAATAGTTACTGAGTGAGATAGAAAAGTAATAAAGGGGGGCGTGGTTGGTGTGTGTAGAGGAAGAAGAGGTCCCATGTGGTCTCTTAATGTGTTTTTGATTAAATGAAGTGCCTCTTACATGACAAGCATGGTCCCCCACCACAGACCCCTGCCTTCCTCAATCATTTCACCGAATCCATCCTCATCATACTGCATCATAAACGAGTTTCCCTCCCTTCCCTCTCCACATATATCATCCTCATTCTCTCTACCCTCCTTTACATCCTTCTTCTTCTTCCCTTCATACCACAAAACAAACACACTCACTTTCTTGTAATTAAAAATAAGAATGGAGCAGTGTTGGGAGAACTGGCCTCTACACACGGTAATTACAACCAACTGAACTAGAACTAGTATAGTATAATATAATAAGCTAAGAGAAAAGTGCTAGTATTATATAGTTTTATTATTTGTTAAAAGTAATTGTTAATAAGAAGCACATATATACGTACAGGAAATAGAGCACCATGATGATGGAGATTTCTTCTTATCATTGGAGCAGTGCCAGAAGCCACCTGATTATGATGACGATTTCCTCAGAGAAATCCTGCAGATGCCACCGGATTTTAGTGACAATCATTCTACTGTGGATCTCGTCACCACCGGCACGGCGGAGAGCACGGAGGAAAAAAGGCCCAGAACATTCATTCTCTCCTTCGATAACTCAACCATAATACCTGCCATAGCAGAGCAACAACAACCGGTGGGGGTGGGTGCGGGTGCGGGTTCGGGTGCTGCCACTACCACCCCTTCGCCCTCCTTATCAAAGAAACGGAACCTTCCTCAGAAGCCGCAGCAAGCAAGGATCCCCGTCCCCGTCCCCGTCCCCGTCCCCGTCCCCCACCCCCAGCCAGGACTAGCAAAGAAGAGTCGAAACGACTCTCAGATTGTGGATCACATCATGGCTGAGAGAAAAAGAAGACAGCAACTCACCCAGATGTTCATAGCACTCTCCGCCACTATTCCTGGCTTGAAGAAGGTACCTAATAACTATCCCATCACTTACTCAATTTCAACCTACCTATTCCTATAATTCGCCTAAATCAAATCGGATATATATACATGCATCACTCTTAATTGTTTTACCGAAATTGGAAACAAAGAGAACCAAACTGCACTAAAAATTTTAAAGATCATAAAATATACTTGATCCTGTTATCTTAAGCTCTCAGCATTGAACGAATCCAAATCTTTTACTATACTATACGAGATCTTAGTTGTTTTATATAATCATTGTTTATTAGATGTATATATATATAGTTGATTAAAACTCGCAAATTCAAATTAAATGGCATCATTAAAATTTAAAATTCCATATAAGTTGCACCATAAGAGAATGGAATTCATATTCTGGATCTTCACAAGCATCAAGACGGCGGGTCTTGCTATTTTCAACAAAAGACCAGTTGCAGAAATGTTAAAAATGTACTATCTAGAGAGTAGAGATAGAATAAAACAAAAATGGATTATTAAAAGTAAGAATAATATCATCACATCACATGTGCCAGATAACATAACCCGACATGACGCCCTATAATATAATATAATAAATTGTACCAAAGAGATACTATCACAGGTTATTAGCGGACTAATTAAGTAGATCATGTTGTATTAATATATTAGATAGTAGTTAGTAGTTGCTACGTTGTTCGATCACCTTACTTAACAATAGATAAGTAGTGTTAGTTCTAGCTAGTAATTTCTCATGATCACTATGTATATGTATGTGTAGACGGACAAGGCTTCTATACTTGGGGAAGCCATCAATTACGTGAAACAGCTTCAAGAACGTGTGAGGGAGCTGGAAAAGCGGAACAATGATAATAAGAGGGGCCCAACAGAGCCAGTCATATTCCTCAACAAGACTCAGCTGTTGTGTCGGAACAACGAAGACAGCACCAGCGAGGAGGAGGAGGAGGAGGAGGAGGAAGAAGTGGAGGATTGGCGTAGCAAGGAGGAAAAACAAGTGCTCCCAGATGTTGAAGCAAGAATGCTGGAGAAGGAGAAGGAGGTGCTGATTGAGATCCACTGCGAAAAGGAGAATGGAATTGAGGTGAAGATATTGGAGCAGCTTGAAAATCTTCATCTGAGTGTGACCGGGAGCAGCGTTTTGCCATTTGGGAATTCGACTCTGGGTATTACCATCATTGCCAAGATGGGAGATGCTTACACCATGACACTCCATGATCTCCTCACAAATTTACGCCAACTGCTATTGAATATTGATCAACAACACTACTGATCCGTACTAGTGTATCATCAAACCCTGCAACTTGTATCTGCTCCGTGTTTTTCTTTTTAAATTATTGTATCAGTACAATAATCCCTTAATTTGTCAAATAAAATCACCATAAGTACGTACCATGTTTATTTTCTGATCATGCCGTTCAAATAAAGCATTCTATTTATTTGTATGCATATGTGTTGTTAGAATATAATTAGGATGAATTAGAATTATTTAGTATATCTGAATATTTATTATAGAATATTACGTCTTTATTATTACGATTCTTCTAGCCACTATAAATATTCTTTTATATTGTATCATTCGACATAACTTGAATAGATAACTTACATAAACAACTTGAATACACTCAATAATATACCATCCATCATGCTCAACTTCACCTCGTAAATCCAATTAGTGATTTTATCATGTCAGACATTAGACACGCACATCTCCCATAAAACTTGCTCATTTGCTTGTATGACATATTGACATATAAAAACATGAAGAATATATCCTAATAACTCTATGACTCAATGAGCAATGTATTTTTATGCATGTACTTTTTTTTTCTTTCTAAGTAACTAACATTATTGTATATCATATTAATATTAATATAATTTGGTTTTTATAATGATTTATTTTTTATATAATGTAAGTAATGACATGTATATATTTATTCTTGTATTATATTTTGGATAAATTTTAAAAAAAAATTACTATTTTTAATGTTAATGTTAATAAATTATACTAATAATTAACTATGAAACCATATATATTATTAGAATAATTTTCCAATTACATGTATCCTAAATATTAATATTAGTAGGTAATATATATAATTCAAATATTTGTCCTTTTTTGTAGTATGTCACTAGTATTTTTTTTCTATTATTAATATTATTAATTATATTAATATTATTATGTGTAATAATCTAAATATTATATATTATTATGATCGTTAAAAATATGATATTAGTATTAATATAATAAATTTTGAATACTAATGCATATGTTAAATCAATATTAAACTGTTACCGAATATAAAAGTTATTATATTCATTAATATTAAAATATTTTATATATTTATGCTAATAAAATATATTTATATTAAGAATTATTCTCTACCTGTAACCGTTATATTCACGCACTTTGTATGGTTATTACACGTTCTTCTTCTTATTATTACTGCACTTCTTTTTTTTTTCGTTATCGTCCTCATCCTCTTCCTCCTCTTCTTCCTTCTTTTTTCATTAAAATTTTTTTTCCTCCTTTCTTTTTCTCTTTTTCCTCCATCATCAATTATCTCGTTGTTGAAGATAATGAATAATTCAAGTTTAGATTATCAATTGGATTAGAACGAACTTGATTATTGCTTTGAATCCAATCAAGTGGCTGAGGTGTGGTTCAACTCAGAAGAAAAAAATGTAACATTAAAAGAAATATTTTTCTGTATTTGCAGCAAATTTAGGTGTAACACAAAGATATTTGGGTGTAGCACGAATATTTGGATGTATTTTTATTCTGTGCATAATTCAAAACTCTTTCTCTTCCGCTTTCTCATTTTCTGCTACTTCTTCTTCTTCTTCTTATTTTATATTCTCATAATTCTTCTTGGGAGAAAAAATCAAACAAAATAAAAAACATAATATTGCAAAATCAATAGAAAGAGAAGAAGGGAAAAAAATACAGCAACAATAACAGTAGTAAAAAAACGACGATGAATGAAGATGAAACACGTGAAGAAAAAGGAGCAGAAACACAAAGAAGAAAGAGGAGAAGAAGGAAGAGGAGGAGGAGGAGGAGGAGGAAGAATGCGAAGCGCGCTACGGAAACCATTGAGTAGCGCGCGTGTTGACACGCTCGTATGGGTGAGCGTTTTTTTTGTTGGGTTTGGCCCAACTTGTATGACTTATAAACCAAAATAACTTGTATGTGTAACACTTCTCTTATATTAATATATTTATGCTAAATATATTGTTATATAAAATTTACTACGTATATAAATATGAATATAGTATTATAATAAAATTAATATTAATAGTATATATAAATATATAATTCCTATAATTTTCGTTGTATGTTAGTCTAATTTTTTTTATTTTGATTCATATCCAGGCGACGAGAATTTTAAAATTGAGAAAATTGGTTCCATCATAATGGTATAACTATTTGGTGACTGATGCATTACAGAAAATCAATTTCTATTACTTATCTCAAATAGAAATAGTAAAATGTAAATCACCCCTAATAATAACATTAATATACAGATGGCAATCTGAGACACGTATTTCATCTTAGCTTCTAGTTAGTGAATGCACAATCACACAGGAAGATGCGGCACACATCTTTGGTCTCTCGATCGACGGTTGTACTGTAAGTAGAAGAACGAACAATAATTTTGTTTACTTGGTCGACGAATACGTGGCCAACTTTAGGATATCGTTAGACGAAAATAATCATGTATTTAGTGCGATCAAACTATTATGAATCAGACAAATCTGTAATACGGAGGCATTACACACTCTAGAGTCTATGCAATGATATGTCCGATGTCACATATTTTGCCTGATTGGGATCATTTTGTTTCTTGACAAGTCAACGTCAATGGTGAGTTGCAAATACTACTTGCTCCCTGTTGAGGAATTTTTCGAAAATCAGGTTTTATAATTGGAGATCGGTCTGTTTAGCATATCTATATAAGTCCTTGTCGTCAGATCTCGCGAAATGATACGAAGGAGATGGATGACCCACTAATATTATTGCGTGTCTGGGTATATGGGAACGAATGTCATTACTAGCTCTGATTCCCGCACCCATTCTTCTAGGTGGAGTCTTTCTGTTGGCACGGAAGTAAAATTGTATTTTCACGTGAAAAATATAATTATTATCAATAAATTGTATATTATATGTTAAATAATTTTTTCTTATATTTCTAATTAGGGAGCTTAATATTTTCAGGTGAAATAATTGGAGGCAACACCAGAATCATAGAGCATTGAAAGTAGCACGTGTAAGGTAGATGTTTGATGATATGCAATCTAGTGTGGTAATAACTAAGAACATTGAATTATAATAACAATTAATATCCTTGTGTAGTTATTAAGTGTAACATTCTAATGTAGTTTCTATGACTTTCGTACATTCAATCCAATATGAAGTGTCATATATAATATATATACGATCATCATGAGATAGATATGGATCGTTGTTGACCCCTTGATCAACTTTGAGATCATAGAATAGAATCAATTGTTTAAGTTCGTCGGCAATTTGGCTATCCACAACATATATCAAGCCTGACAAAAGATTTGAAGCAAGATCATAACATAAGATTGTACGGTGAACAAAACATCGACCAGAGAAAATATTATATATATAGCGACTGAATCACAAGGTAGTAGGTGTCAACCGACACCATTATATCATTGATAGTTTTTATACAGATTCTTATTCACCCATTACTAAATACACTGGTTAGTATAGAGGATAGTTTGATAATCATTTGATTGTATGTGATAAAGTTTAGGTTAATCCGTTTGATGCACAACAACCAACCTCGCCACAACAACCACCACCACAATAACATTATTCGCCCCAAATTAAACTATTACCACACTACCCACTGCACTATCTACCTCCACCACAAGACTATCTTTTGCATTATTCGTCTCCGTCATTGTCACAGTATTCACCTCTCCCACTATATTATTTAGCACACTATCCAACACCGCCACCAAACTAAATTTGACACCTTTAGTTGTATATGATATAATTTCATTATCAAAATGTACCACTAAATTCACATTGCCTTGTATGGCTAAAATTTTTATATATGAATAATTTTAATGTGAAATACAAAAATATTTGATCATTTTGGTGTTCTACACGGTTGTGGTAGTAACACAAAACGTCGTTGACGTTTTGCGATAAAAAAAATTTTTTAATCATGAAAGAACAAAACGTCGCTGACGTTTTGTAATAAAAAATATTATTTTAATTGAAGAAACACAAAACGTCACTGACGTTTTGTAAATGGCCATAGTTGTGCTCAACACATAGTTTGGTTCATGATGAAGGATTTCACTTCTAGTAATACAATATTAAAAAGAAAAAGTTCTGCCTTGTATTACTCCTACAAAAAAAATTATTACACTTATCTAAACTAAAAATCTCTGTAACGTTGAAGTTAAAGAAAGAAAGAAATACTATAAAATACAATTCTAAAAAAAAGAAAGTATAAGTGTCTTAGTTTTTTCATTCTGCTGTGTAATCCTTTATACAGAGAAAAAATAATATTTTAATTATTTTTCGCTACAAAACAGTAAATTTAGATGTAAATAATATTAAACTATTACTATTTGACCTATAACAAAAAATTAAATATGTTAAATCATCCTGGTAAAATGAACTTTTTGCTTTTTTTTCGAATAGCTAAAAAAATATCCTATCACTTTCTTCTCACACTATGCATATTCATTTTTTAACCGGAGAAAAAAATTTAAACTTCTCCAACTAAGGAGATTGCTTTTATTTATTTTTTAAAAAAAGCTTTCTCACTATTAGTGATAAAAGTTGTCAGAATTTCTTAAAAAAAATTTAAATCTCCTCTCTCTCTCTCTATGTGAGAAACTTTTATTTTAATTTAAAAAATATATATTTAACCTTTTCGTAGTTAGTAAGAAAGTCTGACCCACTATAACGAGACATAACACTCCAGTTTCATGTTGAGGCATAACGTAAAAATATCTTGGTACCAAATTTTTTTGGCCGATTTTTACAGGTGCAAGACAAATCTCGTATATATCTTGTATGAGATTCCCACCGCAAGATAAAATGCCAAATGTAAGGTCTACAAAACTATAGATTGTGTTGTCTTTGTACTGTTCTTTATTTTACAAATCTGTCCCCACTTTGATCTGGAAAACTACTGCAAGGTGGAAAAGGTCAAATGGGATCACTTACATTAGACGCGTAGCTTTTTAAAATTAAAATGCAATAAGCCAAAACATATGTAATAATCAACATTATTTTGTTTTTCATTTTTAAAAAATACAACAATATCATTCGGAGATTTTATGCTAGCTTATGTTTAATTTTCTATTCACAACCCCTCTCTCTTTTAATTTCTATCTATTTTTTAGTTATATATCCAAAAAGATTTCGAATGCTATATCTTAAAAATATACATAAATTCAGCCATCAGATATGTGATGGAACCAATAATATAATCAACGATACGAAATGCATGCAAATATTCCTAATTCATTGATGTCTCGCAATGCATAAATCAACGACAAAGTCCAAAAATGACTTGCGTTATTTTCCCCAAATCCAAAATAGCCAACGTTGTTGGTTGAAAAAGGGCAACAATAATCATTGGAAAAAAGTATGAGTAGACAATAAAAATACTAAATAAAAAATGAATATATTGAATATTTAATTTATTAAATGTGTAGATAATTATTTTAATATTAAAATTTAGGTAAATAATTTAAAAATGTAGTATATTTTTATTTTATTAAATCAATTTTAAAATCTATTATTCACATTATTTACCAAAATTATTATCTACTAACAAACTCCAATCATTAGTTATCAAGCGGATAAGGATGCGTGATTCATGTTTTACCCAGCAACAAAATAGGTTAACTAGATAATACTTGTTACGGACAATACAATTTGATTTATCACATATCTATTAAAAAAATATATAATTTCAATGCTTTGAATCTTTACAAAATTTGACGCATGTACTATATTTTATTAGTTAAAACTTGTTACGTTATATGGAATTAAAAGATAAACTTCTAATAGTTTGTATTTCATTACAAAAAAAAGGGTATTACAGTAGTAGCGTTATTCTTTGTTGGGAAATTTTTCTTATTAATTACTAACTCTAGCATGTTTATTTTTAATATAGGTAGATAATAAGAATATTAAATAATGTGAATAATAAATATATTGGATGTTCAATTTAATAGGGATGTAGATGATTATGTTAATTGTTTTTAATTGGATGATTATTTCTCTTGATTCGATTTATTAATACATAGTTAATAATAGTTGGATATTCAATTTATTAGGTGTATAGATGATTATTATAATATTAAGATTTATAAGATAATTTGGAGGTGGAATATTTTTTTACTTTAATAGATCAATTTTAGAACTCATTGTTCACATTATTTATAAAATTCATTATCTACCTAACAAAACAATTATTAATATTTTATTTTGAAAAATCATCAAAACAGATTTGAAACTATGAACGAATAAAAAATTAAATAATTCAATGGAAGTATAACTGCTATAAAGATATCGGTAAAATTAAAATATTCTTACCGAATAAGGATGTTACAAGTCAAATATTACTCTAACGAAATCTATAATTAGAATTTTTTTAAAATATATTAAAATTAATCACTAAAATTAGTAACTAATATAAAATATATATTATAAATTAAATTATATATATATATATATTTATATAAATATATAGTAAGTAATTTAATAACTAATTTTTTAGATGCTTAAAGAGTATATGAAAGTTTTTTTCTATTCTGTTTAGTAATTTTTTTTTTTGCGGTAAAGATATTGTTAAGAGAGGAGAGGTTTGCAGGTTACTAAATATCCTTACAACAGCTCTTTGTATGACAAGAGAATTGAAGAGAAGAGAGGTAAGTGACAATAACCTACTCTGATCTAACAGCTTTTTAACTAATTTTAGTTACAATACCAGTCTTTTGGGAATCTTTTGGGGAACTACTAGTCTCTGAATGAATTTTGGACTTGATTGACCAATCATTATTGTCATCGATCTACCCTTACATATTTGGCCTATTAAATAGAAGGAAACTATCACTTATGAAAATGTTATATATCCCTACCTGGAGGCCTTGTTGATCATGTTATTGTTAGCTAGGGTTTTGAAACTTAATGATCATCATTCATTATATATTGCATGCATCTGCGCTGGTTGTTTATATATATATATATATACTTTGCTAAATAGTAAATAATTGGAATAAAATATTGTGACGCTCCAAGAGTGGCGGAAGAATTGCATAAAATATTATTTATGTATATATAGACACTATTTTTCATCAAATTTAATTTATTGATGTATAAAAAGCAAGCTAGCAAAGATGCATGGAATGGCGTGGAAATCCTTTGATTAACAGAGTGGTATCGCCAGTCTCAAGCTTTGAACTAGATCCTTCATGCTTGCGCTGTATTTCTCACCCATCTGCGAGGCAGTGGATGGAATCAGAGTCTGTAAGAATTGAAATTGGAATTGAATGTAGAGGTAGGTGCGGTGGTACATACCTGAGCAACAATGGTAATATCAAGGGCACAGGTCCCAAAGGGTAAGACACTTGTGCTTACAACGGAGAGATCAAGATTTGTGAGATGGTTGAATACTTGGGGCACGCCTTTGTGGCCATGGCAGTGGATCCGGATCAACACCTGCTTCTCCAACGCCCTTGCTTCAACTAGTTCATATGCACCATGCCTCTTGTTCACCAACGACACCGACTCTATTACTGTTCTGTTCTTCTTTCTGCTTTCCTCCTCTAGCTTCTTCCCTTGCTCTTTGAGTTGCTTGATATAAGCGATTGCTTCACTAAGAATTGACGCCTTGTCAATCTATCCAACAAATTAATTAATGTAACTTGAAATAATAAAAGCAAATGAAGGAAAGCATGCAGTAGAGCGACCTTTTTCAAGTGAGGGATGGTGGCAGAAAGTGCTATGAATTTCTGGGTGATCTCCTGCCTCCTCTTCCTCTCCGCCATGATGTGGTCTAAGCACTCCGAAGAGCTTCTTCTTGCCTTCTTTGCGATATTACCACCATTGACTATGGACTTGGAACTGTTGCTCTTGCTCATCATCATCATCATCATCAGTTTGGGGAGACTCAATCTCTCTCCGACTTCTTGTACCACGCCACCTCCATTATTGCCCGCCTCATTGTCTCATCAATTACACCAACTCCTAAATGTATTTTCTACTTATAAATTAAATTTCAAATTCTAAATCTTAAATCAATAGAAATATTATTGTTAAAATTTCTCAAAGTAAAAAAGCTATTTGAAAGATGCCACCATGTTTGCACCGTTGGATACATGGATTTCAACTTCTTCCATCAATCTGTGGTGATGACTTCTGACTTCTGAGTTCTGAGACATTTAAGAGACGGACCACTGATGTTTTCTACTCATATTTGTTAACCACATATATATGATATATCTCTATCTCTTTTCTTATTTTTCCAACAATAATTAAATATTGTCCCTATCAGGCAAAGCTAGACATTTTACCCGACGATCTATTTTATTAATTCAATGAAAGGTGCAGCTAGCATTTTCGGTAAAAGAAATATAATACTATGTCTATATGACTATATCCATATACAAAAGAGGAGGGGGCCGGGAAATGCTTTCAATATTGTGGTTCTGAATGATTGGGGTATGAGATGGCTATATCATTAATTCGTTTTGTCGTTGCTTTAGCAATGATGTATCTGGCTAGTTAATGCATGTACTACGCACACAGTAGATCCAGACTTGACCTGCTTCGACCTCACCTCTACTGTTATAGACATACATCTTTTGGCCCCTATAATATTATACTCATATACCCTATGGAGAAAGTTTATTTATTTTCTTCAATTTATTAATTATACTAACCTCTTCTGTGTTATTAACTTTTAAATTTTTGGCATCCTTTTTATATGCTATCTCTTTATATACAAAATTCACATATATTTATTATTATAAAGTTGAGTAATAAGTGTATGTAAAAAATAGGGATTGACTAAATTTGAGGTAATCTTTATTTATTTATTTATTTTTTACTTACATCAGTTTTAATATCAAAAGTAAAAGATATAAATAATACATATGTAAAGACAATATAGATATAACATAAACCACGTGTTTGTCTGTCAGGTAGGAGTTTAAAACTTTAAATGGGGAAAGGTCCAAGTTGTGAATGTTGCCCTCATAAAAATGCAATATAAGATGTTTTTTTGTGGAGGACTGGTGTAGTTGTCTAGATTCTAGAAGGAGGGCCTAGCCATCCGGAATCCGCATGCCTTATGAAGATGATAGTGTTCCCCCTTGATGCTGTTTTCAGATATCATGCATGTGTTTTTATTTGTTCATGTCCAAAAGGGAGGATTCCCGTAACCAAAACCATACATGACAAAATTAATAAGTTGTTCACTTGTTTGGGCTTGGATTCTTTTGAGTGATATATCGGATCATATCATATGCATGCCATGCACACCACTTGTAAATGGAATGTTGCAGCTTTTTGGTACGGCATTGGCGTTACCCTATCCCCAAAACTCTGAAGTCTGAACTCTGCCAATCAGCCAATTTGTTTTTTTTTGTCTGACAATAACGTAAATTATAGCCCAAACAGCTCTCTTTTCTTTTGGGCCACTTGCTACTATGGGCCAGATTAACTTTGATAACAATACAGTTGAGGCCAAAAAAAAGAAATAAAAGAAAATAAAAATACCAGAGGAAGAAGATTACAGAAGAAGAAGAAGGAGGAAGGGGGGAAATACGTGAACGATGAGAATATGTGGATTGTTGGTGAGAGGATGTAAATTGCGATGGCGTGAGAGCAGGTAATTGTATTGGTGTATGTTTGTTTGCAGTGATTAGATGTGTGGGAAAGCATGCAAGATAGGTTGAAACTTGAAATTGGCGTGAGATGCGAGTAATTGAGATGGATAAAGTGCCGGAGCATATAATATGGGAGATATTGGGGAGGTTAGAGAAAAGCAGTGACAGGAATTGTGCTTCCCTTTCGTGTAAACGGCTTTATGAAGTGGACATGGCGCAGAGGCATACGCTGAAGGTTGGGTGCGGAATGAACCCAGCGGAGCAGGGTTTGAGATCTCTGTGCAGGCGGTTTGGGAATCTGTCTCGAGTGGAAATCACCTACTCCGGTTGGATGTCAAAGCTTGGAAAGCAGTTGGATGACAGCGGCCTCCTCATCCTGGCGCACCACTGCCCTTCCCTCTCAGATCTCTCATTCAGCTACTGCACATTCATCACCGATGTCGGCCTCCGCTACTTGGCCTCCTGCTCCCACCTCTCCTCCCTCAGCTTGAATTTCACCCCCAGGATCACCGGCTGCGGCATTCTCTCTCTTGTTGTGGGCTGCAAGAACCTCTCCTCCCTCCACCTCATTCGATGCCTCAATGTCAGCAGCGTTGAGTGGCTTGAATACCTCGGCAGGCTTGGCACCCTCCACCATCTCTCCATCAAAAACTGCAGAGCCATCGGCGAAGGCGACTTGATCAAGCTGGGTCCTGGCTGGCAAAACCTCAAGACCCTGCAGTTTGAGGTGGACGCTAACTACCGCTATATGAAGGTGTATGACCGGCTATCCGTGGATACATGGCAGAAGCAACATGTCCCCTGCCACAGTATGGTGGAACTAAGCCTCGTGAATTGCATCATCAGCCCTGGCAGAGGCCTTGCTTGCGTCTTGCCCAGGTGCAACAACTTGAAGAAAATTCACTTGGACATGTGTGTTGGGGTAAGGGACATTGACATTATTTCTTTATCCCAAACATCAATTGAACTCGAATCAGTTTCCTTGAGAGTTCCTTGTGATTTTTCCCTAACGAGATTAACAGATCAAAGCCTGATAGCCTTGGCTCACAACTGCTCAAGGCTTGAATCAGTTAGGATATCGTTTTCGGATGGGGAGTTCCCTTCCTCCACCTCCTTCTCATTAAGGGGCATACTTTGCTTACTAGACAAGTGCCCCGTTAGGCAGCTTGCTCTCGACCATGTTTACTCCTTCAATGATATTGGAATGGAAACTCTTTGCTTGTCGCAATATCTTGAAAACCTTGAACTTGTGAGATGCCAAGAGATAACTGATGAGGGTCTACAGCTTGTGAGTCAGTGTCCCCGTTTGTGCCGTTTGCGCTTAAGCAAGTGTTTGGGGATCTCAGATGATGGACTAAAGCCACTTGTGGGATCCTTTAAGTTGGATTTCTTGGCCGTTGAAGATTGTCCCCAGATTTCGGAAAGAGGTGTTCAAGGAGCAGCAAAGTCTGTGTCTTACAGGCTAGACTTATCTTGGATGTGCTGAATCTCAATTCTGCACTCTCATCATCCACCCTTAGCTTACTGTTGCTGTATTTATTGTTGTACATCTTGTTTTACTTAGCTTAATGTTGCTGTATTTATTGTGTACATATATTCTGTTATCAACTCCCAGCAGCATCTGGTTCTTTATCAAGGCTTTCCCATGTTCATTACCGTGTGGATAGAGTCACAATAATGAATAACAATATCTGATATCTCACCTAAAGTCCATATTCTTGTTCATTACTTCATTGTGATTGTGATTTATATTTTGTGCTGCTTCAGTTTTCGAATACACTAGGTTTTAATATTGTAAAGTTACTTATACTTTTCCGGTTTATTAGAATCAATTATACATAAGAAATTCCCATCTGAACAGGAATGTATATCTCCATATATCCAACATCGATCTATAAATTCAAGTAAAAGGAAGCAACAAACAAAAAATTGTAATTGGACTTAAACTAGTTTTGGGCTCTCTCCAAATAAGGCTGGAATGGTTTCCAGTGTAGAGGAAGTTGAACCCAAAAATCCTTGTCCAATTACTTATCTTAATAACTTTTTTATTTTTGGTCCAACTCCAACCAATGAATAATTATTCTAGCCCTAAAATAAATAAAAGAAAGATGGATGGAGAAAGAACTCAACTCTCAAAAAATAAAAAGTAAATAGTGTGTAGTGCATTAGCATAATAGCATTAGAGGAAGTACAAGAGGAATTGAGTGTCATGTTAGTGAGAGATGGTCACAATCAACTTTACTGAATTGAGACTCTTCCAAGTCCGAATCCCATATCTCTCGGTAACAGAGTGAGAGAGAGCGAGTGCCATTTTGATGAAAAGGAAAGAAGGATACGAAAGAATATTCAAAAGAAGGAAAGAGAAGGCACAAAAAGGTTGCATTATTTAGGCAAAAGATTCAGAGTTGCCACAAATCCATGAATAGAGTAGGAAAATGATAAAGATATGATTAAGGGAGACTTTGTTTGTCTGTTTGGTCCTACTCTTCTCTCCATGCAAAATGCAAAGCAAGACAAATAAAATCTCTTGGTCCAAAGAGTGAGAGCACCACTGTGCAAACCCCAAAATCTTCGCGTGCTTCCTCCTCCCCCCACTGTCTCTCCCCTTGGGAAAACAAACGCACCCTTCTCTTTCTCCCAAACCGCTTAAATCTCTCTCCAATGTTTTGTGTTTAGGGGTTTACTTGGGGCTTATAGACCGACATTCTTCATGGTGTGGCTCTTGTTACGGAATGTTTCTCCAAATATCACACAAACACACGACTTTGCTACAAACAAAGCCACCTCGCATTGGAAAATGTTCAAAACTAGCTACCTACACATGTAGCTCTAACATCATCTATATCTTTGTGCGTGCGTCTTTGAATGCACTCTTTCCTCTATACTCTTTAAATTTACAGCATTGACTTGTAAGCTTAGAGAGAGGCACGAGTTGTGGACATACCAAATTAGAAATTAAAATTCTCAAACTGAAGCACTTTAGTTTAAAGTTTACTAAGTATGTGTGTCCAAAACCAAAATTAAAGCTTAACAATTAATTAATTAATAACATGAGAAGATATATGTGGCGATTGTGAGATCAACGGCGGTGCCTGCACAATTTGGATTAGATTATACATATGTAAATTAAAATATGGATTAGATTATACATAGGGCCGGGCCTTAATACAATGTCCTTCTTAATACAATGGCCTTAACACAACTAAACAATCAATTTTCACAACTGGCTGATTATCGACTAATAAGAAAATAGTTTTTAAGAAAATAGTTAATACTAAGCAGCACTAAACATTTTCGTTTAAAATTGTTTTGACTATTTTAAGAAAATAGTTTTCCAAATGGTTAGCATTAGTAAAAGAAGGAAAAGACAAAAGCAGAGTATATGAATTCTAGATTAAATGTTTTATGTTTCACTTTTTTCTTAATAGCATATTCGTATAACAATTATTTAATAAATGGAATTAAGTAACCAAAAAAAATGGTTCTTAACAAAATGTATGTCACAAAAACATTTCGTTTTAAAAAAAAAATTAAAAAGAAAAAAAAAAGCGGAAAACAGCATATGTATATCCACTGCCCAGCCAGCTGGCCATTGCCACAGTTTCAACCAAAAAAAATCAATGATATGATTATTAGGGGAAAAAGTATAAATAAAACAATAATATAGAAAATGCATAGTTAGTACTTAGTAGGGAATGTTGGCATTGTGGAATGGGAGTGTTTGATGCAAAGGAATTGAAGTTTTAGTTTGAACTTTGAACCCCAAGGGAAGAAGGGGAGAGGTGCTTGTTGGGCTGTCTAATCTATCAGGTATGCGTATTAAATTCTTGACCTGAGAAAGACCTCTGTCATCATTCATAACGCAATCAAATCTTGTTCGCATCTGAGTATTTGTGACATAAGATTTTGTGAATAGTAATACTAGTAGAGTACTACGTGTATTGAGCTAGATTTGAGAATAGGGGGTAATCAATGAAGGCGAATACAATGCAGTTTTATTTATTTGTATATATCCATGGTTTAACTTGAAATAATATATAGGTATGTAGTAATTGTTAAAGTAAATGGAATGAATTATTATATTTTGAGAAATGATTTGGATTTCAATTTGAAAGTTAATTAAAAAATATGATTAATTGTATGGTATGTGAAGATGAAAGGATGAATGCATATAGAAAGGAAAAGAAAATGGTAGTCAAAGGAAACAATCTTATCCATGACGACGAAGTATGTGATCTCATCTCATCAATGGTGTCTCGGTACTTGAGTCACCCTTGATTACGGGCAGTGTCATATACATAGTATAGTAGCTAGGTGGGTAGTATTTTTATACGAATGAATACGTAGGGATTGAATGATGTAGGTAAAAAGGCAATGAGATTGAAGCCCTGATCCCTCTCATCTCAACTCAAGTCTCAAAGGAAAGACAAGCGTGTAAGTATGAGGGATTACGGTCTTGTCCAACTGTACTTGACGCCAATATCTTCACATATCTCCATTAATAATATTAATGAAATCTCACCAATAAATATACAATATTTTACTCCATCAAACTCTTGTATAAATAATGTTTGTGACTTGTGAGAAAATCACAAGGCATCAGGCATGGCCACTTTCCTTCCCAAACCAGCACCATCAGAATCACCCCAATGGCTCCTCCATGTTAACATGGATCCGCAAAGCATAACCCGCTTCTTCTCGTCTGAAACTCAAAACCCTCCACAAACCAGAAATCATGAAAAAACACTCGAAGGAATCGCTGCTATTGTTGGAGAACACGTCCTCTTTGGGACAAAAAATGACAGTAACCCCACCCACCACAAAATGATGGAACATAACAAGACGGAGAATGGTCCGGTCACCAAGAGGTACAGAGGGGTCAGGAAGAGGCCCTGGGGAAGGTGGTCGGCGGAGATACGCGACCGTATTGGGAGGTGCCGCCACTGGCTTGGCACTTTCGACACCGCGGAGGAGGCGGCGCGTGCCTACGATGCGGCGGCTAGGCGCCTGAGAGGGTCCAAGGCTCGAACCAACTTCGAGATACCGTCGGTGTTGCCGGTTTCGGCGTCGTCGTCATCGTCGTCGAGCAGTGGCGGAATCCGCAAGAGGAAAGGGGCGCGCGGTGGCGATAGGAAGTGTTCGGTGGTTACCTCGGTTGCACAATTGTTCAGTTCTGGGGTGCCTGATGCGCTTGAGCTAAAGCTTGGTGTGAGGAGTGAGAATGGGAGCATTGCTGCTGATGATGTTATATATGGTTCTGTAGGTTAGTATTAGAATCAGTATTAGTATTATTCTTAGATAGAGCAGTGCATGCATGCAATTGGGATGAACACAATAGAATATGTAATCCATGTATGTTGAATGAATAGTAATTGAGTGCAGGGAGAATGAGACAGCAATAGTGAATACGGAGCCGGAAATCCGCCATAGTTTAAGTGAGCTTGCTGAATGCTGACCCTAGGCCCTAGCTATCACTATATCTATATCAATATGTATTTGTCTACTCCCTTTCCATGTAAATCTAATATATATATTTATATGTCATGTGATGCTTCAGTTTTTAAATAAATATATTCCGAGAGGCTTATTTTCATCAGTTTTAAGTTTTTAACTACTTGAGACTTCAAAATATATAATGCACATTTTCATTAACTAATCTAAGATGAATCTAGCTACTTGTGGGTGTCTAATTCCAAAACTTGTATTGATGTCTAATCGAGTATTAATCATTGTGACTCAACAGATTTCAGAAATTATTTTTTACACAAGGGAAAATGATGGCCCAAGATTCTGCGAATCTTGTTATATCTTAACACACATAAGGACTTGGAAAGGGAAGATCCTAGGATAATGACAGCATTGAATCTTTGGCAGTACTTTATGTTCATATGTGCGTTGGAGAAATTGTTAGCATAAGTTCCTCACACCTTACATGTTTCGGCAAGCCATCAGCAGCAGTAATAAAGGACTCAGAATCGAAACAACTAACACCAACAGCCTCATCATGACTCAAATAGCTTTTGTCTCTCCGATCTAAACTTTAATTTATACATATTTTCTTTCTTCCATAATTGTATATTAAACATGCAATTGTTTAATAAATCATCAAAACATACCTTTGCATTCCAGAAAAGAACCTCATTCAGGCTCGTGAGCACCACCACAACACCCATATTACCGCAAAGAAAACAATGTTCCAGTGTATCCTTCCTTCCTTCCTTCTCTTCACATCAGCCTACATACAATGATGCATTTGTTCAAGTATAGTGACGAAAGCAATGCACTCTTAGATCTTCCACGTAGCACGATGCTTGACGAAGACTACAGAAAACACTAAGGAAAATATATAGAGATATAGAAAATGCATGCATTGTTTCTTCATATTTACTAGTTGATTGATGTTCATCGAGAACTAAATTTTGTTTATTTAAATGGTACATAATAAACAACATTTAGCTCTAAATGATGATTACTAAAGAATATATTTATTTAATATTAAATAGTATTTAATTCTCTTTATTTATTTCTATTGAAATAATAAAGCGTTTTGAATATTGGGAGTTGATTATTTTAAGAAAGGGTAACAAAAGATATATCATAAAAAGCACTACAAGTAATATTCTTTTTTGTATGAAGGGTTGGGTAGAGAGCTTGAGCCCAATAGATGTCCAAAAAATAAAGCCCATACATATATAGGAGTCACAGTCAAAGAAATGCTTTCTGTCCAAAAAAAAAAAGAGATGCTTAATGCTTTTGATGGATAACATTAATATACCATCTCATCTGATTAAAAAAAAAAAAAACCATGCTGAGTGTTTCTGGTTTGTAAGACCCAAGATACAACCAAATCATACAGTTACGGACAACCTTTAACCAAAGTTATTGAATCATCTATAGAACACGTAATTACATTTATCAGTAAATATTTTCTATAAAAATGAAGAGAAGGAATACAGGGTTTTTTTTTTGGACGCTGTAGAAAACAATGGAACGAAAAAAATATGAAAATAGTGAAATACTAAGCCTGATCTGTTAGGATTTCTAAGCTACCCTGGGAAACAATTTCCACGTGAATGTTGACCAACGAACATGAATGGTTTACTCTTCAGCATCTAGAACAATTACATTAGCACAAACCTAAATTGTTAGGCTGCATCATAGTACATATATTATTCTGCAGCGACCCGGTTTCTTATTAGCTGATTCAGTCCATGCAATTGGAGCTCAAATCCACATCCACAGGTAAATTTAGATCAGGAAGCACCAAGGTAGATTCTTTTTTACTCATCTCTTGTGATTTGGAACGAGAATTTAGTGGACAAACATATGAATGGCCATCAATAACCTTATGTGTAACAGTTTTTGGGGACAGAGAAGTTGATGGATGGCACTGAGGTAGGTCAACCACACCTTTCTTAGACTCCTCGCAGATTTTAGTTGGTTCAGAGTTCCGTTGCGACTCCAAATCAAGCTGTTGCAAAATATCAAGTGCATAATTAACATGTATCTAGCTACATTTGTCCTCATTAAAAAATGTTGTAAGATTTCAAATATGGATGAAAAAGTGATTCAGAACAACATGGGAAGGTCACCTTTAATCTCTTTAAGCTTTCATTTGTGGCTCTATGTTTCTCAAGTGTGAGACGCAACGATGCAAGTTCCTGTTCAAATATTGAAATAACGTTTATAAACAAACCATAACAAGTATATCTTCAATCAGAAGAGTAGACAAATATGCGCCTGAATCGTACATTTTTCAAGCTTCTCCTTTCTTTGAGCAACAAAGTCTCCTCCTCTTTTAGTTCAGCTAAAGTCTGCAAACAAATCAACAAATACTAAGTCAAAATGTAAACTAGCTCATTATTCTATTGGGTTGGAGGCCCAAACAAACTCAATTTTACATAGAAATCATTAGCACTTTGCTTTCGATATACTCAATGAAAACATGTAAAATAGCTTATTATTCTATTCGGTTAACACTTGACAGCAGTTTCCAGTTCCCAAGTAGATCACCTAATCCTTCACCAACTTGTATTTTAGATGGAATGCCATGGGCAACCAATTCTTCACTCTTCTATTCATTAATATCATATCTTATGCCCAATCCTTAATTCATATTCGTATCATTCGATCCTCTTGTACATGACACATTTAAACTAAAACAAGATCTGAGAATATATATATATATATGTATCAACATTTACCTTTTTCCTTCGTGACTTTTTGGTAAGAGCTGTTTCGGTTGGATTTGCAACCTGCAATATATAAAATACCGAATTTAGGGACTTGAAACATTGTATCATATTCTCAGAAAAGGAAAAAAAAATGGAGTGAAGTGAGGCAGCGGACCAATGTTTAGGATTTAGGTAGGATAGGAGGGTGCAGTTGTGCAATCGACATTGATGATTTTTATTATAATAATAAATAATAAGGAGAGAGTGGAAGGAGATAGAAAAGATGGCGTTAAAGTAAAGCCAAAAAGGGTGGAGTAGTGAGGGTAAGCGTGCCATATTTGTTTCTCTCTTTCTGTGAAGTGCAAAGTGGCAGACTGAGACAGAGACTGGGTCTGAGGTATTGAATGAAAATGTCAATGACACCCTCCACAGTCCCCAGTGTGATGGTGGCTCCTTACTATCACGTAAATATAGAGTACATGCCAGCCAAGCACGTATTTCCATCCGAGTGGTGGAGCAGGAAAACAGGTTCATACATTGAGACCGAGAGAGCGTGTGTATTGTGTTATATATTGATGATTTGGTGTGTAAGAAAAGTATGTGAGCTCACAATCTGCCTCTACAAACAAAAAATAAATGAAGGTATTGGCGTAATGCATAATTGCATATCCATAATCCATTATAATAATATAAAAAATGAAAGGATGGATTCCATGGATAGCGGTGAGCGGTGACTAATAAACGCCAATAACTAACCAGCCAGCTTAGTTGGTGGCAGTGACACTATGGTCCCCCCCTCGCTCTTCGTTTCTCAGCTACCAAAATCCCTATCTCCTCTCCTCCAATTTAACTTACTCCTCCTTTTGTAATGGTTTGCAAGTTACTATTTTCCCCCACCTTCCTTTATCTTTTTCTTTTTCTTTTCCCATTTATTTAGAGAGAGAAGAGAAGAGATAAGTCATAATTTCATTTTGTTAACCACATGTTCGTCTCGATCCCAAAAAACCACAGATTCTCCCCTTTTGGACCTTACCCCACCAAGCATAAAAGGACTAATATACCACCATGTTTTCTTCATAGAATAACAGTTCCCAATCAAAAAAATAAGGACTTGCTACTTTTGACTTTTGCCCATGCATAATACTAATAATATTTTTAATTGACAATACATAGGGTTCCGATCAAGCTGTGATGCAGATACCTTAACAAACGTCTCTCGTATGTGAAACGACGACGCAGACCCCTAAATGAAGTAGAGAAGGTGCGGCCGCAGGTAAAGCTACAGTAGGGGAGGTGACACCACATGAGTGCTCCAAACCTAATACACAAGAGCATTCCAAAGTGCACAACCACTACAAAACAAGCAGCAGTCGCAAGAGCTATTTTGCCTTTCCCACGAAAACACGCCACCGAAAATGCACTTGTGGTGCTGCTGCTCTCCTCATATTACATAAATACCCCTCATAAATTTAATATTTATCCACCTCCCTATCAAACCACGAATGCCACACTGCAACAATAACATCCCAGTTTACACTTCACAATCCCACAAACCTTTTTTATTTTTTAACCATCTCCGGACACGGCCAGAACATATCCCCGAGAGACGAAAATGCCCTCGAGAAGGAAGGTCATTTGCGTAATTTGAGATGAAGAGCGGCGAGGAAAAAACGTGAAAATAAGAGTCATTCAAGTCTCTGACTCCTTGCGTTGAATCAAAGTCTCTCCTTTCCTTTCCAAAATTAAGAAATAAAATATAAAATACATTAACAGTTACAAAAGGGTAATAGGTTGAACTTTCCTGACGAAAGAAAGAGAGAGAGAGAGAGGAATAAAGGTAAAGAAGATGATAACACGGCGTGTCCTGCGAGAGTAGGGAGGCACCGGTTCAAATCTGTGTTGAGAAGATGATAAGGTGAATAAAGGCAGCTCCGAAAATGGTTTTATTTGAAAAAAAAAAGGCAAAGAGGCGCGATCGGACCAAAGGCTGAGCTGAGCTTGATGAGTGGTGAATGGCATTTTCGTCCATCCATGATTCAAAAAAATATAAAGTGCGAGTGGCACTTAATTGGATGCCAACATGGTAAAAGAATAAGAAAACTTTTAAAAGAAACAGAGACAAAGTCAGTTCCCTTCCCTTCCCTTCCCTTCAACTTATGCACTGCGTTTAGCGAGCACCTCATGCACACAGCATACCCACAGAATTAAAAACATAACAAGGAATACGGCTGAACTCAAACTAACAAAAAGGAAGAGAGAGAGAGAGAGAGATGAAGCGTGGAACCTTAGATCTCGAGGTATGCAGGTGTCTGGTCGGGCGGCTGGACTCCTCGTAGCTATCTAGAGTGGCGCCTCCTCCGCTTGCTGAGGTGGTGGCGCTCCAAGAGAGAGGGGTGGTAGGACTGGCTCTAGTTGTCTCCGCTTTATTGTGGCGGGGAACGCACTTGGAACGGCGCTGACGCACGCTCCACTGCAGGTTAAGAGAGGGAGGTGGCGGCGGCTGTTGGGCTTGGTGGAGTCGGAGAAGGAGGTCGACGACGAGAGAATCGTCGGCCATGGCGATCTTAACCCAGTTATCATGGCACATGTCTTGTGGAGCGTGGAAGAGGGTTGATTGGAAGAGACAAGAGGTGGTGTGTGTTATGGGAGATATGGGGAGGGTGGGTGTCGTTGGAATGTTAAATATATATATATATAAAAAATAAAATAAAGGAAAAAGGAGGTGTGGATTTTAGAAGGTTTAAAGAGAAATGATGTGCCTCCCTCGGTCTCTCATCTCTCGGTGCTTCTTACATGAGCAAGGGAGTGTGTGTGTGGGGAGAGACACGGATGATCTTTTTTATGAAAGGAAAACCCCAAAATGTCCTCTTGCTCTTCTTTCTCTTTGTAATTGTCTATCCTTACAGATGTTGTATTCTGTAGATCGTCCCTATTTTCTATCGCGTCTCTGGTCCCACCTTCTAGCACACGTGTCAAACCTCAACCACTACTTTTTTTTTTCTTTGCTTAAAGACTTAGATGCTAAATAATTATAGGTGAGTTTTTATTTTTTTTATTATTTATTATATAATTTGTTATACACAAATAATTTACGATTCTATTACACATCTAAAATTTTAATCAATTAAATTTGCTTAAATTTAATAAAAACAACCCACATAACGAACATATGAATCACACATAAAGAGTTTTGAATGATGAGAATTTATTAAAAAATAATACTAAAATTTTTTATATATAACATACGAAGTTTTTTAATTTTGATATTAAAATTTTTTAATTATGACATATATTTTTATTAAGAGAGTGAAACAAAAATTATAAAAATGTGAAAGAAGAAGAGAAAAAGCTTTAAATTATGTAAAATTTATCAAAAAAATAACACCGAAACTTTTTAATTGTGATATATAAAATTTCTTAATTTTAACGCCAAAAATTAATCGTAACATATAAATTTTTTAATTTTATCATTTCTAACTAAATGATGCACTTTTTTTTATTATTAAACTAATTGGATGCTATTGAATTCATAAATAAAAAGTTTAGTCATTTATATCTCGTTTACAATAAATGAATATATTTTATTATTCTAAAACATATTTAAATATATTTTGTTAGTTGCGTAAGTTAAAATTTTGGATTTGTAATTTTTTAGAGATTTATTGTGTCATTTTTCAAAAATGTACGTGTCATTTCTAACTAAATGATGTATTTTAGTATTATCGAATTAATAGTTTAAACTAATATATAAGAGATTTAATCATTTATATATATTATTTGTAATAATTTGATGTGTTATTTAAATTTAAAACACATTTAAATATATTTTATATTTTTGTGTCATCCGTTAAAGATTTTGGTGTCATTTACTAAAAATTTTTATGTCATTCATAAAAAAATTATGTATCACTTCCAACTAGATGATGTGGATATTATTGTTAAACTAATTATGTAATATTTAATTAAGAAAAATCAAATGAGAAAATAAAGAGGAGAAAAAAAATAGTGGTGGTGACGACAATATAAAAAAAAAAAGATAAGAAAAAAAGAAAGATGGATTGTGTTGTATAATTTAATTGATTATAGAGTATTTTGAATAATTTAACAAAAAATATATTAAATTATTGAATAATTTTTAAATATTATTTCTATGCAAATATATATATTTGTAATTGTATTATTAGTTATTCATTATATATTCCTATTTCCCATTCAGCATCGGGCGCACGATTTATTACAAATTAATACAAATGGCAACAAAAATCATAGCTTCCTCATCCCCCACTAGCAACTACGCTTTTATTTAATTTTCACATTACCATCCCCACCGGGTATTTAACCACTTTTGTTTGCATTGTGAGCAAATGACAATTGCATAGTACTATTTACTTATCTCTATGATATGATCGACTGTTCATTCATATCATACCACCATTAATATTTAATACTACCACACAAATTAAATCATGCTCTTCCATTTCTCTCTGCTTTTCTGTGGTCATGAATTGTGTTGTTACTTGTTAGTATAACGTTATTGTTTTTAGTAAGGGGCTCACATACTAATGTCTTGAAATAATAATCTCTGCACACTCGAAGAACATGTAACTAAAAGCATCCTGTGGACTAATCAGATGACGAAGTGAACTTAGGTTTTGAGTATGAACGAACAACATTTTCGCTTTGTATCTGTAGTAGTGGGCAGGAGTTGCGGCTATAGATAGATTGGGACTCCGTTAACCCTTTTCCTTATTAAAACTTTCTGGCCTTTTTTGGCGTTGAAAGGAGTGTATAGGACAATTCTCTGGCGTCCTATCATCTCTGATGGTACTTGGTACTGACTACTAAGTGTGACCCATACCTCTATGGCTCATAAGACTCGAGAATGTAAGCAGTTAATTTTTGCAACGGAACTTAATTACCCCATCCCTCTCGGCATCTACCATTGTTTGTTTCAACTTTGAGAAGTCATTCAATCCTTTTCTTTTTTGTTTCAATAAAACATGAAAGTGTTGGTAGTTGGTACATAAGTAAACTAAAGAAAACCAATAGATGAAGAGTTACAAGGTAAAGTAATGCAAGTCCAGCTAAAGTATTGAACTGGTGGTTATGTTAAAAAAGGTGAAATAAAAGAAAAATGGGTTCTTGACTGCCCGCCATTTGTAATGCACGATTTTGATATCACTTAATTTTAAAGTTATTGACTGCAAGTTCTTGTTCTGTTTATAAATGAGTTTGGGTTTAAAGTGCAAGTGAAGCAATTGATTCTTAAATTTGGTGTTACTCATTTATCTTTTAAAGAAACTGCATTTCTATAAAAGCCAGTGAAATTTGCTAATATTACTAAAATAATGAGCACTGATATAACTTATCAGCAAACAAAAACGTCATCTGAAAAAAAAAATAAGTTATCAAATTAATCTTCATATGTTTGTGTATAAATATATATGATATTTAATTTATTTTTAATATATATTTTATAATAATAATTATTTTTTTGTATACATATAATATAATATGATTAATTTACGAATTATTTATAAAAAATAATATTTTTAATTAATATTTTTAAAATTTAATTTTTGTCGTGACTAAAATTTGTTTAGACTCTCATTAATTAATTTTTTTAGGAATTGAGGAGATTTATTAAACAGATAAAAAATAAATTTAAAACTTTAATAGATTCAATATATTAAAGGTGTATTAATATAAAAAAATTTCTGAAAAAGGGTTAAGTTAAAGTTGATTGAGAATTATTTGGTTGTGATGAATGGTTTAATTTTTCAATTGATGTGGGGAAGCAATGAGTTAGGTTAGGATGAGCTGAAAAACCCTAACGAACTAACTGAAGTGAGGTGCTTCACTCGAATAGGTGTGTCGTGTGACGATGGCTCTCTCCCTCACACTCAGAACCAGATTCAAATGGAACCCTCTCACTCTCACCCACCGCTTCTCCACTTCCAGCTCCGACGGCGGTAACGGCGACTCAACTCCCAAGTCTCCCATGTCTTCTTATTTCAGCGACATCAGGGACAAGCTCAAGAGAACCCGCCCCACTACTTCACCCTTCGCGAACCCCTACCCGCCAACCCCTTCACCCGCCGCTTCCAAAGTCAACTCCCTCGATGAAATCCGCAAAAACCTCTCGGAGTTCCGCCGTCGCACGCTCCCCCCTACACCCGCCGCTGGCGAGCCCTCCTCGTCGGGGCAAATCTCCTTTCAGGAGATCTACAACAGAAAAGTCTCGGAAAAGTCCAGCGAATCGGCTCCCGGCATTGGGGGAAAGATCTCCTATGACGCGCTCCGCGAGAGCATGCAGAAGCTTAAATCGAATGTGAACAAGCAGGGCGGCGAACGGATGCCGTTGTCGGCATTTGGAAGCAGCTTGAAATCGGGTCCTTCTGATTCCGCCTCAAGCGGCTCTTTGATAGGCGGGAGCGGGGAGTTGCCGGCGTCGGCTTTCTGGAAGGAAATGAACGAGAAGAAGGGCTCTAGGCCCCCGGTGACGGGGTTTGTGAAGATGTACAGCTTTCCAGAGTTGGGAGAGAAATTGAGGGCGTTGAGGGCGCAAGGTGGGGGGAGAGAGGGGTTCTCTATTGCGGAGTTGAATGAAAGATTGGTGAAACTGAGGGAGCTGGAGGTGATGGAATCTCGCTCCACCCTCATTGGTGTCGACATCCAACCATTGCAAGAGAGCTTGCTTGTTCTGGAGCAAGCTAGTAAAGAAAAGGGTACCCAACTTTTCTTCCTCTTTACTTCATTTCTTCCTTGTTACTCTGACCCTGATCATGAACCCAATCGAATTTGTTTTCCTCCGTTTTATGATTTATACCAAAAGATTTACCTAATTCTATAAACTTTCCAGAGCAGAGGTTGGATATGCTGGGTCATTTGGGCGGGAGACCAAGCTTCATGATGGATCCTCCTAAACAGCATCTTGTTGAAAGGGTCAGTATTATATTTATTTATTTATTTATATTGGTTCTGTGTTCTGTCCTATGTCCTATTATCTATGGTTTACCGTGCTGTCTCTACTTCCATATTGGTGATGCGAGTTTTCATGTCTCTGTTCCTAATTGCAACATTGCATATACCATTGCTGTTTGTCGAATGGGTCCTGCATTAATGAAAATTATCGTGCTCATGTTGCATTATTGCTTATGCCCATGTCAAATGTATCATTTGGCATATGATGATCCTTGTTGATATTTGTCATTTAGTCTGATCAAATTTCAAATTTCTCGTGACATCTGTGCAAGATAATTTTTAAATTTTTATCATGTATGCTTAGTAATGACCAAATCTACAAGGAAATGGGAGCAATCTTGGATGCGCTCTGCATTTGTTTTTGGTTAATTAATTCAAAATAGCCAACATAACCCTTCAGAGAAATTGTCACTGGAGTTAATGTTGCATTCGGTCCTGCTGCATTTTGGCCTTCTTGAAAGAGATAACCTCCATGTTTAATTTCCTGAACAATTATAGGCTTCTGTCTTTCCCACATTTTATTCACTGTATCTTTGATTATAGCCTCTGCTTCTCAAATGTCAATCCCTATTGTTTATTTATTATTCCTTGTTTTATTTATATTGTAAAAATCTTGGGTTCTGCTGATTCTATTTTGAACTAAGATGCACAGGCATTAGTATATTGAATCTGATTTTATTGCCTAACTTTTCGATGAAGTAATTCCTGTCATAATATCATGTGAAGCACTTCTAGGATCATTGGTGTGCCATATCATTGAAATTGCAGGTTCTTTTAAAGAGCTATCGATGTTCTTGTTATGTTGCTTTAAAATTTCTCTTCCATAAAATTAACTTTGTTGTTTCAGT
Source organism: Arachis ipaensis (assembly GCF_059453495.1). NCBI lineage: Eukaryota > Viridiplantae > Streptophyta > Magnoliopsida > Fabales > Fabaceae > Arachis > Arachis ipaensis. The sequence continues at coordinate 258,684 of NC_142443.1, read as the reverse complement.
TAACTGATTTTCTCATTACGTTTATTTCAGTACTTCCATCCAGATAATATGTCCTCAGCAGAAAAGTTGAAAATTGAGCTAGCAAAGGTTAGAGAGGAGTTTAAAATGTCAGAGTCTGATTGTGGATCTGCTCGTGTTCAAGGTAAAGAAAATTATTTGACTTATTTATGCAATTTGCTATGAAGAGGATCCAGAGGGAAGATAACTAGAATAGTGAGCTTGACTTTTACTTCAAAATAGGTCTTGGTGAAAGTTGAAGTGATAGTTTTGAATGTACATTTTACATGGGATTGGGAACTAATGCTCTTCCTCTTTTTCCTTCTTGCAGTTGCACAACTCACAACTAAGATTAAGCATCTATCAGCAGTTCTACACAAGAAGGTCAGTTTCGTTTTTGTATGTGAATTTCCTTGATTCTAGTATTGAAGATAACATGTGCAGAAATTGCGTGCATACTGCTGTTATTAATTTACTTTCTAAATAGTTAACAATATTAGTTCGTGACTCCATTTGATCTTTTGAAACAGAGGAAATATACTGTGTTCTTCTTTACACTTAGATTATGATTGTTTCCCCATAGAATTTTGAGTTAATGAACAGTTATTTCCCTGTTCAATCGTTTCAGTGTGTGTTATTGCCTATGATTTAGAGGGTGAGTGTGATTCGATTTGTTCCCAATGATGTTTTCAGGATAAGCATTCTCGTAAAGGTCTGCTAGCAATGGTTCAGAGGAGAAAAAGATTACTGAAATACCTTAGAAGCACCGACTGGGATTCGTATTGTTTTGTTATTTCCAAGCTAGGTCTACGTGATAATCCAGATATTAAGTACTAAAGAAATCTCTTTTCTGTTTTAACTTTTAAGATAAGAATGATATTAGTTCAGATCCATATATTATTTTTAACTCTTCTGTGGGTTGTTTTAGTTTCCTCTGTTTACTATTGAAACAATGAAGGAAAAGGAAGGAAAAGAAGACCCAATTGTATTGTTTGGCTCTTTCCTAGAATATCCCTATGTCCTTAGGTTTATGATGGAAAACAGAAAATCAGTTTTGGAACTCATCAATAAGATGTCTGCTACAGTTTTCTTTACATGTGAACCCAATTTTGCAACATGATAATCACATCGCGTTCCCTATTTACGTTGATACAGCAATGTTTGAAAGTTGGCATAGTTGAGGGTCTACAACATATTAAATTTGGCATAGTTTAGGTTACCAAAATTTTAATAATAATAATAATAATAGACAGGACATCCTATATAAGTATGAAAAATAGACGGGAATGGATTTTTTTTTTCCACTTAAAGGATACTAGATTAAGACTCGGGCGCAATGCAGAGAATTAAATTAATTATATTATATGGTATAAATTTAAAAATGATATATGATATAAATAAATAAATAGATGCAGACAAATGGAGAAAAATCTATTTTCAAAACTTTCAAGATACTTTGTTTATTATTTGGACAGAAACGTGGAAAGTAAAAAACATAGAGAAAATCTAGCTAATGAGATATATGTCAGTTACAGGATTTTCTCATTTTCAGTCATTAGCTCCTAAATCGAACAGAAAAAGATGGACGAGTGAGTTTTAAAATGAGGGGAATTGGAGGGAGGTGGTTGGTCATGGTTCTTGAAAGCTCGTTGTTGCGGGCGGCTTGACCAATGGAATTGGAAGTGGCTCTTGTGGATTACCCGGCAGTTCTGGAGGCATCGGCGGCGGCAACAGGATGTGTGGTGGTGAATATGATGCGAACGGATCTTCCAGAGGTGGAAGAAACATGTCAGGTGGGGACAGCCATGGGAATGGATCTATGGGTGGCATTGGTGGGGGAATTATCAAAGGTGGTGGAAGAAGTATAGGAGGCGGCGGGGGTGGTGATGGAACCAGTGGTGGCCTTGGGAAAGGTGTTTGATCGAATGGGTTTTGTGGTGAGGGATAGGTAGGGAAAGGCCATCGAGCGCATGTTTCATACAAGAATAGGTAAAATGGGTCGCAGTATTTTCCTATTCTCCCTCTGGATTCTGCAAGAGTAAGAGCAAGTGTTAAGAGCAGCGTTAGGTGATTGGCTTTCATTTCTCCCCGGAGTTGAGTGGGTTGAGGTGCAGACTAGTAGTGCATGCAGTAAATACAAAGAGATAAGAGCGTTAAGGGGGTAGAGTTGAATTAAATGGAAGAGGTGCCTAGTTGTATGTGCCTCCCCCCTGCTATTCTTGCATGCATTGCACTCACTACTCAGTACCCCAAAACAATAACCATACTCTTCTTCCCAAGATAAACTTGCATTTTGGCACTACTCTATAGCAAGCCCAAATAGCATCCCTTTGTAACAAGCATGTTACCAAAAGGAATTGGGCCTAGGCCCCTTCTTCTACCAAAATATGACGTACACTGAATACCCAGTATCCCACCCAACAAAAGGACTTAGGTAAAACATGAATTTTGAACAAACAACAATGCCAATTGCAACTAGCTTGCTCGGTCTACTCCTCCCTCCAACCTTGTTTAGAAAGTTCACGTGACATTTGTGAATTTGTCACACGTCTCGCAAATTTGTTTACAAAAGCGAGGATACAATATGCATTCCATGACTAGATTTATGGCCTTGCTTTCTAGTTTCTAGTAACTTTCTTGTTTAGCTGGATTTTTTTTTGGCGAAACTTACAGCTGACATTGCGACAATCTAGTGTTAGCTAATGCTGTCTAGTCAGACATAGATAAGGTACACATCAACAATTAGTGTTTTCAAGATTCATATAATATTAATAGGTAATGAAAATACTAATAGTGATAGCAACGGTAGACTAGAGAGCGAGCAAGTAAACACAATCTACCACCACTCTTTGCTTATATTGCAATTAAGCATGCATTAATTAAGACTTAAGAGAAAAGGGGACCAAGTTTATGATTTGTAAATAGGTAAAGAAAAGAGTAAAGAGAAAAGCTTAGCGGTTCAGGCCTGTCTTTATGTTTGAAAGGTTGGCAAAGGGGAGCTTAGATGGTTGCATTAATGTGTGTTGGTGACCCACAATTAAGCATCTGTCTACACTATCCACATCTCACAAACCTTGTGTCTCATTACTATCCTTTTCAAGTTTGAACTTTGAAAACTCTCACTACTCAGTACACACCTTTCTTTACCTTTGCATAACTTAACTGCCACATGCCTCTCTCTCTCCTCGTCATCATCATCTTTCATCAAACATCAAACGTATTAAAAGAGTGCTTTCTCGGTTTCCCTGAAAGTACCCTTGTCCAAAACACCTTCCTTTTAAAATTCGAAACAGAGCAAAGAAAAGAAAGAAGGTTCTCTTGATAAGTTATTGTTATTCCTCTCTGTCTCATTCTGCTCCCACAGCAAAGCAAATGAGCCTCCTTGTTCTGTTTCTTCATGCTGCTTTTGCTCACACTTCTGCAAATGCACAACCTCCAGGTACTGCCCTATAAAATCAAATCCTTCATTTCGCTTTCTTCTACCTCACTCTGCTTGCTTGCATTGGTTTCACAACACTACAAAGTTTTCAAATTGAACCATAATTAATTAAAAATTTACTGCTTGTACTTTCTTCTGAAACAGGAGTTAAGGTTAGAATGGTGCACCACCAGAATTTGAATAAGAGGATTCAAATATCACTAATTGTTTGTTCTGCGCTTCTCCTTGGAATCTTCCTACTTGTATTGTATGTCTGGTTTCGTCGCCATAGAAGCTTAACAAGCTCCAGCAGTAAAAGCCAAGGAAACATGGGTATTACTACCGTCTGCCTTTATAGACAAACTTCCTATGATGGTCTTGGCTTTGATTAGATCTCTGATTCATTCTTTTTATTTATTTGTTGAGTGTGTAGAGGCTGAAAAAGGGGAAACCTTAAACCCTGTCAATGCTAAACTTAACTACTCAAGGATGGCAGATAAGAAGAGTTCAGTTGCTATTTTTGACTTTCAATTATTAGAGGCCGCAACAAACAGCTTTAGCAACAGCAATGTTATGGCAGAGAGTGGCTCTAGAATTGTTTACAGAGCTCATCTTGATGAGAATTTCCATGCAGCTGTTAAGAAAGCAGATAGTGATGCTGATAGAGAATTTGAGGTGATGGTCCTCTATTACTATTAAAAATTAGAAGATATCCATATCAATATTTAATATCTAGGTTTGCTACACTCATTTGCCTTTGATGGTTACATCAAACTGCAGAATGAAGTGAGTTGGCTGAGCAAGATTCGGCATCAAAATATCATAAAACTCATGGGCTATTGTATTCATGGTGAATCAAGATTTCTTGTTTATGAATTGATGGAGAATGGATCATTGGAAACTCAATTGCATGGTACATTAATTTCATTTCTTTCATCCTGATTCAGAAGGAATACATAAAAATTATCTATACTTGGGAACTGAAGCATCTTATATTGTTTGTTTATATTAACAATAATTCTAGGGCCTAATCGTGGATCATCTTTAACTTGGTATCTCCGTTTAAGAATTGCAGTTGATGTTGCCAGGTGATTTCGTCACGCTTATTCTGTCAAAAATTGCTAATAAAGTATTTCTTGTCTTGTATATACTATAATGATTAATGACTGATGGATATTTGACTTTGTTAGAGCATTAGAATATCTTCACGAACACTCCAATCCCCCCGTGGTTCATAGAGATATAAAGTCTTCCAATGTTCTTCTCGATTCTAATTTTAATGCTAAGGTTAGGCAGTACATGATAATTTAATCATACATGTTAATTACTGATTTATGTTCCTACACTGAGTTTTACGGTTCAGCTCACAGATTTTGGACTTGCTATCTCTTCTGGAGTGCAACACAAGAACATGAAGATGTCGGGAACTTTGGGATATGTGGCACCTGAGTACATATCACATGGTACACAAGAATATTCGTTATTATAATTAACAGACAAAAGCTTATAGTCCTTGTTACACTGTTTGCTTCTTTCTTGATCCAAGTGGTTGTATTATTTGTACTAACTTATAAGCATATTAGTTCTGTGCAATTAATTGCAAAAATTGCTAGGTATTTTCATAGTTATGTTAAAAAGGGCAGAGAGAGATGAAAGAGCTTAGAAAACTTTATGAGAAGCTGAAATTGTAGATTCTAATAATGATGATTAATTCATGTTACTAACAATGCTTAGTGGGATCAAGTTTGTTGTTTTCATGATTATATTTTTACAAGTATTCTCTTACAAATACAGAGAAAAAGGGAGGCACGTCGATAAAATCTTTCCTATTATTATAGTTTTGCGCTTATCTTTTTCCTTCAAAACAGAAATATAACATTGCAAGTTATGTTTTTCAGGTAAACTAACTGATAAGAGCGATGTGTATGCTTTTGGGGTTGTCCTTTTAGAACTTCTGACTGGAAAAAAACCGATGGAAAACATGTCATCAGACCAATATCAATCCCTCGTTTCGTGGGTATGTTTTGTTTCATACCAATCCCTCTTAGATATGTGCAGTAGTTGGTGCGTAAAACTTTGAAACTCGCAGGCCATGCCTCAGCTAACCGACAGATTGAAGCTTCCAAGTATTGTGGATCCTGTTATCAGAGACACAATGGATTTGAAACATTTATATCAGGTTCATTATTCATTGAAAAGATGTCTTGAACTCAATGCTACAAAATCTTAAGTTGGTGTTTACATTGTACAGGTTGCAGCGGTAGCTGTTCTGTGCGTGCAAGCCGAACCAAGTTATAGGCCGCTAATAACAGATGTGCTACATTCCCTCATTCCTTTGGTACACAACCAACTTAAGGTTGGTGCCTCTCTCACAGATATAGAATTAGTCCGCTCAGAGTGACTTCCACTTTGGAAATTTTGTTTGTAACTCAACTCTTACATGTCATGTGTCACATCTTAATGCTGTGCTGTAAAGACTAAAGAGTGATACTAGTATATCTAATTGTTATCATGTTTTTCCATCATTTGCGCTTTGAATGTTTTTAACCCGTGTTTCCTCTTTTATATCTTTTTGGTTGAGCAGTTAGTTATTTAGTTATTATGGAACTCTTTACAGCAATAAATGTCAATGCCTAAAGGGTTTATGTGTGTTGTTCGTCAGAGTGAAGTGTAATTATTGAGGAGTCATAAATGGTCAGTCTCGACATTTTGATTTTATGATAAATTGGCCTAATAACCGAAGGAAACGCACATGTTAATATAATATCATATGTCAGCACTCTCCAAACAAAAAAATATATGATATGTTAGAATGTGGCTAAAAAATTTAGATATGAGAATAGGATGAATGATATACTTTAACATTGTAATTTTTGGTGTTTTTTTAAAATTATGGGAGATAGTAATTAGGATGAGTGATATGGGACGGTTCGATTTATGTACTCCAAATTTTTTTAATTTTTTAAACACAAATCAAAGGGTCCGAGTACAAAAATTGGAGTCCGATTTGTACTTTCTAAATTAAATCATCCCACATTTTAAAAAAATACCCAATAGATCACAATTCAAAAAAATATCATTATTAATCCAATATTAAAAATAAAAATGTGTTAGCATGTCTAAACTCTAGATTAATTGTGCTTGCTCCTTATGACATATTTGACGTGAAAGGACTTTGGATTTCATTTTTGGAACATTTGATTTTACTCAAGGGACAATAAATTCTTGTTAAGATTGGTGAAGACAACAAGAACGATTCTATAAAATTTCTAGAGATTCACGATTCTCAATTCTTGTAAATGGAGTCAATTGAAGATGGTCACTTTCCCTAACCTTCCTTATCTTAGCTTCATGTTCTTGGAATAATCGGTCCCATGTAATTTGATCTCTACAACTTATTACTTACTCAGCCTAAGAATATAAAATTACTGTATGACTTCTAAAGTGGATCTCATGAAATGATAAAATAGAATTTTGATCCTTTAAATTTTGAATTTTTATTTAACAGAGTAAAATATGATTTCTCTTTCTTAAATATTTTTTCTCTCATATTTTTTCTTAGTTCCATTTATGAAATAAATAGTGAGAGATCACACTTTATCCTCTAAATCAAAATTTAAAATTTAGAAAATTCAAATCTTTTTATACTTGTCCGAAAATGGTGATGAAAAACATTTCAAATCATTGATGGTTCATCAGTATCCAAACTCAAAAGTTCATATGATTCATCATGATTCGTAGGTGTTGTATAGGAAAAAGAGGAATGCATTCTAGAAGATGAAAACAAGAAACAAAAATATATAATAAAATTTTAAGTTGAAATCACTGATGATAATATCGATGAATGAAATCATAAACAGCTAAGAAGGGGAAAGCATATAAACTTGCTGATGTGTCTCTATTTTTTTGGTTGACTATGATGAGCTATTTATACAGTTATACTATTTAAAACTTTCCAACAAGACTATAACAGCTTGTTTCCACTCAAACACCTCCCCCACCCCGCTCTATGCTCCAAAGATACGGGCAAAACCATGCCAGTTTCATGTTGGAATTGTGCTAATAATTCAAAGAATACGCTTCTTCGGATTGTCCATCCTGGTGGTCACATTGAACTTCACGATAGACCTGTGACTGCAGCCGAGATTATGAGCCGTAACCCAAGATGCTGCATTGCATATCCATATGTGTTCCAGCAACCATGGGCAATTGTTGCACCAGACACAGTGCTCGTTGTTGGACAGAAGTACTATGTGGTACCAATGAGCACAATAAGAAAACTTCAAAGGCTTTCTCCTAGACACTCTCCTTCTCCAGCTCGTGACATAAGCATCAGTTCCTCTGTTGGAGAAACTAGAAATAAACAGTTCAGCAGAGATGAGGAAGATGATGGCATGATCCATATGTGTTGTATCTTCAGGAATAATTCAAATAAATCTAGATGCAAACAAGATTCTCAAAACAAAAGCGAGAAGCCGCAAATTGTATTAGCTATAAGAAATTCAAATACAGATGTTAAGTACAAGAGTGGTGGTTTATCAAGTGACAATAAGCTAACTAGTAGAAGGATGCAAGATTCGACAGGAAATGACTGTAGGGGATCTCCTAAGAAAGCATGGTCTTCTGAGATTTGGCAACCGAGTCTAGAGAGCATCACCGAAGAATGAATTAAATTTGGGGGAATGCGAAGCCATGAGTGTTGATGATATCCAATAATATATTGTTTTATTGGTTCTTCATCTCATAACCTATATTCTTTAGGTACCACAAAGCTCCCTCAGCTGCATGGTCTGCGGCTGTTTTCTTTTTTCCATGAGGGGCACCATAGCACTCTATAATGTTCCCGGATGCATCTTCTATCTCAATAGTAACCTTGAAGGTAAACCTGTAAAAGATATCTTGTCAACGAAAATAACAAAAATATTGTTGTGATGCACTTACTTCTGTTTCCTTGCATTTGTGTCTGACAAACAGAGGCAATAAAATAGAATAGGTTGAATATTAGAATATCATGATAAAGCCACAAGGCACAAGTTATTAAAATCTTGATGATGCATGATCAAGCAATCATCGAAAACTTTCTCAACAAAAACTAATGAAGGCAAATTTTGTTACAACTGCTAGGAAGTTGAATGTACATATCAGCTGGATAACTACATGAAAGAGAATAAATCTTGTAAACAAAAATGAAAAGTAATAAATCTAGCGAGTATCCATAAACACTAAAATACAGAATTATTGTGTGAGAGTACGTGTACTATATCATAGCTGGAAGAATTACATTATCTGATGGCATGGACCATCCTGTTTGTAACATTTAAATACAGGGGGCTTCCAATGGTTTGCAGCACAGATTTCGTACAAATTTGATCTCGCAGGTCTTTTCTTCATACCTAGAACCACAGCAGTTACATTTTTTATTGAATAAGTAATGAACTGAGTTAGTAATTCAAAGGTTAGCAATTTTGAGTAACTCAAAAGAAGTCCACAGAAGCACAGAGATGGAGAGAACCTACTTCAAATTCAAAGTCCTAAAAGAGAATGTGTACCTTGTTCATGTGGAGACTGGGAGGACGCGTTGTTCTCACAGTCACAGGTATCCCCTTTTTGCAAGGGAGTGTGTTCCAAGATGCCCTTATCAGAATCCATCTTTACCACTTTAGCAGCTAGTCTGAAACCAGAATCCTTCAAATTACCCTGCAAACTAAGAAGCTAAGAATTTGCACATACCAATTTGAGAAAAAATAGAAAACTTCACGACCTTTATCTTGGATCGCAAATCGGTCGAGCTGAGGAAGCGGCTACAGAGTTCTGCAGACACATGTATGGTTGCGTGGCAAGTAATAAGCATGTGTTAGTGTAGCATATATTTCGTAATTTTTTTAAACTTAATTTCTCTTTGGTAGCTGGTCGGCTAATGAATTTAGTTATGGAAGTAACATGAGTTATATATTTTAATATTGTTATTTTTTATGTTTTTTAAAATTGCCAGAGGTATAAATTGGAGGGTTTGATTTGTGTTTAAAGGATTAAAATAAATTTGGAGTACACAAATCGAAGGATCGAATTTGTGTACTCTAAAATTTTTTAATTTTTTAAACACAAATCAGATATTCTGATTTTTACTCTAACATTATAGCTGGTAAAGCACCTATTCATTCTATAACTACGTCTTACACTATTCTCCATTTATTTCATATTTAAATAAAAAAAATGCTGCAGCTCATCTACTCATCTCACCATCTATTTATAATATAACAAAAGAGATTAAGATAAATTGACAATTATTTTTGAACATTTAAAATTTTTTTATTATACCACTTCAGATATTTTTTTAAGATAGCATAATTTAGTTTTATTCTTTGTATCATAACTTATGATTTTTTTCATGATTGATTTTTTTTGTTTTCATAATACTTATTTTTTAGATATTTTATATTTTTATATATTTATATTTTTTATTTTTATATATATTATTTTATATCTCTAATATTAATATTATTTTTTTAATAAATATAAGTTAAATAATAAAATCTAATTTAGTATCTCCTTTCGTATTAGTTCTTATATTTATTATATAAATTAATATTAATTATATATTTTTTAATTATTTTTATTTTATATAATCTCGTGCTTCTTATTTAAGATTCTAGTCAATGACTGTAGTTTTTTTAAGTTTACTAAACATGTATATTAGATGGTCTCTAAACACTAGAATATATGATATCTCTTGTACTTTTCCCCCTTTCATTTTTATTAATATTTTTCATAAGTATTTAAATAATTTGGTTAATGGCCATATTTTGTTTGTTTGCTAAATATGCTTATTAGATGATAAATTTTCTAAAACATTAAAATATATAATTTTTTTAATTATTTTGTTCATTGTATTCATTAGTTATATATTATCCGTTTCACTTATATTTCATTTTTTTCTCTTTTAATAATTTATATTTTTAATATCATTCAGTTGTAATAATATTATTAAAAATACATAATATTATTATAATTCATAAAAATAAATTAAATATTAATTTCAAGTATTGAAAATTATATTATATTTATATTTGTATTTTATCTAATAATTTTATTTTTGTACTATAGTATTTAAATATAATCTAAAAAAGTCAAAACAATAATAAATTAAACAAAATTACTACTTAAAATAACAAAAATAAAGATGATCATATAAAGTCAAACGAATAAAATTAAATTGAATATTTTTATACTTTTTTTAAACTCTAATTTATGTAAAAAATAAATTTTAATTTTGTTATTATTAGATTTTAAATTAATTAATTTATATATTTTATAAATTGTATATGCATGTTGCGCCGGTCTAAACCTAGTTGTAATAAATCGTTTTCCTACCATGTTTATTAAATAAATGATTGGCAATAAATTAAAGTGCTTCATGTGTTTTTCTTGAGGGACTTGGTCAGTTACTATCAAGCTACACCTTATGATGTATATATTTAATTTAATTTATCTAAAAAGATTTCATGTAATTAATCTTTATAAGATAATAATAATCGAAAGCATGAAGAGAGAGAGAGAGAGAGAGGAAGCTCAGTAATTTGTGCTAATTAACTTTATTGTGATGGAGTGGGAAGAATACATATTACTAGTGCTAAATAGGGAATCCGTATCAATGCGAAAATCGCAAAGGATAAAGGGAAGCAATCATGATGGAGCATGAAAGGAAACAACAGCTCATGGAGGCTAGTACTAAAAAACTTTGTGAGCCAACCTTGGACTGTGATGCACAATCTCGAAGTGTTGGATTATTCTAAGGCTCTTGCATATCAAGAACACAAGGAGCTTTCTATTCATCTAATTTCTCTTTGCTAAATCTATGAGCGTGCGTTGGTTATGATGGCACTCAAACGGTGTAATGCTGTTGAATAGTCTCAATGTCAAGGCCCTTGAGTTTGACAACAGACTCCACGTGGCCCTTGAGTGTGTGGAGCTCCCTCAACCTGGCAACTTCAGCACGCTTTCTTGCCTGTTCTGCGAGTTCGGACAGCTCCCTGAAGTTGTTCTTTTCATTCAGTATTTGATCTGTTTCAGGAGGATTGAGGCCATGAAGTGTGCGTTGTGCTGTGGCCCACTGTGCCTCTCTCTCTCCCCTTCCGTAGTCCTTCTTGGAGGTGAAAGCAACCTGCAAATTGCATTGCCGTTGCAAGGTTCAATAATCAATTAATTAAGTAATTGAGTGAGAGTGGAGTTGTTAGGTACTTACCCTGCTCTCGGTGATGTTATCCCAAGCCTTGCCGGTCAAAGCATATCGGATGATGAATTTAAGGATATCCAATGGAATGTAGAAAACAATGCTGTAAAGCCAAATGACACCAGCCCAGCCCCATCCAATCCCTTCAATCCTCGCAAAATCCCAGTGTGCATACACAGCTATGATGGTCGCAATCTGATGATAAAATCAAGCAAGCAATCAATATACATATACATGCAAATGGAAATGGAATAATGTAAGGACTAATTTAATAACTGACTCACCAGCTGTGCAATGAGGAAGGCAACAACAAGCAAGACGCCGGGGCGTTCAACGTAAGACCAGCTCCTCGATCGAGTCACGAAGATCAGAGCCTGACTCACAATACTCACTTGAAGGTAAACTGCTGCTATCAGCTCGCGTTCGTTGTTCCTAATGGATCTCACACCAAAATTGTCCTGCCATTGTACAAAATTTATGTTATTTCCCAAACAAGTTTGCTTTGCTTTCTTGTTTTTGCTACTTTTTCCATCTTACCGAGAAGAAATCGGATGCATGAGCAGCCCAATAGAAAATAACTGTCATAACGGCTAGGTAGGTACCAAGCACGACGCCTGTGGCGAAAATCTCCTTAAGCTTCCACGAGTCTGGTACGGGAGATGGCTTCACCCTATCCTTGGAAATGGTCATGATGGTGCCATCGTTTAGTACAGCAATGATCAAAACCATAAAAGGCGAGAAGTCGAATTTCCAGATGAGAGCAAGCAGCATGAAGCCCAACACGATCCGAATTGTTATGGAAACAGCATATATGGTGTAGTTCTTCATTCTCTGGAAGATGGCTCTGCTGGTCAGAACTGCACTCACAATCACACTCAACCCTGGTTCTGTGAGCACTATGTCGGAGGCACTTCGTGCCGCATCGGTTGCATCAGCCACTGCAATTCCGATGTCTGCTCTTTTCAAGGCTGGAGCATCATTCACACCATCCCCAGTCATCCCACAAATGTGCTTCCTGTCCTGGAGTCTCTTTACAATCTCATACTTGTGCTCTACAATTATTATATTCACATCAAAATCAATCAAGAAATGTGTGTGTATAGAATTAATGTAGTAATAAGTTACCAGGGAAGACGCCAGCAAAGCCATCAGCCTTCTCAATAAGCTCATCAACAGGAAGGCCAACAATGGAATCATCTTTGTGCTGACCAAGGAGGGAGGAGGAGGGGTACATGTTACTTCCCATGCCAAGCCTGCGACCAGTCTCCTTACCAATGGCCAACTGGTCACCGGTGATCATCTTAACATTCACTCCCAACTCGAGAGCACGCCTGATGGTCTCTGCGCTGTCATGCCTGGGTGGGTCAAACAGAGGCAACAACCCTACAAATTCCCATGGTCCTCCTGGGCTGTCCTTGTTCTTCTCTGGTACTGCCTGCAATCAATTCTTCATCATCAGAGGCATCTTCAAACACTCACTCACATGTCATGTAATGTAATGTAAGTAACTACTCACTTGTTTGCCAACAGCAAGGGAGCGGAGCCCGCGGTCAGCAAACTTATCAATAATGGAATGTGCCTTCTTTGCCACATCTTCCCGGAGGTTGCAGAGTTCAATAATCTAGCAACACAATTTCTATGTTAAGGACATTCCGCTGAATTAAAGGAGATGTATTCATGCATGTACGTACCTGCTCTGGTGCCCCTTTGCTTACTCGGTGCCAGTTACCCTCAGCGTCAATGTATGTTATGGCTGTACGCTTATCCACTGGATTGAAGGGAAGGAAATGCACCTCTTGAATGCCCTCTCTTGCCTGTTTTATTCACACATTACTAGTTAATTATTTTAAACACAAGTAAATCAATCTATGTATGTATCTGAGGGAAGGATTACAAACCTCCTTTGGATCACCCAACATTCCTACAATGCAAGCATCAATAGCATCTTGGTTTTCAACCCTGGAGGCCCTAGCTCCAAGAAGAATTACAGTGTTCTTATCGGTATCTTTGGAGAATACCTCAATCAAGTTGGTATCGACGGTGAGTTTGTTCAATGTTAGGGTGCCAGTTTTGTCACTGCACAAAACATCCATGCCGGCCATCTCCTCAATGGCTGTCATCCTCTTAGTGATAGCACCTTGCTCCGATAGGCGATGGGAACCGATAGCCATGGTTACAGACAAGACCGTTGGCATGGCAATGGGAATTCCTCCAATGAGAAGCACCAACAAATTGTCAATTCCGCTCCTGTACCTGCGGTGCTGAATGGGATACATGACTATAATCTCTACGATCATTCCCAGGGCAATAGAGCAAATGCAGAAGTTACCAATGGCTGTCAACACCTGCTCATTTGATTCACAAATCAAGCATCACCTCAATGAATTGAAATGAAATGAACTAGTTAGTGATTGGAGAGATGAAGAGAGGACTGTGGCGTACCTGTTGGAAGTGGCCAACTTGGTTAGTGCTATCCACGAGGTGAGCAGCCTTACCGAAGAAGGTGTGGACTCCGGTGGCAATCACAATGGCCTCAATCTCTCCCTGTTTTACTGTGGAACCAGAGAAGACTTCATCGCCGGAGCTCCTAGTTACGGGCAAGGACTCACCGGTGAGTGCTGATTGATCTATCTTGAGGGGATCTCCTTCCAATAGACGGGCATCAGCTGGGACGATGTCTCCCAATTTGATGCTTATTATGTCTCCTGGCACCAATATAGCAGCATCTTGCTCACTCCACCTTCCATCTCTCAGAACCTGTATGTCAACATAAACAACCCCTTTAAATATAATACCCAACCAACAAGCATCATCATTCTTCACATCTGTCTTTGTTTTCTTCTTATACCTTCGTTTTAGGGGCAAGACCTGCCATGAGTGCTGCTGCAGCATTTCCTGCATTATTCTCTTCTATAAAACTGATGGTGGAGTTTATGATTAACAGCACTACTATACCCACAAAATCTTGCCAATCCGGTGGCTCATTCTGCATATTTGTGGAGGAAATTAAACATGATTAGACAAGGCCAAATTAGGATATGGTACGTTACAGAATGTAGTAGAGTACGCAAAACGTACCCCTCCATTTGCTAATGCAATGGCCATGATGGCAGCTAGTTCCATCACCCATGAAAGAGGGTTCCACATGAAGCCCAAGAACTTGAGCACCTTGCTCTCCTGTTTGCCACAGCAACATGGCAAGCTAGTTATGGTTGATGCAATTACTCACACAAAAACATAACATACAATTATCTAGAAAAGAATGAATGAGTTTGATGGATTATTGCCTTCTTTTCTTCCAACTTGTTTGGGCCAAAAACTTCCAATCTCTTTTGGCCTTCCTCAGAGCTGAGTCCATCCTTTGTACAATTCAATTCTCGGAACACTTCTTCAACAGGAATCCGCTCCTGCACACATGCACGCACCCACACGCATTAATGATATACATACCTAGAGAAACAAGAATGTTAATTCTTAGAGGAAGAAATGAAAAGAACTAACAAGATCAACAGTCTCCTTCTTGATGTCTTCGAGGCTCGTCATCTTATTCTTTATTGCTTATTGCTTATTGCTTATTGTTTATTGCTTATTGGTTATTAAGTTGAAAGTGAAAAGCAAAGAGGAGAGCAGAGAGAGAAGAAGCTTTATTAGTGATTAAGAAAAAGAGGAGCACATGAGATTATATAATAAGGGAAAACAAGTGAAAAATTATAATTAGCAGCTGAGAGTGATGATTGGATTATTCACACACTTGGTGTCAATTGGTGCATGCATGATTTCAATTCTCTCTCCAAAATCACACTAAAATCACTCATTCCCACTCGTTCACTAACAAACTTCGCTGTCTCACTTTAACAAAAATAATAAACAAAGAGCGAAGCAGCGGGTCTCGCGTGCTGCCCTTTTGCCCCGGTCTTCCGCTTCTCTCCATCTTCTGCGTCACATTCTTATTCTTATTCCACCTATATCATCTTTCATCTTATTATTACTTTATTATTAGTGCATCATACTACTGCACAAAATAATAACATGTCAATGAGAATGTATAATCCAATCTTTGTTTCTAATTAACAATAATACTACATTTCTCCAAACACAGGTGTCCTACCATTCTACAGCTGATAGAGATGATGAGATGACAAATCCAAAATTGAGATGGATCCAATATTCATTTAATGAAGTAAAATTTTAATATATCTCTCTAATTTTACTTGGATTTAATTTGACCTCTCAATTTTTTAGATTAAACTTTTATGTCAAAGTAACTAACTGAGATCCACATAATGTGTATAGCATATTTTAATAAATATTATATTGTTTAAAAGGTAATTAAAATATATAAACTAATATTAAATTTGATCTATTTTTGTTTAAAATATTTTATAATACAAAAAGTTTTAATATCAGAGTTATATAAAATTATATATATATTTTTTATTTATTTTAGTTGATAGACTAAATTTTTTTATGTGATGTCTGTAACAAATGTTTAAATTTATTATTCATATTTTTTTCTCACAATTACATAATAACTACATTACATTATAGTTAAAAATTAATAAACAAAGATTGTTAATGTTTAACTTTTTAGTCATTACAAAAGCAACAACCAATAACATGTTAAATAAGTATAATTGTAAAAATATTAAAATATAATAATATATATGTAAAGTATTAATAACGAAAAAATATAAAGAATAAAAATAATAAGAATGTTTTTTAACATAAATATATTTTAAAAATGTAATAAGTATTTTTGTTTTGTACTTTATCATCTAATATAATTATATTATTTTTAAGCAAATAAATTCTTTTTTATTTATTGATATAAATATTTTTTATAGATGAACTAGGAAGACTTGATAAACCAATTATCTATTTAGTTGGTGAAATTGTCGAAATAAAGAATAATACTCTATTATATAATTTTGAGATGTTCTATAGTTCCAAAAGTATAGAATTAGAGAAAATTGAAAAAGGTGCATTCATTTTATATTGGTGCGGTTCTAGTGTTTCCCTATAGGCGGGAAATTAAATTGGCAGGTTGGCATGTTGTCGCAATTAATGGTGCGGTGAGTAGTGGCCATGGTTGCATCCAGTCGCACCGGCGGCACAACACATTTGCAACACATCCCTGCAATCCAAATTATATCATCATCGATCATCATCAGCTAATTAACAAGTAAGAGAGAGCTTATTACGTGCATACCGAATTTGGCAAGGCGATTCACCCAAGCGGGAATAGATTTTCCGGTGAGCCTGCGAGAGGCTGCGTTGGAGAAATGGTTGCAGTTCTTGCTTATCAAATTGTATGCATTCCCTCTGTACTCTCCGCCAAGCTCCTCCATCACTGCCTTCACCTCACTCTCTCCCATCCCCGTCTTCCCTATCATCACCCTCTTCCTGAACTTGAACCCTTCGCACTTCTTCGGTTCTCCTTCGAATATCCCCGACCACGAACTCTCGTGAGCCCCGAAAGCATACTCAACGCCGTAAACTGTAACAACAACGTCAACGTTATATACATTCTTAATTATTAATGGAGAAATGATGAAGTAGATGCATGCATGCATGGAAGAAACCTTCCACCCCGGAATGGTACACTCCGAGGCCGAGCCAGTAGGCGTAGCCGTTCGTGGGGGAAACATCGTACACGTTCAGATACACCGGCTCACATCCTGAACTCCTTTTCTTCCGCCGGCGGCCCTTCCACCAACCCATTCGATCTAATTATTCTGCTACGCCTCCTTCGATCTAAAAGTTATTGCATTTCCCTTTCCCAGTTGTCTGTCTATGTGTTTGTGAGTGTTTTAGAGGTTCTTGTACCGGCGGCCGGTGCTGCTGCTGCGTCTCTGTTAAGTCACAACGGTGTTTTATTTAATCTGTTATAACTTAATAAACTCAACTTTTAATATATAGATCCATCTGTTGTGCATTAACGGCCACAACATGCCCTCTAACTTAGCTTGGACCTAAATTACGGTTCAACTACTCACTTCTCTGTTGTATTATTATGATATAGGAAATAAGTTACAACTTAGCATCTTATTATATTCTTCCTTAATAGGAGAAATTATACGGTACTAAAATAAAGTCTAATTAATGTATGTGCACTAAGTACTAGTTACATTTATTTAAGTTTTAATATGTATTTAATTTTTATTGATAGAATATAAATAAAATTAGAGAAAGTATAAGGAGCCAGCAATTTTTGTATTTTGTGGCCAGCACTTAACCATCAAAAGAAAAATGAGTGATCTTCTACCTCTCACACCATTAAAAATACTATTGATGGCCAGTTAATGATTACAAAACACAAAAATTGCTGCCCCTAGCACTCCTCATAAAATTATAGTAGTAGCCTAGTAGGACATCTAAACTAATCCTAGAATATCAATTAAAGTACTCTAATGCAAATTAGGCCACGGTATATCTGGAGAATAGATTTCTCAATTATTTTTATTATGTTATCAAATGTGATATCTTATTATTCAATATTTTTTTTTATCTCACTTAAAGAATATACGACAAAAAAATCACACTTAATAAAACAATTCAACAAAAAAAAAATTAAGAGATCCATATATCTGACTATCACTTTTCAGGTTTGGAATCTTCATTCCTTCTCTAGATATTACATTATGTGTACTTTGAAATTATTTGATGTTCCACTTCCTCTGGTGGATCGGGCGATGGTCGAGGATTAAGGTACGCTATTTGTGTAATGTTGTACACGCACATGCCATGCAGATTGTGAGTGTGAATATGCCTAAAACAAACGTGGAGTTGTCCTAGCAAATTTGCAGACATTTACATCTCCATCCCAAATCAAGTCGAGTATGCTGACCCTGAGTCATGACGTGAGATTGCTTCTTCAACTGCTTCTGCTTTGTTGTTTTGTTGTTACTTGAGAGTTGAGATTCTTTTGAATCTGTAACCTTAAAATCAAGCCCCTTCAGACAGGTCCTTTTTGAATTGTGATAGATCATTCCTTCTATTAAGCTTTGAAACAGGAAATTATATATTTATTTATGTCAAAATAATGAAAATTGATCAGTAACTTGATCTTTAAAAGGAAATGCCGCTGTTTGAAGGCACCTCCTAAAATAAGATGAATTAATACAATGGAGTCCCCCAAAAGAAAAACAACGAGCATGCCCATTGCTAGCCACCTCCATGAGACCTTACTTGGTTAGCCAGTATATTAAAATCAAGAACGTGCACACGGATATGACAAGCGAAAGAATTATTGTATCCCTTGATTTTTTTCTCCTTATTGCTGATAGGATGTTATTTACCTGCAACATAATTAAAAGTGATGCTGCATACATTAAACAGAAGAATTCCAAACAACATCCTACCAGGCACATAAACCCTAGTTCTAGTAGACAGCAATGAACTGACAAAAACAAACAACTCGGTGTGAAGGCCTTAGAAACAGGGATCATACCGTGGGTAGGCGACTGCTCATATTGCTGAGCTTTGAATTGATTCCACCAAAAGTTGAACGCTGGTGGACTAGTGAACCCAGCGTTACTTGTGCTTGAGAAATAACAGTGTCCATCTGTACCACAACCATATGCAAAACACTTCAAAACAAGAAAATCCGAGCTGGAGACCACTCCCATATAACTTAAAAGGAAACAGCAGACACCTTAACAAAACAGACACACCCCAGATCCAAGCAAGGAAACTAAACAAGGCATTGGAATGACATATCAAATACTTTAGAACTCAGAAATCTATATCTATTAAAAAAGTTGTGAACGTAATAAAACTGTTCTGAGTTAACAAGTTTCGTTTAAACACCACAGCAATATCCTAATACTAACCTATTGTGCTTGCACATAACCAATATGTTGCTATTTACAAAGCCCTATTAAGAAAGAGCAAATAAATCAGACATAAATATCATACAAACTTTGTGAGAGAAATATCTAAGTCCAAATATAAAGCACTCCACTGGCTAGATCATGATAAGACGAGAACAGAACTTTATAACAGAGAACCAATTTGATTGTTTCATGTCACCGACCTGTCCGGTGCTTCGGCTTATAGATGCATACTCTTTTAGGAGGGTTTGCTGTTCAGAACCTGCACCCTCTTCCAGGTCTAATCTTGTCCGATCGAACTCTCTAAAATCATCTAGTAGTGAAGCATGTTCTTGCTTAGCTCTAAGACTAGACTGGAGGCGATAAAACTCCTGCAACCAAATTACATCTAACAAGAGGTTGGTTTCTGACAGGCCCGAGCTTTAATAAAATCAAGAATTGAAATAAATACAAGCAGAATCATTACAAAGCAGAAAGAGAAGTAGACCAGATGTTGAAGATATAAAACTATGTTGTAAATAATAAACCCATAACAATACAAGTCCTAGAAATTGAAGCAGTTAGCCTTTGTTGGGAGCAAGCTCACAGCCTCGGAGAATGATAGGGGAAACTCAATTTATGCTATAAAATACCTGGGTGAGATCTTGAAGAATTTCTTGGTGTCTAGTTAGAGTATGAGAAACCATTTCTGACCCACCGGATGACACCCAGGCTTTCATCTGAGAGTTTACTTGTTGGAGTTGTTTGAGTAGCCGCTCAATCCAAGATTCCAAATCACTCTCAGCAGCATCAGATTTCGTAGAAATGTTTGCTGACACCAATTTGCGGTACAAACTCATTTGCTCATCCAGCTGAGCTTGGAGCTTTCTTGCCTGCAGAAAGAAAAACAAATGATTCAATAAATGTGCTATCAGTAATGCAATTTGACTACAAAAGAACAATATGATAAAATACATAACCTAAAGGAACGAACCATCTATGATTAGAACCTTTTGTTACTTACAACAATACCTTGAGAGCATTGGTGTGAACAGAACAAGCAATGACATGCATTCATGCGTCCTATACCTTGATTCTAAGTAAAGACCATTTTTGCCCAAATTAGGCTAGCTTCTATGCTGTCTCTCCTATTTATCAAATCAAAGAACTTAAATCTAGCATAAAAAAATCATCAGAAGCCTTTTAAATCTTCATAATTCATTTCCTGAGAAATTTAAATTCAAATATGAATGTAAACAGAAAATCAGAACTAACAGCAAAGCAATCCATGCCCAAAGCACAAGAATAAGATTTTGTAACTCCATAATTATGATGGGGAGCTTCCCGAAGCAGTCAGCACTCAAGCGTATGCGTATAGAATTAGCTTCGAGATGCAGTTATTCTATGAACCCAAGCCAGGTCTAACTCATACACAAGTAGCAAAAGGGCACAAGCACAACAAACTGATCCAATAATTCGAATCACCAACAGCAGGAAATATATAATAAAGAAAAAAGAAATTAAATCGGAATAGTGGCCTCCGAATTTCATTATAGATAGGCATAGGCATGTGAAATGTTCAATAGAGACGGAAATTGGGGATAGAAGGTGAAGAAATGGAACCTGTTGGCGGAGGGAATCCCACGAAGCGGTGACCTCCATGGAGAATGAAGAAGGAAGGGAGTGGAGTCCGACGGACGGTTGTTTTCAGAGTCCAACGCCACGTACCACTTCCAATGGGTTGCTACTCTATTTATCAAGTCAAAATAAAATAAGGTATGTTTTATAATGCTTAAAAATTACACATATTACTTTTACAAAAGAATAAATCTTATCTCTTAACATTTATATTTACACAATTTCAAAAGAAATTATAGAATTGTCCATAAAATAAAACAAACAGAATTATTTATTATTAATGTATATAATAAGATAATAATATAAAATTAAAAAAAGTGTGTCATTAGTTAAATTGGATGTATGTTTTAGCTTCACCCCAAAAAAAAATGTTTTCTAGTGTTTTATAAAATTTATCTCATTTATCTTAAATTCATACAAATATGGGCTAAGATTATAAATTAAATTTTTTTTATTAAAAATATAAAAAATTTAAATTTTCAAGACATATATTTTATATGTATAAAAATTTAAAAGTTTTATTAATATAATCTTATCAATATTATTTCTAAAAAAAATACAAGGACTAACATAATTTTTTTTTAATATTTTTAATCATTAATTTATTATTTTAATATTTTTAATTTAATAATCTAATAACATATTTTAATTTATATTTTTAAATATATAATAAATTCTCCGATTTTTTTAACATTTTCGTTACTTCTATTAATATAATCTTATCAGTATTCTTAAGTCATGTTAACTAAATCCTATTTTATATCACACATACAAAGGAAAATCGGACGTAATTTTTTTTGTTACGGAAGTAGAAGTGGTGATATACTTTAACATTGTAATTTTTGGTGTTTTTCAAAATTGTGGAAGTATAGAAATCGGAGGGTCCGATTTCTGTACCTTAAAATTTTTTTTTTTTACCACAAATCGGACGGTCCGATTTGTGTACCTCCCACAAATCGGACGGTCCGATTTCTGCACTTCCCACAAATCGAACGGTCCGATTTCTGCACCTCCCACAAATCGGACGGTCCGATTTCTGCACCTCTACAAATCGGTCCGATTTCTGCACCTCTAATAACTCAGACGGTCCGATTTCTGCTTCTCTAATTAAACGATCCCACACTTGAGTATAACACCCCAACAATCCACATTTTAAAAAAACAACACTACCACTCCAATATTAAAAATAAAAAATTCGTAAATTGTAAAGTATTCAGTATAATTAAAAAACAAAAAAAAAGCCGAGAAGAAGAGAGAAGAATGCAATGGAGGACGCAGACGCAGACCCGTGGTTGGCGGCGGACAAGGCCTACCATGTCATGTTCTGCTTCGTGCTCACTTTTCTCTTCCACAGCGCCGCATCCCTCACCCCACACCCTTTCCTTCGCCGCCAGTCAATTCCCCTCGCATCCATGGCTTCTCTCCTGGCTGGCGCCGCTAAAGAAGCAGCCGACCACCTGGGCTACTTCCGATCCGCCGGAGCATCCCTGAAGGACGCCCTCGCCGATCTGCTTGGCGTCATGCTCGCTACATTTCTTCTCTCTCTTGGCACTCTCAGAATCAAACGCTCTGTTCCTCCTCCTCCCCCTGATGGCGGAATTTCGCTGGTTTGATTTACATTTTTAGCCTTCAAGCGCAAGGCTAAATATCTTTAGCTGCTTGGCTTAGGAAAAAGAGAACCAAGTGGATATTATTTCAGTATTTTTTTTTAAATATTTATTTGTCGAAATATTATCATTATTATTAGGATCAGATATTTTCGAGCTGACTGTTCCTGTGATGTTCTGCTTATACTGCGCATGCTTGCTTATTCTTGGATGGATTGGTGAGCGGAGATATATATTCCAAACTCTTGAATGACAATGAGGATTCTTTTTGGCATTTAGCTTATTCTTCTCACTGTTGTTCTCATAATACCAAATAAAAGGCCTTGTGGAGAGAAAATCAATAAAATACAAAAGAAAATAGGATACATATAATAAGAAGCAAAACATGAAGAGGCAGACTAAGCTGAATTTATGGAAGTTGATCTTAGGGAAAGATATGGAAGAGTATATAACACAATAGATACTACAACATAGCCTTATACACTTTTATAAATAGTTATATCCAAAAGAGAAAATGTCACATCGGCAGTCAAAGAATGGGTTGTTAAACCCTAACTACTGAAAAAAGCAAAACTCCAAATCCTTAACTACTGAATTTTGCTTTTTTAACTTTAATCATGCAAAAATTACCTCTTTAATTTGTATGTTATAACTTTAGAAAACTCGGTACCAAAAGCATTTGAACATGCAATTGAATAAACTAATGTATACAACCTTGTCTTTTTGGGTTAATAAGGTATGTGGAGACTCAAGACAAGAAAAAGAAAAACATGCGGACACTAGAGCCCAAATGTGTATTGCATACGCCGCTACCACTTTGAGATTAGGGAGTGGGTTGTTGGGTGGTTCTTGGAGTCAGGTTTGGGTTGTTGGGCATAGCCCAAGTCCAAAAAAAAAAAATCAAATGCCTAGATTTTGTTCCCCAAACAAAACAGTCAGAAACAAATAGGGAGAACGTCACCAATACGTTTGAGGGCAAACCATATTTGTAGCTTTATTGGACAATTTGGCCTGAAATTTACTGGTCGAAGGTAAAAACCCAAAGAGCATTAAGGAAGAGATGAATTCTGAGACAGGAGCCGAGAAGTACAACAGGAGCTCATGAAGTTTAACCCTAATGAGATAATGATTCATCCTGTTTCATCATCATCAGAACCAAAAATGGCTCCCAGACTGTCCGCATTTAAACCAAAACATAAACAGTGAGAAGAGAAGGTAAATTAATCAGGGCATCAAGGTGCACAAATACAAAGTAACTCCACCGTACCAAATAAATTGGATGGAAACAAAAACAACCATGACTGTTCCAAGTCCTACCTAGAATATGATTTGAGCTAACTCCGCAATCTGCATTATCATTTAAGAATAAAGGAGATATTTTGGCACAAAACTGAAAATAAGCACTTAAGTATCAGAAGGCATAAGTAAATACTGCATAATGCAAAAAGTTTCCACAAGTGATGTTTGCATTCACCCAACATCCAAGGTCTCAAACAAAAATAGGTCTAAGTATTTCTTAACACTTGTTTGGTTTTTTGTTTATAATCTAATTTCAACATATGTATAAATAAAAATAAAAATAAAAATATAATATAATCTTTTTAAAATTTTGATTTAAAAGTCTCAATGAGTAGTATTC
The DNA here is from genome assembly GCF_059453495.1 of Arachis ipaensis. Classification (NCBI taxonomy): domain Eukaryota; kingdom Viridiplantae; phylum Streptophyta; class Magnoliopsida; order Fabales; family Fabaceae; genus Arachis; species Arachis ipaensis. The sequence continues at coordinate 234,344 of NC_142443.1, read as the reverse complement.
TGTGCATTTTCAACCCCTAATCCATACAAGACTCCAGCATACTTCTGGAGGGAGCCACTAAAGAAATTCTCCTTCAACTTGCGGAAGGTAGATGACGTCAGCAAACTATCGGAACCGGCCTGGTGGCAGACCCCAACCCTCTCGACCTCCAAGAGCTCAGCGAGCTTGTTGAGGCCTCCGTGGAGGCTGTTGCAGAACTTCATGAGATGCTTAATGTCGTAGACGGTGGGGAAATACAAATTGATGAGGTTGAAGAACCCCGTCTGCGTCTCCGGCAGGTTCTGACACGTCAGCAGCTTCAGCAGGTACCCGAAATCATAACCGCTGTGGAACGTCACCCAATGCACGTTGTCGTTCAACACGATCCCGGACGACATCAGCAGCTCCCCAAAACGCCGGGCGTCAATGCCGTCCGCGTTGTTCTTTTGGAAATCGATACCGCTCTGCCGGAGGAGCTCGATGGAGTCGTTCGCGAAGACGTCCTCGTTCAGGTTGAACTCGCGGAAGTTGAACTGCCAGATGCAGGGGGCGTCGGAGGTGCCGCATCTAGGGAGGTTGCCCTGCTCGTCGGAGAAGGTCAGCCCCAATTGGATGAGCTTCAACATGTCCACGTTCTCCTTCAGCGTCTGGTAATGAAAATCATAACTGTTCTTGAAGTTTCCCACGGGGCGGAGGACGATTCCCGGGAACTCCGTGTCCATGGCGATGTAAGGGTAATCATCCACGATCTCACGGATAATGGCGAATTCCTCCTCCACATTGTGGTTCCAAACCTCCCTAATTTCGACCGAATCGACAGGAGGCATTCCCTCCACGCTCCAGATCCCACGGCTACAGCGCCAGATCTCTTCAATTGGGTTCAAAATTACCACGAATTCGATTCATGCAACAAAAATAATTGAAGAAAGAAAAGCAGAGGAATCTGACCTTGGCTGAAAGACAAGAGGGAAGAGGATGGCGGTGGTGTAGGGTACAGTATAGAGATTCGGACCTCTCTCCCGTGTTAGGGTTTCTTACACGAAAGGGACCAAGGGAAGAGAGGTCGTCGGATATAGTTGGGTCAGAATTGTCTTTTAACTTTATTTTTTCTTTTTCCTTTTATCTAATTTCTCTGAATCTGTTTTGTTTGTTTCCTCAGAAACGAAAGGCGTTAACGTGGAAAGAGCCAAACACAAGAGAGAGAAGGCTTTGCCGCTTTCTCTTCGCGCCTTTCCCATTTCCCTCTATCAACCTCCCTACTCAACGTCACGAGAAAAAAAATTCAAACATTTAATATGGTTAACCTCAAATTAATCACAGCTGAGCCAATTTCACCGTATTTTTTTCTGTTTGGTCAAAGTTTTCCTTTTTACTTTTTTGTTTAGGTACCAAAATAAAAAATTATATTATTTTTATCATCGCAACTGCAATTTTAAAAACAATCCCGTTAGAGAATGAATGAAGTATTTGTATAATGTGTATAATAGATTATTTATTTGATTTAATATAAATTAAAAATGAAAATTATTCACGTTTACTCTATTTTCAAAAATGCGAGTAAGTCTCAAAATAGTCCCTTAGATTGAGCCCGTGCACCAATGTTACTTCTAGTCTTTCTACCCAATTCTGGCGTGACTCAGCAGCAGGAGCGCTGAACTGGCTGTTTATGATCCACGTAGGTAGCCTTAAATGGCTAGTTGATGTGGAGTATCATCAAAGAATCTCTGAATTCTCCGAATTAGCCCCTGGTACCAATTATAAACCCTAAAGTTGTTCTTCCCTCTTCCTGTGCGAATTGGTGCGTCGTCCAGCTCAAGCTCTTCTTCCCTCTTCCTCTTATTCTTCTTCTTCGTCCTCTCCTGCCATGAATGACAGTCACGCTTCTCGAAGGTTGAATCGCTCATCTGCGACCGAAAACTGGAAAGGGAACAATGTGCGTAGCCGGCGTTCAGCAGTTCCATAGTGGTATGGTTGTGGGTGCAGGCTTGTTCTTCGGTGGTCAAGGACGGAGAGTCATCCTAATAAGTCGTTCTTCGGGTGTCCGAATTATAACGTGAGTGCATTTACTGGCTGAAATTTCTAGTGTTGGTTAGTTGAGGTAGTTGTTTGATAAGGTTGATGCATATTTGCAGACTAGTGGAAAGAATTGGTGTGGGTTATTTGTCTGGACAGATTCTGTACAGGATGAGGTGCCGCTGAAGTCTGATGAAGAAGATGAGCATGGTGGGATGAAGATGAACATTGCATGGAAGCTGGGCAAACTGGAAGCAGATGTGAGAAATGTAAAGCTGATGGTCTAAGTACTTGGTTTAGGGGTATTCGTGTTATTTGTGTTTGTGTTGATGTTACTGTTGAAGGTTTGATTAGGCTGAGAACTGAAACACAGAACCAGTGTAATCCAGTTTATGAACAATGTAATTGACATTAGATTGTTTTTGATATATTGAATGACTATTTGGTTTTGTTTTTGTAAACATAATTGAACACCCAATTATGTTATGGATAAGCAACAATAGCAAAAGCTTACATAAGGCATAATTCATAACTGAATGACAATAACACTAGTTCATATAAAATTCTGCAATAATGCATTGATGACAATGACAAGCAAAAAAATATTGAACATTGTTTCAGCTAGATTCTAGCAACTTAGTTAGTATTTAAAAGTTGCAGAGGTGTCTATGAATCACCATGACCAAACAAAAAAGACTAAGATAATTGTTTCACAAAATATTACAAACTTTCAGAATTTCAACCTAAAGCTAGGAACATAATCACTTTTTTCTTAGCGGTTTGAACCCTGGGGTGGACACAAACTTGAGGAAGTTGGCCAGCCTTGCTGCAGTTGCCTCACTAGCTCCCTCCATTGGATTGAATGATGCAGAGTCAGTTGGAGTAGGTAACCTTCTTCTAAGTGGCAGTTTCCCAGGTCTTGTAGGTGTCTTCCTCTTTTGTTCATGATCCTGCAATGCAGACAATATGAAAAACATAAGGCCTAGAAAATAAGATGATTGTCAAATAATAAAAACACATTACATGAAGCATTATTAAACACAATACCTTTTGGGAGTTTTCAACTTCAGAGTATGAGGGCCGAGACAAATCAATCTCAGCCTGCTGGACATCCACTTCCACAAGAGTGGCAGGAGCAGGGGCAGATGCAGTAGCAGTAGCAGACGTTGTTGCAGTTCCAGAGCCTGTAGCAGTAGCAGAGGCACTTGCAGATTGAGGTGCATTGGAAGTAGTTGTTGTAGCTAACGCAAAGGCAGTAGCAGTGACATTCTGAGCAGCAGCCTTATGGTCTTTAGCAGCAGCCGCCACAGCTTTCTTCTTCTCAACCTCTGCAGCTTCAGCAGCCTTCTTCTTTTCACACCCTCTTTTTGTATGACCTTTTAGCAAGCAATACTTGCAAGTGAATGGTCGTAGCTGTCTCTTCAGAGTGGTGGTTGCCTTTGATTTCTTGCTAGACTGACCCCCTCATCCGCTCCTTCCTTCTCTTGGTTTGGAGCTGTCCAAGTTTCCTCTTAACCAAAGGTGCCAATGGTCTGTTGTTCTCATATCTTTTCCATAATTATTGGCCAGGTAAAGGATTTATGTGGTGGGAGTAAGTGGCTTTGTACGACTCCATTGTGAGGAGCTTGTGGCAGAAATCCTCTGACCACTTGTTCACTCTAGCAATGGCAGCACATGTGTGCACACATGGGATTCCTGCAACACATGAGATTCTAGCAATATTAGCAATAACAATTAGGTGCATAGTTAATTAGACTCACTAGGTAGAGTACTTAAATAATTAAGTAACAATTAAATACATTACTTGTTAGCATCCAAAACTGACAAGTACATAGCTTTTTCCCCAAATCCACTACATGGTGTGTAGGGTGTCCATGTACCTCGAACTTTTCGTATCTGGTGTCTCCAGCCCAGATTGGTTGCCATTGCCTAAATTCCTTCCTCAGCTTTTCCAGTCTGCTCTTGATCACTGGGGGAAGTATCCCCACATGATTTTTCAACTTCACTTTATTTTTGGCCATCGTCCTCATTACGAACATCCTAACCTCTTCCAGCAGTGTGATTATAGGCTTCCTCCTAGCTTCTTTAATCTTTGCGTTGAATACTTCACACGCATTGTTACATATTGAGTCTAACTTTGGCTTGTGACTGAATTGAGATCTTGTCCAAAAATGTGTTGGCCATTTTTCTAGGTATGCCCATGCCTCTGGATTTAGCCGCTTCAACTTTTTCCTATGTTCCCTGAATTCCTCAAAAGTTGTGGCTCGTGCACAATCCCACAGCAAGCCTCTTAGCTCCAGATTTTTCCATTGCTTATTGAAATTCCTCGACAAATGCCATACACAGAAACGGTGATGCACATTGGGCATCACCTCCTGTACAGCATTTATGAGTCTCTGCAACACAGAGTGGATGCAAATAATAATTAACTCAGATACAGCAGAGAGAAGTTTATAGAATACACAGTTATATGTTCACCATAATAGACCCTGATTTTTTATATTTTTATCATAATAGTCCCTGACTTTTAATATTTTCACCATAATAGTCCCTGAGTTTGTATTAAACGCACCATAATTGTCCCTAACTTTTGCTATCGTGCATCTAAAGTAGTCCTACTCACATATCAGCAAGCCTCTTACATGATCCAATATATTATAATATAGTGAAGGCAACCAAACAGGGAACTAAATCAGAAGGGATTAGCAGCCATGTACCTTTTGCATATCAGAAATGAAACATCAACCATGTGTCTTGTAATCTCCCAAATCTGCGTGCAATAGTTTCCGAAATCATTTTCAGTTGGCAGTGTTTTCAACTTCCACAATTGCCCATGCAATGACGTATATGTGGTGGTTTGCATCCTGCACAACAGCTGATAGAATCTGCCCTCCAAAGACAGTTTTCAGAAAAGCACCAGGATTGCATCATAATCATCATTCTTATCAGTTCCTACTTTCCCAAAATTCACTTCAACATCAGAATTAATCTCCACAAAAGCATCGTCATCAACACAAATCTTTTCCTTCATCTTATTCTTCCCCTTACCCTTATCATATGAATCACTCTTATTACTTGTTTTCTTCTTACCCTTTACCTTACGTGAAGGAACAGGGTCCGCAGCACATGAATCAGATGAGCTATCTTCCCTTACTGGTTTATAGGGCCCATCTTCTGAACTATCATCAGAATTAGAGGACTCCTCATCAGAGGACATCAACATCACTGGGATCTTGCTACCCTGTCCCCTTTTTTGAGCCTTTGTACCTCCTATCCCAGTGGCAGACCTCAGGCAATACCTCTTATGAACTTTTGTTTGATTTGGTTTCGGGGTGTTCTTGGCCTTCTTTTTAAGTTTTTGTTCAATCGGCACCTTAACAGATGCTTTAACCCCTTCCTCTCTAGGTCGACTCACATTAGCAGTAGGATTCTTTTCATCATTTGGCCTAGCATCATCGTGTGGGGCAGCTGCAACATTTTCCTTAGCTTGCGTCCCAAGGTCCTTTACTTGATCATCAATGTCTACCATAACCTCCTTCCCTTCTATCAGTCCAGGTGACAAAACCTCATGTTCAATGTAGATATCAACAAGACCCGCATTCTGTGAACCATCTCACACATCTCTCTTAGGTCTGTATCACTCTTTAACTTCCTCAATTCCTCTCCTATGCTCTTTCCAGGTACAAGCCACCAAACTTCCTTCATTCTGTCATAACCTAGCTCCTTATAATAGTTTCTAAGGTAAAATACATCCAGCCTATCCACCTCAACATCACCAAGGTAGTTTCTATTGTCCGGATAGTAACCAATCTTTCCATCCACACCATTTTTAAAAGTTCCTCCATGATGAAACATAATGTCTAGTACTTCATCCATCTGCGAGATAAGTAAACAAACAAATTCAACACATGCAACACTAACTTCTGACCATAACTAGAGAACCGTATCATTAGAGGAAACAACCCTTCTTGGATACATATATAAAAAAAATAGAGCAACCCAAACCCCATGCTAACAGCGCAACCACAAAAAACCTAACAACATAGAAATCTAAACAAAACACCAAACGAAGATGAAATCTCCTTCAATCAACACACCACGTGAAGAGCCATCGATGAAAACCAAAAAAAAAAAAATTTTAACTTCAACTACACATTGTATTACTAACCTTGTTGTAGCTGACGATGGCGATACCTCTGCTTCAACAACTTCATACCAGTGGCGTCCTTCCTTCTCCTGCCAATGAACTCAGTCAAGCACTAACCAGAACGTGCCCTAATGTCACAGCATTTTCTGGACGAAAGAGAGAAGAAACTTTTGAAGAGAAGTAGGAGAAAGACTAATGAATGATCAACCATCTCCCCAAGCAACCTTTCAATTCCCCTCCAAGGCAAAACGACGTCATCTTGATTCATTAACACCCTCCAGGCAAAACGGCGTCGTTTAAGGCTGCCTACGTGGACCATAAGCAGCCAGTTCAGCACTCCGGCTGCTGAGTCACGCCGAAATTGGGTGGAAGGACCAGGATTTCGTACGGAGCTCAATCTGAAGGGTGCAATTAGAGCATTTCGAAAGTCAGGGGTAACATTGATGCACGAGCTCAATCTGAGAAACTATTTTGGAGATCTACTCTCAAGAGTGCTGGTCAGTTTTGAGTTAATCACCATTGTACACATTATACACTAATTACATTGATTCTCCGTATTTTTTCTTTTAAAAACGTTACTATAAATAAAGACATGCAGATATATGTTTTTCTTGTTAATTTTATCTTATTATTAATCAAAATGTTCAAGATTAAACGTTCTCGAAAATTTCCCAAATATTTTAGAATAGTATTTTCTTTATATAAGAACAATTGGAGATCCACAAATGTACTCTTTCTCCCAAGCAAAAATTTGGTGAGCAAAATTCAATTCGTACATAGTAATTAGACTTGTTTAGTTTGGTTTTAGGATTTAGGCAAGTTAAAGTTATCAACTAAAAAAATTTATAAAAAAAATGTAAAATTGTGCTTTTAATATATTTATTGTCCATTTATTAAAATAAAATATTTAAAAAATTTTATTAGTAGTAAAAACTCACCTGTAGTTAATTTCATATAAAGTTAATAATTAAAAATTTTTAGATAAAAATTTAGTCAAATTTATTAAATTATTTAATGACTCTATTTTTCTATCAAAAATATATTTGCGATAAAATGTTATGATACTGTTTTTGATAACTAAACCCCAAAAGTAATTTTACTTTATCTAAACAAAATATATTATCTTAAAATTGGAATGTTTGTTGGATTGGTTTTTCTCACATTCTCACCATATTCATGTTGCAGTATTTTCTTACAGGATTTTGCCTTAACAAGCCTATAATGTTGTTTTGCAACATGTGAAACAAATATATATATTTTTGTTTATTTCTATCTTAATAAAGTTGAATGAAATTTTATCGGAAATTAAATTCTATCTTTTTTTCATCTTCTTTTTAGTTCTAGCTTAGACTGTTTGGACACAGATTTCAATCCAATTCTTTCACTGTTTGATTTTAGACTTCAGCTAAATTTGATGTGAATGACCAAAAGATAAAAAAAAAGTAAATTTGATATGATTTATATTCTCCTTTTTAAATAAAAATGGCTAAAAACGAAGATATTATATAAATATGGTTGCACTTCTAATAATATAATCTTATTATTTATTTTAAGGTCTATGCAAATTCTAATAAATATTTTTACCACGTTTTTTATTTTTTTTCTTATCGTTGATATATTGATAATCAACATCATTATCATCCGATTCAATTGTCACTGTAGCATCTTTTTTAATATCATTTTTCTCTTTATCATCATCAACATAAATATGCTTTTTCAATTGTTTATCCAGAATAGAAGTGTTACGATCTTTGATCACTCTTTGCCATCTCTTGAACACTTCAAGTGGAAGAAGAGAACAGAAACGTTTAGGTCCATACTCAACTTTACATTTTGAATTAGGGCAAAGCACAATAATGATATTGTCCCTGAGACATGAAGCAACGTATTCATGCATGCAAAAATTACAAAAATTGTGGCCACGTTGAAGAGTTTCAAACATCTTCCATGATGACTTGAAATCACAACATCTTTCACAAAAGAATAATTCTGTGCCATTCTTATGTGGTTTCATCATCTTAACCTTTGGATCTTCATTGTTAATATTCTGATTATTTTTGCCAATCCTTAATGCCATTCTTGATCTTGATGCCAAAAATTGGAATTAAATAAGTGATTAAAGAAACCAAGTTGGGTTTGTTAAGTAGTCACCTCGTTTGTCCGCGACAGATGAAAAATACTATGAGAAAAGAAAAAAAATAATTCAAAAATTAAAGAGAGAATTTATAAACAAGAACTAAATTAAGAAGGAACACCGCTAACCTAAGTGATTGTTATGTGATATATATACACATCAATCATATTTATTATCTAAGATAAATTCTGCTATTTCAAAATTTAAGTAAAGATAAAAAAGATTTAGATTTAAATAAAAAAAAAGATTAGATATATTAATAGTCATGCTCTTTTGTAATTGATTTTTAAAGGTTATGGATACAATGTTTCAGTAAAGTTTTTTATTTCTTAAAAAAAAAACTGATTCAAAAACATAAAATAAATATTATTATCAATTTAAAAAAAACTTTAAACATAAATATATTTTATTAATTAGTTACAAATATCTTAATCAAAATTTTTTTTTGTGACTTCTTAATCAAAATTTAAAATGCCGAATCAAACAAAATAAATTAAATAAACAAATATAATATAATAATAATATAATATTTATCTCGTGAGATTTAAAAATGACAAAAAGTCAAATTACATGGTAGGATTTTACTTTCATCTATGGTTATATTTCCCCTCTTCCTTTTAATTTGTTAAGTAAAGAAACTTCTATTTTAAAACGTGAAAGTGGATAATATAAATGGTTTGTGGGATTAGCACAGCACATCTGAGAAGACCAATATTGGCGATGGCTGACCAGTGACGACACATGCAATATACGAGTAGTAGAAAATAAGAAGTCCAATCAATTACTCACCAACCCGACATAGAAAAATAAAAAATATACTCACCAACCCTTTGATTCAACACTTAAAAAAAAAGAACCACAGACCATGGGGCTTGTTGGGATGATTTTTGGTATGGGTGTTGATGGATCAGATCCGATTCGCATATCTGTAATGTTTATTCGAATCCGATCTGAATATTGTGGATATGGACGGATCCGCACATTAGTCGGATCGGATTGCGGATTTTGTGTTAGTATCCGTATATCCGATCCGTATATCCGCAAAAATAAAAAAAAAAAAAATAAATATTTTTTTTATTTTTTATTTCAACTAATAATTATCATATATGTTGTATTATTTTAATTTATTATTCAAGAAAAGTATGTTTAATATTATTTTAAAAATAAACATATTTAAAAGAATAAAAAAGATTTTTTAATAAAAATAAAATTTTAAAAATATTTTTATATTTTGCGGATATATCAAATATCCGATCCGATTCGCAAATATGCGGATCGAATCGGATCCAACCTTAAAAACTGCAGATATTAGATCGATTCGATAATTTTAATGCGAATCGAATCGAATCGAAATTTTGGCCATATCCAATCCCATCCGTTTACTCCATTTTTCGGCTAACCAACTTAATGTCAGAATTTCGAATCTGAATTATTTTCACCCACCGACTTAATGTCAAAGGCAGAACCGCAGAAGATAAATAACTAAATTGGCGACTCAGTCAGTCAGTCAAATGACATTTTGTATGAGATCACTTGCTGTTTTTGTTACATGTGAATATCTGATGATTAACTGATTATTTAACTATTCTACAAAGTACTGCCATTAATCTTACCAGTTTCCACTGACTTTGGATTGAGCTACCTTTTAGACTCAGTAGCTTGTAAAAACTATCGAGTCCGATAAGTTGTAAGATTCACAACCTCCCCCCGTTTCTTTCTGTTTTTCCCCTTTCCTTCTCTCTTTCTCTTTTGGGTAAGTCACATGAGGATGGTAAGAATTTAATGAATGGCAACAACACACGCAGTATCTGCAAAACGGATTTTGCGCTAATTTTAGTTGGAAACTATGAATGTTTTCTCCCCCCTGAACACGCAGTTTATTGTATATACATGTACAGAAATTGGCGAAATACGATATAAAATAATATAATTAGAAATTTGGATCCTCTTAATTTTAAATTTTTACTTTAAAGGATAAATGGTAATTTCTCGCTCCTTGATTTGAATGGTTTTTTTTTTTTTTTTTCATATTTTTTCTTAGTCCCACCTATAAAATAAATGATAAAAGATCACACTTTATTTTCTAAAATAAAATTCAAAATTCAGAAGATTTAAATCCCATAATTAAATATGACATTACTCTTAAAGAAAAAAAAAGGAGTAAATTTCGGAGAAAGATATTTTGAATTTTAGATAAAGTATATTTCTTATTCCTGAAGTTTGATAAAATTAAAATATTTTTAAATTTTATTTTGTTTTAAAAGTTTAGGATTTGTATTAAATATACTCTTAGCAAGTAATTTTTCAAAAAAATTTAACACCAATTCAATAATAATTTCATAAGATCAACTTACAAATTAAGTATAATTTTTTATCTATTATTAGATTAATCTTAAATTTTTAAAAATTTAATTGTTAGAGATATATTTAATATAAATAAAAAATATTAGAACTAAATTAAAATAAAATAAAATTTAAAAATATTTTTAAAATTTTTAACAATTATTAAAGACAAAACATATATTCTACCCTTAAATTTTTAAATGTTTTACCATTGTTAAACTTATAGTAAAGTATATAAACACAAATGGAGGTAATTTAAACACTTAACAAATAGGAGTATTGCTTTTAGAAAAATGTTATTTGTGTAATACTTTTTATTAATATTATTTAATATTTAAGGTTAATATTTTATTTTTATATTATTAAAATTTAAAATTTGAAATTAATAAATATTAATAAAAAATAAAAAAAATTATTGATTATGTAATCTTGTTTTTGTTTTTAAAATATATATGTTTTATCATTTTTTAAATAATAAAAAAGTACTCGTAATAAGAAAGAGTTATTTAAAGAAAAAAAAAATAATTTGAGGGTGGTAGGTGAATGCGGTGTTGAGAGTTGTGAGTGCGATGGGAGGGAATTATTTTTCTATAAAAGCAGTATCCAACTATCCATAGTGGGCATTAGGTGTTGTTGGACATCAGCATCATATCATCATCTCTCTCTGTCTCTCCCACAAGCTAAGGAATAAAATTAAAGCAACGAAGAAGATGCCTGCCGGTGGTGTTGGGCAAACCATATGTGTAACCGGCGCCGGAGGTTTCATCGCCTCTTGGATGGTCAAACTCCTCCTTGAAAGAGGTTACTCTGTCAAAGGAACCCTGCGTAACCCAGGCATGCATCCTCAATTATATGTTTATTTCACCGTCTTAATTACGAGAAATATTAATGGTTCCTTGACTGGCAGATGATCCGAAGAATGGACACTTGATGCAGTTGGAAGGAGCGGCGGAGAGGCTCACTCTTCACAAGGTCGATCTCCTTGACCTTGACTCTGTTAGGGTCGTCATTCACGGTTGCCATGGTGTCTTTCACACTGCTTCTCCCGTCACTGACAACCCCGTCAGTACCTTCTTCTTTTCTTTCTTTATTTAAATTAATAATTCATTTCAACAAGTCGACAACTGGGCGTGCTTTATATTTAAATTAATTATGTTGATGAATGGCAGGAGGAAATGGTGGAGCCGGCGGTAAATGGAGCCAAGAATGTGATTATAGCAGCTGCGGAAGCTAAAGTGAGACGCGTGGTCTTCACTTCATCAATTGGCGCAGTGTATATGGACCCAGCGAGGAGCATGGACGAGGTGGTGGATGAATCGTGTTGGAGTGATCTAGAGTATTGCAAGAACACCAAGGTAAGGTTGTTTTGTTGGTCTTTTTTAATGATGATAATAATAAAGTAGTAAAGTGGGGTTTGATGTTGAATTGGGGCAGAACTGGTATTGCTATGGAAAGGCAGTGGCAGAAAAAGCAGCATGGGAAGAGGCAAAGGAGAAAGGGGTGGACTTGGTTGTGGTGAACCCAGTGTTGGTTCTTGGACCGTTGCTGCAGCCAACTATAAATGCCAGCACAATTCACATCCTCAAGTACCTCACTGGCTCCGCCAAAACTTATGCCAATGCCACGCAGGCCTATGTCCATGTCAGGGATGTCGCATTAGCTCACATACTTGTCTACGAGACCCCTTCTGCTTCCGGTCGATACCTCTGCCTCGAAAGTTCCCTCCACCGCGGCGACCTCGTTCAAATTCTTGCCAAGCATTTCCCCGACTACCCTGTTCCCACCAAGTAAGTACTAATTTATTCTCTCTTTGCATATTCCCGAGTTGTTGTCATGTTGTGGCAACCACCACCTCACAGGCCCATCAGAGTTGTTGGACAATGACATAGACCTTCATATATATAAATGTTTAGGCACGTCAGCCTTGCGTCTTGCCAATACCACCTCAGCTCCCATGTTTCAGTGTATTCTAACTAGAAATACTTCACTTACAAAAATTACACTATTTTAGTCATTGGTGCCTTTAATGTATAATATCACGCCGGGAATGATATTAGTGTTAGTCCATACAAAAACATAGTCAGTGAAAGGTTAAAATCTCTTGATTTCGAATTTTGAATTAAAAAATGTTACCCTACGCGAAAGCTGCTGCCAGCAGTAGGTATACCAACTTTGACTTGTTAACCCGATCCCTATTTTCTACCAAAAAAGGATAGACTCAAGAGTAATTATCCATACCCTAAGCCTTAGAACTTTTCAATGGTCGATTTCTCACCAACCCCGATGTCCCCGTCAGATTCCTAATAATTGGTTCATGTTGGCGCACCCAGTCCCCATACCTACCGTGTTCCATTAATAAAAGGCCATGCTGGATCCTTACCAAACGCTCAAATTTTATGTTTAGTCAGTCACGCGTCACGTGTTTAAAGTAGAAGGAAGATTTTCGTCCAAACAAATTTGTGCTGACTTTGAGAATGCCTTTCACTTTCAGAGACTCCGAACTAACTTTATATTCTGCACGTGCAGGTGTTCCGACGAAAAGAATCCAAGAGCAAAGCCCTACACCTTCTCTAACCAAAAGCTGAAGGATTTGGGATTAGAATTCACTCCAGTGAGTCAGTGTCTATATGAAACGGTTAAGAGCCTACAGGAGAAGGGCCACCTTCCTATTCCCAATAAGGAACAAGATTCTGTTCAAGTTAAAAAATAAATCAGCTACTAGTACCAGCTACCATCTTTCGATGGAATTTAATTTTTTCTAAAACAAAATTAATTAAGGACGAGAAGATGCAGCTTTTAGAAATCTCGTTTTCCGTGGAATATATATTCTAATACAATATCAGAAGGCCTTATTTGGATGTTGTAAAAAACATGAAATGCATCAGGTGTTGCATTCTCTGAACCTAATGAATGGTTTTATAATGAATAATAGTATAGTATCCGTTACTTTCTCTTATATAATAACCACGCCTTTCATCATTGTGAAAAATCAGCAGTGACATCGTATCAGTGCCCCAAGATATGGGAGAAGATTTTTAGCCCTGTTAAATATAATTTAAAAGTCCAAAGAAAGAGTTAAAAATAAGATAACCCTGACTGTACAGGCTAATCATGATGCAATATGAGATGCTCGCTGATTTTTTAACATAATTTCATTGGTCAACAAAGGCAGCAAAGGGAACAAAGTTTGGAATTTCCACATGAAAATCAGCAGCTTCAAGCTTAGCAATTCCAACCAAGTGACCTCATACAGAAACCTAAACACTATAGAGATCTTTATCTTTTTGCATATTTATTTTCCAAATTGGAATTGGAATCCTTATGCATATATACCCCCTCAAACCAAATTAAACCCATGTAATTGTGGAGTCAGTCAAGATCAACAGGACTAGTTCTTTGAGGCAATTGCATGCTTACTATATCTTCTCTTGAGAGAGAATGGATAGAGGCATTGCCTTGTTCATTTGCTGTTTGCCGGATTTCCGGTGCTGTTAGTGTCAAAAGGCTTGTAGCCTTGTTATTTTTGCGAAGTACCAGATATACTATTCCAGCCAAATATACAGCCATGCCTGAAAACCCTAGTATGCCCAAAAACACCTTGGCCACAACTTGAACATGACTGTGGAGAAGCAGCTTCACAAAGCCAGTCAATAGATAATATATATTAATGGCCATAATTAGGGAACCAATTATCCAAGTAACGGCTGAAATCTGCAATTGAAAAAGAATCAAAAGCAAAACTTACATCAGAAAACTTGTGGCCAATGGAAGAGCATCTTTCATGTTTAGAGATATGCAGTCACATGGAATTCAAACTTTTTACCATGATAGAGTTGACATGCTCTCCCATCTTGGTTTTGCTGCTTGTGAACTTGAGGAGTGGAATTAAAGCAAAAGGAAGCTCAAATGATAAGATCATCTGATCAGAATGTAGACAAAGAGGGACGTCAGCACCAGCTATAGCAGAGAGAGACCAATAAATATATACCACAAGGAAGGAACACATCTTACTGATGCAATTATTATGAGCTTGCCAGCCCCAGCAGAGCCACCAATGACCGCAACAATCAAACTAGGAACTATGGCTAAACAACGAGTTAGCATATTCCGAACCCATGGCTCCAGTCGCAAATCAAGAAATCCCTGAAATTGGAAACAACCCAAGATAACTAATTCCTCTAAGTGCTTGTCATCATGTAAGTGAATCTCAGGAAAGCTAAAATATTTGTTAATACAAAAGACCATTAGGAGAACCATAATAAAAGCAGTCTTACCTGCATGACATACTGCCCTGCATATGTTCCTGTTATAGTAGAACTTTGGCCTGATGCAAGTAAAGCTACTCCAAACAGCTTTGAACTCCATTTGCCCAACACATTCTGAATTGTGGTAATGTCAGTAATTGTCATTTATAGTATTATGAGCAACCTTACCAACTTTAAAGATTAACAAATTGTTGTAGCATATGCTAGTAAACAAAACAGTAGACAAAAGGTAACACAAACATAGACAGGTTTGACGCACTCTAAGTAGAAAGGAGGCTTTGTTCAGATCCAAATCCTGACAGCTCATCTGATCTTCTGCATTCAAATTTGAAGAATTGCAAACAGCACCGCTCACAGAGATAACAGAAACGTTTATGAGGAAGGCCACCATAAGAGCAAAGGCACTTTCTATCAAGTAAAATCTACAGGCCTCCTGTCAAAATATAAATGTTAAATAAGACATAAGATGTTGCTTTAACAGAATATTTCATAATCAGATAATTGTATTCAGACAGCAGAGTTGTGCATTCACGATCATTTATCTGAAAAAACTGAGATTCTAAAATAGATATTTACTTTGATTCCCCGAACTGATCGGGGTATTTTCCTAGAAAGTACCAGAGCTGAGTGCAGGAAGAGATTGTGACTGAGGCGAATTCACAAAGAAACAAAGCTTGAGAATACATTTCAAAAGGAAATAAAAATCAAATGGCTGTAGAATACAGGGAGAACGCACGGCATAACCATAGCCCCTAGGAGTGAAATCGCAAGACCAGTAGCACCGCTTCCTTTTAGTTCTGGCACAAAAAGACCCTTCAGAACTTCTTTAGCAACAGGTTTTGCATATCCAAGCTCAGCAAAAAAGCATGCAGCAATTGTAAATACTAGAAATGCAATCAAGAATTCAAGTTTTCTAACCTGTTTCAATAACAACACAGAAACGGGCTCATATTGTTGTTATATAGATAGATAGTACCTAATATAACATGCAATGACGACCATAAATTTGTTCAGGATACAAAAAATTCCCTGTCGTATAATAGCAGATAAGAATGGAACACAGAAAACTACCCCATATTGCTGCAAAGCTAAGAGGATCAATGTACTGAGTCCTGTCAGAAGAACACCAATCCAAACAGGTATGCTGAAAAGCATGTTCAATGCAAAGGCTGTCCCAATTACTGCACATGTAGAGTGAGAGATCAAGATTTCAAAACATGGAAATATATGGTTGCCAATCATGGATCTATCTTTTATGTTGGTGGTTGTGCATGCTTTAAAGTCATGGACTTTGTTGTATCCTATAAAACATGGTAATTATACAAATAAATGAGATAAAAGAAAATTGATAGATGAATCTGAATACCTTCAGGAATGTCACAGGCGACTATGGCAATTTCAGCAATAAACCAAAGAATAAAGTTGGTAGCCCAAGGATATTCATTTCTACAATGCTCTGCTAAGTGCTTTCCTGCAAGCAGTAGAGAGTGAACAAAAAACAGAAGAATTGCTAGTTGCTTGCGTACTTGAAAAGTATCTATAAAATGAAATTGATTTAAGTACCAGTAACGACCCCAAGATTGGCTGCCATGGATTGAATTAATAGAGCAGCGCAGGATGCCACCAATATGATCCAAAGTAGCTGATAAAACAAATGTGAAAAGGAAATGAAGGAACTATTGAGCTTAGCATTATTGGTTTGGCATTACAAGAATACACACCTCGTATTTATGTTGAGCCCCCGACTGAAGATCTGTCTCAACTGCGAGTTGTTTGGAGAAATGGATAATCATATTAATTACGTCTGCAATTTGTTACTGTACTAGAGAAAATGATGAATAATGATCTTACAGTTTCCCGGGTCTATGTATGCAATGGAAACAAGAAAGCCAGGACCCATGTAAGAAAATAGATTTTTCCAGCTTCTGGTCTACAAATGCAAGAAAAGAAACATAATTTAGTAATGGCGTGTGCAAGTAAAGGAGAGGGAGATAAATGGAGAAGAGGGAAACTGACATCAGGCACAACAACTTGATCAACATCTGAGTTGTCAATGAGTGGCGTATTCGTATTGGAGCCAGTGCTCGCAATGAATTGTGGCTGCACAGACCCAGAGCCAGAGCCAGAGCCACGCCCAGAGCCAGTCCCCGAACCACCCCTGCCAACCATGTTCTCTTACTAACACTGATCCTCTCAACCTGAAACCACCCAATTCCAGATTCAAATTAACATTAACCAATGCCTAATTATGTGGCTGCCTAAGTGGTCAGAATATCAACACCGCTCAATATACCAACTTTTTTCTCCTTCCTTTCCTTCAGAAATCAGAACTGAGCTCACCGCCGATATGTCTTTTACTCTCTCTTCTCTTCTATTCGTAATCCTATGTCATTATAAACCTGTCGTCTTTTGTGCTTTAATTTGCACTCCCTTCCCCCTATATATTGTCTTGTTTTCCCCTGTTTTTATTTTATTTATTTTTTTAATTCCACAAAAATATTTCAACTTTGCCCAATATTCTTCAATCTTTCTTTAATATATCTAAACAACTCCTTTTTGGAAGTAAAAATGTGTTCAATTTTTATTGATAAGTTTGATGTTCATAAAATTTATCCGTAATAATGTTAAATACCTACTTGTATACATTTTTTTTTTATTTTTTTATTATTATTTTTAGACTTATATACATGTTATCCTAACCAACATCCATGTTATTCTATATTGATTAAGTTCCTAATTATGATTCTGTATATATTTATACTATGACTTTTTTAACCAATGAAACAAACCTAAAATAACATGATTTTATATAAACTTTCATTTGGAACCATTGAAACTGAGTCTTTTGTCTCTTTCTTTTGGTTGCAAAAGCAGAAAGAAATGCAGCAACTGTCAACTGGAAAGTAATACACTGAAATGGCGAGAAGAAGCAAGGCGGTGTGGACCGTAGAAAGTAGAAAGTAGAAAGTAGAAAGATGTGTGTGTGGTGCAAAGCGGAGGAATGAACCAATTCAGAATCAGTGGTCATGTAATGGAAAAGAAAGCAGAAAAGGCCATGTTGCCACGTAACACCAAAAGTTCAAGCATTGGACCCACAGAAAGAATATAGCATCCTAGTACAGTCACCAGGAGTTAGAATATAATTAATTAAATATCTAAATTACATATCAAATTAATATACAGAAATTTTCCCTTCCATTAAAATAATATCCTTTTCCAGAACATTTCCCTTGTCACTGTATGAGTGTATTCTACCTTTAATAATTATTATGCCATTTTGGATTATGATATAAATCATGAATCGGCTGGTTAAATTAGATTAGTTAAAAATTGAGCATAGATAGTCAGATTCAAACAAAAAAATCAATTGATAACTATTCGGTTAAAATATTAAAAAAAAATCAGTCAAAAAATTGATTAATCTATCGAATTGGTTCATGTTTTAGTAATTAATTGGTTTAAAATAATAAAATAATAAAATATAATCAGTCAAAAGATTAAGACCTTTCTTAGAGGAAATGATGGCCCTTTCCATCAGACTTTTATCCCAAACAAGGTCAATCCAAATGATATTATCGTAGTTCAGAAAGTGTTGCATTTCATGCTCTACCGATTTTTCTTCCCGAGTTTTAATAATTTTTCTTTTAACAAGGTTACTATTTACATGGATGATGTTGTGAGATGCCTTCCATAAGAACATGGTAGACAGCTTTTTTCTATTTTAATAACCTGTTTTGACAGTGTACATTACATCCAACCTAAATTTGCAGTATCACGAACCAACAAAGAAGAACCTCCTCGTAAAAATCTACAGTTCACTAAACAAGAATGAGCGGCTCCCAGCAACCACAATGGTTTTTTAATTCCAACAAAAGAAAACCTCCCGCGATTTGCACACTAAAGTCTAAAATGATATTCAGATTTCAGAAGACGATTAACCAAACATGTGTTACGAGAATAGTTTTTGTTTTGCCATTGTCATATGTCAATAGAGCAAATAGCGCAAATCGAATATGACCTCAAAGGGAAATTCAAAAAGGAGAATCAAAGGCATATATGCTCTAAGTTTTGAGTCATTTTGCAACTTGAAATTGGCATCTGGCTAGCGTCCACTAATTCGAAATTTGAGTTGTTAGCATGTCTGCAATCTGCATCAACTTAAGATAATTAACGTGTTGCTTATAATGTTAATCACTGGATCAACTCAATTTGTCTCTAACATTACCGACAGATTAATTTGTTTACTTTTTTTCATAAAAGAAATGAAGCTTTTAATGTTGATTTTGTAGTAGATGCAATAAATGAGATATTAAAGCAAATATCATCAATAATGGAATGGGACTTATACAGTACTAAGAACTAATAACAGGAGTTGGCATTTGGCAACTGAGGTGTGATAGCAATAGCATAGTAATTAGCAAGGAGCATGGATCAGGCTTTAAATTTGGTTCCATACTTCCATATTATACATGTCCAGCCCTGTAAATTGCCAAGACATGCTATATTTCACTTGAATTTCTCCATGCTATTGGAATGAAGTTGGATATTATAGGCTATACGCGCATTACACCGATCAATCCATAACGTTAGCGCAGGCATAGGCGTTGGCTGAATCAGAAACTGGCTTCCTCCGTTGAAGGTCGCCTCAAGTAATACCTCAAGCTGTTAGCAAGAACCTGCCATTATGAAAAACATAAAAAAGTTTCTGTATTTCATTTATCACAATGCGTGTATCTGTATGAATGAATATAGTAATCAAGAAAAGTACTGACCTGCTGGAGAGGCTTGATGATGGCTTTATCCTTGTAACTGACATGGAACTTTGCTTTAGCCAACAGCCCCTACATACATATATCATATATGTGTGTGTCATTCGGAGCTTAATTACTTTGCACATAAATTATAAAGTACCTCTGTGTCAAACTCCCCGGATTCAACAGCAATGTTAATGTCAGTGATTATCTTAACCAGATCCACCAGTAATCCGGGCCGATCAGCTGTCTCCACGTACAGCAAACTGCAAGACAACACTATAATCTGTAATCAGAACTTTCTGTTTGGAATATAATAACAAGTGATTAAGCATCCATCACCTTCTAGCAGGGCCATCGTCAGATATTGTTATATGGGTCGCTATGTCCACATCTACCTGATCATTTTTTCAAATTCAATTCAATTCAGAGACATATATGCATGCACTTGCTACTTAGGAAAGAATGAAAAATTCATCATTTACCTGCTCCTTTGGAGGCACAAGTCCAAAAGCTGCTCCCAGAGCTAATTGGGCACTAGATTCCTTGATACATATACATGTGTTGATCTAATTAGAAGAATTGATGTCGTTTAACCAAACCAGAATAGTTATACTTTGAGAAAGAAGCATACCGGGTGATACTGAATCAAGTTATTTATGATTGTCAAACGGATTGCCTCCAACAACTCTGCCTCTTCTACTTTTCTTCCGGTATCACTGCATAGAATAAAGGCCTTAGCCTTAAGATAATTTTCGTTTCAAATAAAGGTGCAGATGCAATAGAATCAAGCAAGATTTGTTGTGCCAACGGTCATGGAAGCTACATAAATGGTTATACATCTCCACTGATTATTGCTAAATACAGAGAGTGCTAGTTAAAATACTTAAGCCATTCATAATACTTACGCTTTGGTAATGGAAAACCTGTTGTGCTTGCCAGAGGAGTCGAGAAAAACGTTTGCCTTAACAACATTGAGGCCTAAATTTTTGAGCGCATTCATCTGCGGCAGCACATGGAAGCGTTATAAATGGTGTAGGAATAAAATACGTAATGTAGTGTTAGTATTGATAAGTACTGACAGTGTCAAGAAGAGCGCCAAGGCGATCACCAAAGGTAATCTCGACGACGGTTGCATCTGGATCGGAATCTTGATCTATTATGACAATGGGAGTAGGAACGGTAGCATCCGCATCACCTTGATTTCCATCCTGTTTATTACTATTTATTAGTTTAGTGCATGCCTTTCACGCGTGCAAATGCTACTGTATTTAATTAAATACCTCCTTCATCACATCGGTTAGAGGTGTTGCTCGACGGATGATTGTAATTCCCGAAGATGACCATCTGCCAAAATTATAATAATCGTTCAAGTTTTAAATGTGTATGAAGCTAGCAGGTTCATGATTCATACCTTGTTTTGTGAAGAATGTAACATGTTTTAGCAATGCTAATGGTTTTATCCAGAGCTCTGATGCTGAAGCTGTTGTCAGCAGTAGTCAAGTGAAGCCCAAGACTGCAAGCAGCCATAGCAACAGCCATTTCTCGCTTAGTTCAAACTACAGAGAGAGAGAGAGAGAGAGAGAGAGAGAAGAAAATAAAAGAAAGAAAGAGTGCATTATCTGTTAGAGTTGAATGGGTGACGTCCATTCGTAATCCTGTTAAGCTTTAGGGACAAGTGCACCTAAAGCGACGCCTTTGGTGAACACTGAATCAACCGTCCCATGTTTTGTTTTCTCCGTCTATAGAACGGGTCCCTCCTCACACTTAAACTCGCTAATCAAATTGTTTCCATCTTTAAAATATTTTAAAACACAATTAAAATTACTTAACATCAAATATATATTCTCAAAAAATATTTACAAAATTTTATTTCGCTATAATTTTTGCAAATATTAGAAAAATATCAAATAATATTTTTAATAAATAAAAATTTATATTAAAATATAAAATATATATTAAACTAAATTAAACATCATATTTAATCGAACCAGTGAACTAATCACTAGACTAATATGAATATTCATATGATTATATTCTAAATACGTATAAGGTCAAATACAACTGTGTTTTTTTTTTTACTCTCCTTTTCTTTGGAATATCCGTCAAATATATTTATTTTCGTTAACTTACATACATATTAAAGAAGAAAACCATCTCAGCATGATTGAGATGGAAGAAGGATTATTCGACTGTGATGCCTTAATAACTTCACCCTTGCACCAATTTCATTCCCAATTAACATTACATCCTAGTTAGTATTGGGTAGCCAAAAGGTCTTAGATACCGGTATTTTTTATTAATTTTGGTCAATATTTAACTAACACAAATGTTAAATTGTTTTCAATAAATAAATTATACTAATTTATGTGTGTAAATTTTAATAAATATGAAGAATAAATGACTATTTGTATTCATAAAAGATGAAAATGCTGACATATGTATCCACACTAAATCAAAACTAAACTTGTACCCACACAAGATGCTCTCCGTGTGACAAAAGTACCCTACATGACACTCCAAACCTCTAAAAACAGGAGACTTTTGTCACATAGAAGGCATCTTGAATGTATACAAGTTTAGTTTCGATTTAGTGTGGATACATATGTCAGCGTTTTTATTTTTTATGGGTACAAATGGTCATTATTCTAAATATGAATATAAATCATGTTAATTTGTGTACAAATTTTAATAAATATAAATACAAATTATATATTTTATGTGTACAATTTTTTATAAATATAGATATAAATTATTATTAATATTTTAAAATAATAATATTTGCTGAGTAGTAATCATATGGCTTATCGGCTTAGAACTTGATTCATTGTCCGAACCTGATCCACTCTTTCCAAGAATATAACGTAGTAACGTCATTTAACAATTGTGTGCGTCTGTTAGTTGGGCTTAGAATTAGCAAGAAGTAGGGATTGGAATATCGAGCACGTCCTCCTGACATGGTTAGGATTAAACTATAGTGCAAAGTACAAACATGCAGACACTTTTGAGTGCCGCATTTTTATTTACATGTCCCGCTTAGAAACATATAGTAAGCCTCGTTTGAAATCAATTCGAATGACAAATACATGCCTGCCTCTGAAAAATAAAATTGTACTTGATGAAAGAAGACCTGACCAAGGCGACTCTGAATAAGACCAAAAAACAAAGAAAGAATAACTTCATGAAGTGCTGCATGTTACTTTTCTGCACTGCAGTTTCCAAAAACCCCGTTCCTAAAAATTTTTGAGATCGGGCGGGGTACTTGGGCAGCTGAAGCTGCACCTCACTTTCTCCTGTGTTTGCTGTCCCTGCCATCCAAGACAAGCTCTCAGCCCCATCGAATAATTGCTGAACCCCAAGTAAGACCCGCACCAAAGCCGGCAGCTGCAATAGTTTGCCCTGCCTTAACCTTGCCACTTCGAACAGCTTCATCTAAAGCTAAGGGAATAGAAGCTGCACTTGTGTTGCCATAATTAGCCAAATTTGATATCACCCGTTCCGAGGGAACCTCCAAGCGAGCAGCAACTGCATCAATAATCCTCTGGTTTGCCTGCAATTAATAAGTGGGTACTGTTAGTGTGTGCAACTGGATTCCTTTTCTCCATTCAGTATTCACCAATGTTGTATCTAGCCAGCTAATGATTTGCTGTATTTATTTGATAGCTCAGGTTCCCCACCCTTTTATGTTAGCTTATATTTGACATTTTAGTTTTCTAGAAAACAAAGGCACCGATGAAACTTGCTACCAGCTACTTTGGGGACAAAGGGCTAAGAAAGATATATCCGTTTTATCCACCCATTATATATTTATAGTCAACATCTAGTTACACGGCCATGAGTTTAAATACCTCTTACACTACCAAATAATGTTCTTCCAAATTAAAAGTTTATATCTTATAGATCATATCCATAAAGTTTTGGACATGGGTCCTTTAATGTACCATCTCTCATCATTCATTCAAAACATGAAACTCAAACAACACACATAACACAAGATAATAAATTGCGAAACATCATACATGACAAGATTATTTAAAAAGTCTACATGAGAGGATCCATTCCCATATAATTTTATGTTATCCAAAATCATTTAATATTTTTTTTTTTTGTATACATCAAAATTAATGTAACAAATATTTTTTGAATTGTATAATTACATTTTAAAGATTTAAAGTTATTTGAATTGTATAACTAAATCTTAACTCATTAGTGTAACTTGATACTTTCACAAAAACACACATATAGTGATAGATATTTGTACCTGATGGAGAAGTAACCAATCAATGCTAGATGCAGGGAGACCAGCCTTTTGAAGGGCAGATTCAATTGATTGAGGCACACATCTTACTGCAAAGCGAAAGACTTCCTTGCCATTCATTTGAATAAATGAATACGAGGACTTCCTAGGAGGAAAGTCTAACACAGATCCATTTGAATCCAAAGCTGTATTTGTCTCCTGTTCTTTAATGGATGCATTCAAATGCCTACATGAAGTGAGGGTATGAGTTTAATTAACTAGCTCAGAAAAAGAAGATAACAACTCTTCTTATTAAGACAAGAAGTACATACCTTTGACCACTGCCATCACTATGCAAATCAAAACCGAATAGACCATCTTCCTCAGTATCACAGGCCTACAATGTTAAAAGCATCACTTACTGGCATTCTTAAGCAATGACAAAATCGAGGGAAAGGATAGAGACAGCATCCTTTGCACCATGTATATTTTAATTATTTGTAGTGCTAAACAGTTACTTTAAGGATTATTGTTTAACATTTTTAGAAAGCTCTCAACCTTGCCTTCATTTTAAATAAAGAAAAGAAAAATATAAGGGAGGGGGAGTAACTGAACACTGTCACTAATGTTGGACAATTCCAGGAAGATGTACAATTACCTGTACTAGCACAGCACCAGCCGCATCCCCAAAGAGAATACAACTCCCTCTATCAGTCCAATCAACATATCTTGACAGAGCATCAGCCCCAATAACAAGAACATTACGAAATCCACCACCTGCATCCATACAGAGAAAGGACAATTATCTTCACTGCATTGAGCAAGTATTGAGTCAACAAAATAAACAAATTTATACCCCTAATGTGACAAGCAGCTGATATTAAGCCCAACACAAATCCGCTACATGCAGCTGTAATGTCATAAGCCAATGGATTTGCTTTGCAGCCAAGTTGTTTTTGGATCTGAAACTCGTAAGATAAGTTAAAGCAATAGGAGAGGCTACAAAAGCAAAGTTTGGATACCCAGTGTTGCAAAGATTTGAATACAGGAATAGGTTCAATACTCAATTCATTTGTAAGAAGTTGGCAACACCATTATTGGTCAAATGCTCCATTAATTTATCACTAAAAATTTGGTAATGTAAAACTATACATTACTTGGCTATGAGCCTACGATGATACATCCTGAACCCATACCTGTGGAGCACTACCAAATAGATCCTCTGGTGTAGACGTGCACATCAATATAAGGTCAAGATCATCAGGGTCAACATTTGCCATCTCAAGAGCTTTCCTAGATGCATCTACCCCTAAAGCTATCAAATTATCTCTGCCTGCATGCACGGCATGAAGCAATATGAACCCAGATCTCCAAAAATATTTTTAAAACGTTCTGATTAACCTTCATATTCCAAAACTAACCTGAAAGAACTCGCCGCCTACGAATCCCAGTGCGAACAGATATCCATTCATCAGAAGTATCAACCATTTTTGAAAGCTCGTCATTAGAAATTTGAAGAGTTGGCACAGCAGAACCGCATCCAACTAACTTGCAACCTTTACCGACAAGCCTGCAGAGTTTAGAACATTGTATTGTATTTTATTAGATAACTGTAAGAGAAAATCATAAATTGCATGAGTTTGGATCCTGTCTTTGAGGTATAAATATAGAAACAAAAAAGACAGAGATGAATATTTTCTGCCCATATTCTTGCAGAGTAGAGAAAATACAAGACTCAAAACCTGATTTATAACCTAGAATTAGAATGAGGACGAGCATCGATGTCAAAATTGATGGGGTGCCAAATATAGGACTCAATGAAATATTTGGAAGAATTGCATGGCATGGGTTCAGATCGCGCACAAAGAGAAAGAGAAAGAGAAAAGCCGACCTGGGAAGCTGAGATTGGGAAGGGGAAGCAGCGGAAGCATGCTTGCCAGCTCCTTCGATAGTTCCAAAGCAAACAACTTTGGCGGAGAATCGTTGAAATCGATGAATGGCTATGAGATTGAGAGAGGGAACTGTCTCTCCGAACTTGGGAACCGAAGGAGTGAAGAAAGCAGATGCATTGGCCATTTACAACACAAGTATATACAAAACAATACAATATAAGGAATATATTTATAGATATTGGGTTTCAAATTTGATTGAGAATGAGATTACAACAAATCTATATATGTGAATATTATATGGCAGAGAAGAATGAGGATGTAAACATAGTGCAAAGGGGAAGAACCAAGGCCATGAGAGACAGAGAGGGAAGAAAATGACGGAGGGGATGCAGGAAAAACCGAAAAACAACGGCCTTAGTCTTAGGCAGCTCCGAACAAATTTGTGCGATTACAGCAATCCAATTTGTGGAAACTCCAATGTCCAATGTTTTCACTTCCCCCTTCACACATTTTATTTGTCCCCTCGCTTGTCTAAATGTTATTTTTTTTTTATGAGTAGGAAATAATGGAAAGAAAATTTATACAATAGACGTAACAAAATTGTGACAATTCAGGATTTTTTTTTGTGCATAGAGAATAAAAGAAAACAATTAAAAAAGAAAATTAAAAAAAAAACAAAACAAAAGACTAAGAGGAACATCAATTAAGAAAAACTCTTAAGATATACCTTTTTGAAGAAGACAAAAGAACAATTAAATCGACTATATCAGTAATTCTGTGAGCTCTATTTTTTGTTATTTAGTCTGCAACATGGTTCAATTTTCTCTAAATTAGAATAAAATTTTATTTCTAAAATTATTGTGTTTGAGTTAAAAAATCCCTTAAAAGAAGTTTTTATTTTTCATGATCATCTATAATTTTTTAAAGAAAAAATTTAGAGGTCAGCATTTTAATTAAAATTTGGTCAACACTTAATTAATAGAAAAAAATTGAGTAATTTTACATCATTAGATATAATCTCATCAGCAAATCTCTTTAAAAAAAGGGATGTAACAATCAACTCAATTTTTAAGAAGGACTTAAGGGAAGAGACATGTAATAAAATTGCTTCATTCATCTATAATAATGCTATTCCTTTTAATGTTGCAAGGTCTAAATAATACCATAGCATGTTTGAGAAGGTTGCCCGCCATAGATTAGGATTCAAGCCACCCTCTTATGACGAGTTAAGAAGAAAATTATTGAAGAAGAACGTAGAGTCAACCAAACTAACATGAGAAGAACATAGAGTTGAATGGAAGAAAACTGGATGCACTATTATGACAGATGGTTGGACGGATAAAAAAAGGACAATTCTCAACTTTCTTGTGAATAGTCCTAAAGGAATTATTTTCTTAAAATCCATTAATTCTTCTGATATATGCAAAACAGCTGAAAAGATATTCAAGATGATTGATGAAGTTATAGAGGAAGTGGGAGAAGAGAATGTGGTTCAAGTTGTAACTGATAATGCAGCTAACTACAAAAAGGCAGGACAAATGTTGATAGAAAAGAGAAAGAATTTTTATTGGACTCCTTGTGCTGCTCATTGCATTGATTTGATGCTTGAAGATTTTGAGAAGAAGCTAGATCTTCACAAAGACACCATTGCCAAAGGAAGAAAGCTAACTACTTACATATATTCTAGGACTTTTCTAATTTTTCTTTTACAACAACACATCAAAGGAAGAGATTTAGTGAGACCAGGTATAACGCAATTTGCTACGTTCTACCTTACTTTAGGTAGTCTTAATGAGAAGAAGAATCTAATAATTAGAATGTTCATCTCGAATGAATGGAAGGAAAGCAAGTACTCAAAGACAAGGGATGGGAAAAACATTGAAAATATTGTTTTGGATAAAACATTTTGAGGAAACATTATCCATTGCTTGAGAGGTGCTTATCCTCTTCTTCATGTGCTCCGTATAGTGGATTCAGAGGGAAAGGCAGCTATGAGATATATGTATTCTGAAATTGATTGTACTAAAGAAAAGATTAAAGATGCTTTTCAAAGTGTTGAAGTAAGGTAATAAAACTAGTAATAAATAAATATTTCTCTCTCAGTTTTATCATTTAATTATTTACTAATTAACTAATTGTCTAATTCACTATTTTTATATTTTTCTTTAGTTATAAATCTTTGTGGGATATTATTGATGTAAGATGGGACAAGCAACTCTTTAGACCTTTGCATGCTGCAGGCTATTATTTGAATTCACATTTATTATAGTCCTAATTTTAAGGTTGAGTATGATGTTAAAAAAGGACTTTATGATTGTTTGGATATACTTGTGGGAGATCCTGGAAAAGGATCCTCTCCAGTTTTTTTAACAATTGATAGAATACAGTGTGATCTATCACCTTTGATTCTATGAGTGGGACCAGAAATAAATAATAGAGAGAGCAATGAATAGTTAGATTGAACACTGGATACCATCCAATTTTTTTCTCACTGGAGAGGATCCCCTCCCGAAGATCCTGCACTCATTACAATTATTGATAGCCAACTTAAGGAATTCAAGAGTAAGGCTAAATTTTTTAGTAGAGATGTTACCAAGAATGCTCTCAAAACCAAAACACCTTCACAATAGTGGGATTCTTACGGGGATGAACATCCAGAACTTCAAAAGTTTACTATATGTGTCTTGAGTTTG
Source organism: Arachis ipaensis (assembly GCF_059453495.1). Classification (NCBI taxonomy): domain Eukaryota; kingdom Viridiplantae; phylum Streptophyta; class Magnoliopsida; order Fabales; family Fabaceae; genus Arachis; species Arachis ipaensis. Next base: position 205,890 of record NC_142443.1, on the reverse strand, counting down.
ACTTGTAGTTTTTCAGGACGTGAGTGCAATTGGAGTGCTTTTGAAATGGTAAATTTTTAATTTGATATTAACTTTTGAATTCTATTATTTAATATATTAAATAAATACTTGTAAATTTTGATATTATTAGGTTCACACGAAAAGAAAAAATTATTTAAAAACAAGCACAATGAATGACGTTATTTTTGTGATGACCAATTTAAGATTGGCAAAAAAGAAGCTATCAAAAAACACTGTTGACTATAGTCTTGAAGACTTGGATTCGGATGAAGAATGGATTGTGGAAAATGAAAATATGATAGAAGATTTTGAAGAATTTAACACATAAAATGATGTAAATTTAGTTCCTTAAGAAGATAGAGATAAAGATGGGAGTCCTTTGATTGATTTGGAGATATTCTTCTTCTTGATGATGATGCTTTTAATGAGCTTTTCAACTTTTCTCCTAATGGAAATCAATTGCTTTAGTCTTTATATTTTTTAGTATGATGTTATGTTATCTATTTTATATTTGTGATGTTACATATATTGTTATTTTGAATTTTAGACTTGTGGTTAGTTTATATTTTTATCTTAGAACTTTACAAATGTTACATTTTATTATATATTTATGCTACTTTAGCTTTATTTTATCATTATGTTTTGTTTATGATACTTTTGTCAAATTTAAATTCTTATTTTTATTTAAATTACTTAATTTTATCATATTATAGTACTCTTATATATAATTGATATTGATAAATTTATATATTTGGTAGAATCTTATACGTTCCATTTTACGATTTTAAGCTCTATAATTTTTAATTACTTTTTTGATTCTACATAAAATTTCGATTTTTGCTACCTTGATCTCATACAATTAAATAGGGGTGTAAGTTACCGAACCGGACTGAAAATTACCGCAAAATCGAACCGAAAATTACAACAACCAATTTGAAAACCGAAAAAATCGGTTTTTCTGACAAAATCGATCGGTTCGGTTCGGTTTTCGGTTGGCTCGATAGAAACCGAACTAAACCGAACCGAAGATATGCATACATTTCAATGTTTTAACCATTTTAACCTTTAATCTAACAACAAAAATCCTCAACCCCTAACCATTTCAATGTTTTACTCTTATTATTTCAGTTTATTGACTATTTTAAACCTCTAATTATTGTGATTCATATTCTTCTCATTAGAAATTAAAAACCAAAAAAATTGACCGAACCAAATTGCTGTTGGTTCGGTTCAGTTCGATTCGGTTGTTGTAAAAGCAGCAAACCAAACGGTTGTGTGTTTGTAAGAACCGAACATATCGGTTCGGTTGGTTTTTGGTCCAAAACCGAACCGATAACACTCCTACAATTAAAAACACTAATAATGACTAATTGATGACTACAAATCACAAAATCTATTAGCCTCCTAACACTACTCTTCTTGTTCAATTGTTCACTCACGATAAAGTTTTAATAGAATGTCTCACAAATCAATAGTGTTATTTCCAACTCCCTCACCATGAACAAACCGTACCAAATCATCCAAATATCAGTTTTTAGGACTAGGTATAGCAATGGGTCTTCATGGAGCAGGACCTCTACTCAGCTCCCGTCTCCATTTAATAAACTACCTCTCGTTTCTATTTTATCTTTGTCACAGATCTCTGTTTATTTTCTTTCGCAAGAAGTAGATACCTGCGAATATTTATGGATATTAAATTTTAAATTAAAAAAATAACACAACTAATTCAATCAAATATATCAAATCAAATATAATTTAAATACAATTTTAACATAAAAACATACACATGAAATATGTCAATAATAGCAATATTATGTTCTTTTTAGTAAATCACTTATTCATTTGATATGAATTTTTGTGACGACATTTGAATAATTATTTAAAAAGTACTGAAGTACATAAAAAATTAGAACAAAATTCGCTCTCTAGAATTTTTTAACTTTTTCAAAAACTTAATTATTTACAAAAAGGTTTTTTAAAATAAACTCACTTGACATAAAATTATTAAAATTTAAAAATAAAAAAATTTAATTTTTAACAACATTTAAAAAAATTACATCAAAATTTAACTTTTGAATTTTTTAAGAGGTATATATTTAATATTTAGTTATTTTTATCGTATTTTTAAAATTTTACAGGAATTTATTCTTCATCTTTATGAGAGACCTGAACTTTTTGATACCACCTTAATAGTTTGCATATTTAATTGCACCAAAGTGATTATTAGACATTATTCAAATAAAAAGAAAATCTAAGCTACGATTCACTAAAAGGATTCAATGAAAAAAAATAAAAATATTACTTTTTAATGAACTGTAATGTATTGTTAAAAGATATTTACTTAAATAAAGATGTTAAAAATATTTTTTTATGAAAAAATTTTATTTAAAAATATAATTTATTTATCGTAATATTAAAAAGACAAAAAAAGTCAAAATTTATTGTATTTAACATTTATTAATCATGGTAACAATTAACAAATGCTAAATAAAATAAGTTTGGGCTGATTTTAGTTAATTTTTTTTGTTATTAAATATTTTCGTTTATTTATTTAGTTATCCCTTAAATAAAAATAATACTTTTATAAGATATCAAAATCTAATCCTATTATTAAAAAATTTAAAAAAATATTTTCACATAAACATAATAATTATAAAGTTGGTTAGAGTATCTACCTTGTTTAAATATTTTTGTCCCAGAGATGGAAATTATTATCCATATTGTGAACGCAATATCAAGGTTGAACCGAATGAGAATTCTAGAGAAGTAACTAATTTGATTTATTAATATACATAGGTGGGATTTGGTGAAATAAATACAAAAATAAATGTAATATTGTTGTTGGGGAAGCAGCTGAAGAAGTGGTTGATGGGAGCGATTATTAGCGTGGGTCATCATCATCATCAAGATGGCTGAAGTCGGGTTCTCGAGGCTTTTGGGGGGGAAGGCCGATGCCCTCCGAACTGGAAGAACGGGGCCTCTGCCCACGCAGATTAGTTGCAAACCGGGAAGCATACATAGCCGAATCTAACCCAATAAGCATAGTAGAAGTAGCAGCAGCAGTAGTAGTAGTATTAGCAATAGAAGATGAAGACGAAGAAGATGGAATCAAGGCCTTTGTATCATCGTCGTCGTCGTCATCATCATGATGGGGTTGATCATCATCGTCATCATCATCAGGCTTGATGTGGTGCATGGATGCAATTTTCCTCCTCTGGTGGCGCCTCCAGGCAGCCTGGATGAAGATGGCAGCCCAAGTCCGCCACTGCTGGGAGTAGAAACGGAAGGTGTGCTGAACCTGCCTGCTGTGAAGGCGCCTGAACTGGGAAGCAACAAACTTGAGCTCCTCTGCCTCCAGAGCGAATGCCTCCATTTCATTCATGGCCTTCACAGTCCTTGTAGATGACGGTAAATTCGACGATGATTTTGGGTCCAGTGCCCATGTTAACAGCTCTTCTCCACAGAAGTCACCGTCTTTCAAAAAACCTCTGTTGAAGAATCCACTTCTTCCGCCGTCCGTCGTCACGCTCTCAAGTTGCCCACGTACGATGAACAGCATCTCATTCACCGGATCCCCTTCCCTTATTATGCACGTCCCCTTTGTATGCAGACACGGCTTCAGCCGCTCGCATATCGCATCCAGCAACCGCTCATCCATGTTGGCAAACAGAGGAACCTGATCATCCATCCATCAAGGCATCATCATCTATCAATGTATAATACATACATACACATGCTTTGCTTATATATATATATATATATAGGTACCTAGCTTACCCTTCTGACCAAATTCAAACAAAGGTATCGTTTGATGTCTCTCCTCAGATCTTTGGGAAGTTTCTGAACCAAGCTCTCTTCATCTACTCCACGTGTGTTAAACCATTTACATTTATCATAGCGTCTAACTTTTTCCCTTAGCTCCGCTGGAAGCAAGCGGTGGTGCATCCATTGCTCTGAGTCACGTCTTCTGATCCTCATTTCCTCTAGACGGACAGACATCGATTGAAGAAAGTTCTGGATACAACACCAAAATAAATTATTATTATAGAAACCTTTTCATCCTTAATTAATATATCAACACTTATTGGTATGCATTTACCTGCATCTTTCCAATCAAAACAGCAAAAAGGACAAGCCCCAAAACAGCTAATAAAATGCAAAACAGAATTTCTCCAACGTAGGTGCTAGCTTGAAGCCCTTGACCAAGTGTGCTGCGTAAAGCAAAATAGAATGAAGCTTCTTAGCTTAGTAAAACCTGTTAACAGATAGACACCTTCAAACACACTACTTAACAAGTCCCAATCATCAATACACTAACGCTAGCTTGATTAAGAAAATACCTTATGTTTTGGACACCCCACCATAAACAGTAACATAGTTTAGGAAAGAAATTGATCGATGCAACAATATTAGATGTTATGGCTTGATTGAAAATTCCATAGTCAAATGGGGCGTCGTCATCATCAGCGGAACACTTATTCTTAAGAATCGTTGGGCTAATCCTTCTCCATTCTTCATAGCCAGTAGCACGCTTATTTGAACCCCCACAGTACAAGAAATGCGTGAAACATCGCTCTTCCTCCATGCAAGCATTCCTCCAGCACGTGTCATTACGTTCTACAGCTAATAAGTACCATACAGACCCAGTTATCTGTGACATGAGCATTGCACATTAGAATCACAAGAAGGTTGATGATGTATAGTAATAGTGGGCATAGTAGCTAGTAAAGTTTGCATGACCTTTGGTTGCAATTAATTAAGATGCACTTACGTGGCTGCCAAGCATGTACCAGGTCAAGTAATATGCGGCGCCGACCAAAGTATTCTCCGAAAAAACACCTGCTGTCTTGCTAATCTCTGAGGCCAAAGGTAGAAAGCGTAGAAATCTTGGAAAATATTGGAGGATGACAATGTTCAACAGTTGCGTTTTTGTGGCTAATACCTTTGTGCGCGCTGGATCATGAAGATATCTCCACACGACAATCTACATGCATGACAAATAATGATCGACTCAACAATATTTAATTAATTTCCTAATTGAAAGGAAACGAAACAAAAGCTAATAACCTGTGGCAAAGGCAACACAGAGAGGAAGTCAACAATGAAGTAACGTTGCAAATATCTCTTAGCAATCTCTGCAGGATCTATGACGAGTTCACCTCGTCCAAAGACACGAGAAGAAGGCGCAATGAAAGCAGTGCGAAACTGGAAACTTATGCGAAGGATGTAGATAGCATCGAAGATTGTTCTGAGTGTAACTGCATAGCTTGCCAGGCTGCTGTCTATGGCGAGACAGAATGATTTGTGATTGAAATATGGGAGATAAAAGAAAAGGGGATCAAAAGATACAGATATGATACACAAAACTTGAAAGAATTTATTCCACTGCAGAAGGGTCTTGTCTTGAGGGTCAAATATTTTTCTCTCAGACACTTTAAGATCTTCTGGGAACACTGATGCCCACGTCACTCCACTTTTCAGGGATCTCCCAAGTACTCTTAGCCCATTCGACCCCCTTCTCATTCCTACCCCAAAAGATGTTGATGCATTGTCGTTTCTCCTTATTCCGCCACTCCCACCAGTCGGAGGAAGCGGCCCCAGTCCCTTCAGATTAAATCTTAGTTTCCTCATCTATTCCTATATATGCTGCATCAAGCTCATACGCCAAATCAAATAGGAATTATTAATGCACATGGATGACATTGCATTATTAATTATTGCCTAACTGCTAGCTGACATACAATCAATCAAACGTTTTGAAGATTACAAGCAGTTTAATGCTCCTACGTACAATTGCAAAGCAGACAGACAGATATTGCCGTAGAGAAAATAACGATTGCATATGCATGTGTCTCTGGTATTCTTAATACCAAATGCCCAAGGATGAAAGACGGGATCAGCAACTAAATTATATTAATTATTGAACATATCTATGATTTGAAGATGAACCTAATACATATAATTAATGGCGATGTTTGAACAAGCGGATGAGTCTACGTGCATGGGAATGACAAGTTGACAACCATAAGAATGCAGAGCCAAAAAGAGATCCACAAGTAGAGAAAGAGAAGGAGAAACATGCATCGGGATTCATCTCTCCACCTGATTTGGTTATTTAAGACACTTATGACGGCTGTATGTTTTCCCCGACATTATAGTTACACTTGCTTTTATTTTTTTTTTATTTTTGCAAGCCTCATTTATCTTATTCTTAATAACTTATTTTATTTTCATCCCTTAATTTTTTTTTTTTGGTAAGTTCATCCCTTAATAACCAAACTAAAATTAAGGTTCAACAAGTATTTTTCTTAATTCATTTATCACTTCTCTTTTTTTTTTTTTGGTCATAGTGAGAAATTAGGAATTTTGTAGATTAGTGTTGTCTTTTTTTTTTTTACAGAACCCGGTCCAACAAACCGGCCCATATCCCAAGGAAACGAACTTCCATTTCCAAACCCGACCCGGATTTTAACTGCCACTTCCCTCGACGTTGAGTTATGCGACCTCCATTGCAGACCTTCAAGTTCCAGGTTGTCACTGCCGTCGCCCGATCCCAGCCGGAACTGCCGCTAACTGCAGAACCTCCTATGTTGGTCGACAGCCACGCCAAGATCAGCTCTGTTATATAATACTTACTTCCATCCACCATTGTTTGCTTTTCGTGAGTATTTCCAACTTAATCAGTTGATTTGCCTTAGTGTCTGCGTGTGATCCATTAAGGAGCTTGTTAACTTTGAATATGAATTTTGTTGATGAATCGTAGCTCCAAATCTACTTCAATGCCGGTGACTCCATTTCATATGTTTTTGTGGAATACCGATTGTTGAATCAACGAATATTTTTCAGAATCTTTACTGATTCTGTTTAACCCTTTGGAAACATTCAGTTTAGTCAACTTCAAACTGAACCACAACAAACTATAGTATTTAGATCAGATCACATTTCAGCTCCAAACCAATTCAAATTGAAACCAGGGACACCCCTTACCTGTCGTAAGTACTTACTGATGAAGGAATCAGAGGTCAAATTCCTGTTTTTCTTAACTCACCAAATTATGCCAAAAAGAAATTAAAATCACGTCTTATTCTTAAGTTGATTTTTAACTTCTTAATTGTTTTTCCCTCATATTTAAACCCCAATCAGTAAATTGGGGTGATATTTATATGATAAGGTAAAATATGCCCAAAAAAGGAGTGAAAATTGAGTATGGAAAGGGAAGCAAGGAAGAAGGTGGATTGCAATTTGATAGGGCTTGCAACCCATAAGTAGAGCAGGTTCTTCAGTCCCTGCGTTGCAGCGGATTTGACAGTGGGATTAGGTGGTAGTGAATTAGTGATGCGGTAATGTAACCTGAATGTTCATTCCAGTTCGAGCAATAGTTTTACTTAGCTGATTCTCTTTTATTTTCATTTATATAAATTCTATGTGATTTACTTGTGGAAGATTGATCTCAGAATATACATTCATTTTGTTTCTTTCTGTTCATTTTTATTTTATGATCGTCCACCACACAAAATCTCTAAGAACACTTTTCATTTGATCTTAAACAAATGCTGACAGCCTTTGGGGGTTTATGTGGCCCAGAATTATCAAGTTCCTAACATCAAGAAGCTAGTTGAGACTGCCTTAATTATGGCAAATATAATAGAGGAAAAATACCAGAACCCAAAGAGGAGGGGTGATGAAGACGATTGATGCCTATAAAGCTTCTGAAAAAGCACAATTTGGTAGAAGAGATTTTGTAAGGATTTAAGTTTATTAATTTGCCCTTTGAAGGCAAACATTCTCATTCTTGTCTTTTATTGCACTCAAATTTTCTTCAAGACACAATTTAAAGAATATACTCTGGTTTTTCAGATCTTGGATAATAGCTTCATGCCAAAACCGTTTTGTGGTCGCTAGAGTTGTATTCAGTATTCATTTGAATCATGTCTCTATAATATTTTTGGTAATATCGCCCACATCCTGCCTTTGAGTATTGGTTTTTGACTCTTGAAGTATTATATTTTATGTTTGACCATATGCATGTTTACCTGTTAAATTGTTTTCTCCTTTGGTGGATATAATTGTTAAATTTAAATCTGCATCAGTTGCCTAATCAGTAAGCATAACACTTTCTCTTTCTGTCCACCTTTCATCCTTCCGTTTTTTACACACATACAGACGAGCAAAGTTGAGGAACCTCACTTCGAGTTGGAGGTCCTGCATCTGATCTCCATAATATTTCATCCACAACATCATTCTAACTCTCTATCCTCCGATGTCTTCCTCCCCTTTGCTTCCTTTTAAATTTTAATTGCATTCTCTTTGTGTTACCTCCCTTTTTGTTCGCTTGTAAACAAAGGAGATTTGTCTTCTTTATGCCTTTGCTGTTTGTTTTGGTATCTTCCTCAATTCAGCTATTTTTGGGTGCATTATTCAACTAACACAGTCAGCTTACTTCTTTTGGTATTCTTCTCCTGCTACCTTGATGTATACATGTTCTAGTCTAGGCAGAAGCATTTAAATCCATTGATACCTGAAGTTTTGTGTCTCCTCTATTCTGAAGGGGTTGAATTCTGCCAACAACGCTCTGCCATGTAGAACTTGTGGGGGTAACTTAAAAAATGACAATGGATAGATTGAGTTTCAAGAGATTTAGAACATTATTGGTTGTGGGTTCCATAACCTTCCCTATTTTATTCACACTTATTCTGATGCACCAACACTCTATCTATGATCTTGTTGAGGGAGTTTCCAATATTAACATATTGGCTGCAAGGGCCCAAAATGCTACTACCAATGTCTTAAAAGAAGGGCGTCGCAATGCTACAGTTCAAGTTGAGGAAGGAAAAGATCAGAATGTGGTAGGTAAGGCAATTGTTTGCAACATTTTCTGCCAGCATTTCTTCATCTTTTGCTTCCACTGTCATATGTCTTAAATACTACACCCGTTACTTCATCTGTTGTCCTCAACTTCTGATTCTCAAACTTGTATGTTAGATAAGATGTTGGGAGGCAAACAACAAATCGGCTCAGAAGAACAAGCTCAGACTCCAACAAACGCAGATATTGGTAAAGCTGGTATTTGCAGCTTAATCTCAGCCTACTTTTATTTTCTGATCTACTTACTTGAATGTTCATTTTATTATTTTCATCGTACAGTGCTTGTTCTAGACAAGGCAGGATTAGTTTCAATTATTAAGGGTGTATCTGGTTGTACTTTATAGGAAACATACTTATGACTTCTTGAACTTAAATCTGGATTATTATTATGGACTTGAGAAAATTTCCATTTATTAACAACATTAGTAGGTTACCATTGGTTAAGGTAATCTGATCTTCATTTCTAGCTGAATCTTGTGTCAAAATGAAATACTAACATGGTTTCATCTTATTCATTCCCATCCATGGAGTCAAAGCTATCATAACTTCTGTAAACTATCAACACATTATAATCTAGATTTAAATATTATTTAGAATCCAGGTATCAATATTTAAGAAATCTTTATTTCCACACTACAGGTTCAAAGAATCATTCGTTTGAAGATGAGAAGAATGATTCAACCCTATCTACAGTTGGCTTGTCTAGTGTCAGACTCCTTGATGGACTTCTAGTTTCCACATTTGATGAAGGATCATGCATTAGTAGGTATCAATCTTACTTGTTTCGCAAACGTTCCCCTCACAAACCTTCTGTATATCTGATATCCAAGCTACGAAAGTATGAACATCTTCATAGAAGTTGTGGACCACATACCAAATCCTATGACAAAATTATGGGAAAGAGCACAAAATCTAGCAAAAGCGGTGCAGGTGAGAAGTGCAAATACCTTGTCTGGACAGCTTCCAATGGCCTAGGGAACAGGATGCTAACCCTGGTTGCAGCATTTCTTTATGCTATCCTCACAGACCGTGTTCTACTAGTCAAATTTGGGGATGATATGTCTGATCTCTTTTGTGAGCCATTTGCTGATTCCTCATGGTTATTGCCCAGGAATTTTCGTTATTGGAAGGATCAGAAACATATCAAAACGCATGAAAGCATGCTAATCAATAAGGGATACAATGCAAAGGAGCTTTTTCCATCATTTCTTATTCTTAATCTACAACACACCCATGACGGTCATAATAACTTTTTCCATTGTGATCATTGTCAAAATCTTCTTCAGAGAGTTCCCGTGATGATTTTATGGTCAGATCAATATTTTGTCCCTTCTCTTTTTCTGATTCCATCCTTTAGAAAAGACTTGAGCAAAATGTTCCCCCAGAAAGACACAATTTTTCACCATCTAGGACGTTACCTTTTCCACCCATCAAACAAGGCATGGGAATTAATCAGCAAGTTCTATCAGGCGCACTTAGCCAAGGCAAATGAGAAGATTGGCCTGCAGATTAGGGTATTCAATACTCATAGAGCATCACATCAAACTATTATCAATGAAATTATAGCCTGCGTCCTCAGGCACAAGCTTCTTCCTGAAATAGACATGGAAAAGTCGACAACTTCTTTGAAGAACCGTGCCACAATCTCAAAAGCTGTTCTAGTAGCATCATTATACTCTGAATATGGGGAGAGGCTGAGAAATATGTATATGATGAACACAACAGTGACTGGAGAAGTGATAAGAGTTTCTCAGCCAAGTCATGAAGAGCGTCAAAAGTCCAATGATGGCATGCACAACATTAAGGCATGGAGTGAAATATATTTGTTGAGTTTGTGTGATGCATTGGTTACTAGTCCCAAGTCCACTTTTGGGTATGTTGCTCATGGTCTTGGAGGTTTGAAGCCGTGGATTCTGAAGAGGCCATATGGGGAAACAGTCCCAGAGCCTCCTTGTCAACGAGCCATGTCCATGGAGCCTTGTTTCCATTATCCTCCCAAGTATGAATGTAGTGCCAATAGAACTATTGACTTCACTTCCCTCGTTCATCACGTGGAGCATTGTGAAGATGTACCTAACGGATTAAGGCTGATCAATGATAATCGCAAAGGTTAGCACTTAGTTGCTAATATCTTTACCTTGTGCTTGATTAGCTCACCGATTATCACAGTGATATGATATGAGGATGTGGTTCCCTGCCATCCGCAGTTAATAGCCTAGTAGCCTTGCCTATCTTATCATGGAGTCACGGACTTAGAGAAATATGTAATTTAACTTCAAATTAATTCTTACTTATTGCATAAATGACTTTTGTACTACTATATTTAAATTACATGCTCTTATTCATGAGACTTTAAAATAGTAGGTAATTGACTTGGTCGAATGTTTGTAACTTTGTATATATATTTTAGTTTTATATTAAAAAATCAATTAAAATGTAATTCATTCATTAAACAAAATCTGCTCAGCTTATTAATCAATATCGCGTGTGGTTCTACATGACATTTAATTGACCAAAATTGCGTAGGCAAAGCATCTATTTAAAATATAAAAGTTAAATAGTTCAATACACGAGGCACAGAACAATATTCTCCCCAATTTAGCAGTATCAGTGGTGACGACACGTTACAGCAAAGAACAGTGTTCCTCCAGTGCGTCGAAGCCGAGATTTTCCCGCACAATTTCATTCTCAAAATCAAATTGCTCTCTTTCCTTTTATTTTTGGTGACTGAAAATTAAAAAGCAACAAAAAAAAAAAAAGAAACTTAATTTTTTTCTTCATCTCACCACCCCGCCATCCCCACATCTTCTGATCCTCCTCTTCCTTCTCATTTTTCTCTTCATGTCACCAACTGAAAATTGTGTTTCAAGTCACCAAGATCGGTTGGGCAGTCCTGTTCATCAGAATAGAGTTGGAAGTTGCAAATATGGCAGCAAGAAAAAGCCTTGTGTCGAAGGAGAAAGAACTGAGTGAACTCAGATAAAGAAGTTTAAGCAGCAAAGACTATAGCACAAGGTGAAGAGAGCAGCGGACGGTATCCCAGCAACCAGTAGGGTCGAGATTGTAGCTGAAGATTTGAAGTTTATCTTAAAAGTCAGACTAAATAGGAAAGGAGATTTCGGAAGTCCAGAGAAGTAGGGCGACCCAGAGATGGAGGAAGCACGATGGGGAAGAACAAGGATATTCAAGAACGTGCCACTGCAGTAATAAACAGAGATTAGAGAAGTGTTGGAATCTGCTGCACGTCATGCGCTTGAAAGCAGAAAAAGATCCTTGCATACTTCTTCTTCTTCCTCCAAATGCATAATGTTTCTACTGTTAGTTATTTATTCCAAAGTGGGATTAACACTATTGGGCTTCAGGTTTCAATCAGTATTCATTTTTTTTTGTTTTGCAGTTTAGGGTTTCTATTTAAAAGGCATAATCTATTGAATTTGCATTTATACATCATTAGGTAAGTACTTTAATTATTTGGTCTCTTTGATAGTGTGATTGCTTGAATTGGTGGCATGTTTTTTGGCTATGATACCAGGTATTTATTTCATTTCATTTTGGATTTCATATACACGATTAAAAAATCATTATTCCTTTTTTAAATTCGTGTTTATTATGCCACATCTGCCCCTAATTATTCTTTCTGTTTCTGATTGTGTGCATCAAAGTTATTGATTTCATCTGATTTCTTACTTATAGTAGTTCATTTGTGAAATTCTAACGTGTGTTGACTAAAGATATGAGAGATATATCAAGGCATTTTTCCCCTTCAATCATACTCCAAGTGTAATAAATAACCAAAACTTCTATTTTACAATTCATTCTATTTTAAGCAAGAACTGAGTTGTCACAATATCAAAACAAGAAAATTTTGATGCAGCTTTGTCTTTGGTGCATCTATTCTTTTATAATATTTGTTTTATACATAAAATAAAATTGTAATCTTACTTTAAGTTACTTACATATATCATATGTCTAGACTGATAATAAGGTAAGTGAGGTGATATAAAATTTAAAATAGTTAAATTATGTTATTCACCTAAGGTCCCCTACCATCTCATCTAAATTGAACATTACTAATTGTCATTGTAATTGATGCAATTTTCAATTCTCATGGCCACATTCAAGTTTTTTTTTTACATTTTTGAACTTCTTAAATATCAATTTCCTTATTTATTGTTGTTTTGATTTGTGTCGAATGACTAATATGTGATTAGTGACCCGGCTTTATCAGGTTGAGGCTTAATTGGTCACGAACCTCATCTCGCACAACACATTTGATGAAAATGCTCCCTACATGTTCACTGTGTTCTGATTTTGAGTTAGGGGCTCTGAAAAAATATTGTTTAAGTAGCTAAAGCAAATTACAAATTCCATAAAAAAATATTTTTTTGTTGGTTTCATGATTTAGTTGCTAGATGCCTTAGTTGATAAATCTAATGGCTTCTTAAGATATGCGCTTTTTTTATCTAGAGAACATTGGAGGCCAAAAAACAGGTAGATTAAAGTCCACATGATGCTTCCAATGAGTCTTATAGGTAAATATTGCAAGTTTGTTCTTTCTTTTTGTTTCTTCTTCTTACATTTAATTTTTGTATTTTTAGGAATACACGCTGATACTCTATTCTTGATGATGACTTGATTATAAAGAAGTTCTCCGCAGCAATTAGTGCGTCCATCATTGATGTAATTAGAGTGGAGACATGACTTGAAAGATATGGCATTAGGGATGTTTTTTGTTTAGTTTGTGTATAATTTTATATTCCATAAATTATGTTCTTTTGTTTCCAACTTACCAAGTGACTACAAGGAAGAATATGTTAAACAATAATGTTGAAAGAATGGAGTTAATTTTGAGGGTGTTTGGAAGTTTTTAATAAGTTAGAGTTTAATAAAATGTTTGAGAGAATTGAATTAATTATGGAGAGAATTCTTTGATTAGGAACCAAAAGAATATAATTGAAATAGAACATGTAGAGTGTGTTTGAAATAATTATTTTGTCCTTTAACTATTACCACTAAAGAATTTAGTGAGGATAATTTTGGTAATATCATAGCTCATGAGAATACAATTGAAAGTTAGACCATTTTTTTGTGTGATTTGATTTAAATTGAATCATGAAAATTGAATTCTTACTAGAAATCAAATTTGCGTTACTTTTTACTACTTAAGTATAAAAAAAAATTCTAACACTAGAGTGAATTGAAATCATAATAGTATTATTCATATTATCACTGCATCTACAAATAACACTAGAATAGTCTAATATTCTTCATGTCTTTCTTTTTTTTTTAATTGAAATAATTACAATTTACTTTAAATTTTATAAATACTTTAAAAATAATAAAAATGATCGTTTCTTTTTTACACTAAATAAAATAACCAACAATTTTTTATATTCACGTCATTCTAATCTGTGTATGTGTTGTGATGTGCGGGTATTTTGCTAGTTTTAATTGAAAAACAATACGTGACCAAAATTTAAGTATAAACACGTGGAAAACGTAAATAACTTGCTGGTACTTGATCATTTTCGTGAAGTGGATAAAATAATTCCAGTATATCCAAAATTTATTACATTTATTATTTTAATAAAAAAATTAACAAACTAAAGAATATATTATGTTTTCTGGTTGGGGAGAGGAAGAGAGGGGGACTAACTACCAAGAAAGCAACTGTTAAAGCATCAGTCAGCAAATTAAATGAATAAGGTAGATCAAGGTTGAACTAAAATACACATCATGCATAGATGAACAACGTTAATAACTAATTAATTTTATTATTGTTCCTGTTTGGTAACTAAATCAGTATACATGTGTATTAGTTGATGATTATTTTCTTAGGTTCAAAAAGTATGTCTTTTTTTTTTTTTTATCTTTCTCAAGTTCTTTTATAATTGAACGAATGATAATTATATATATAAAAGCTATTAAGGTTTGAAGCGATCTTAACGTTACGAATTTGATTTTATATCTAATTATATTCAAGTTATATCCTATAAATCTGACTTTATTGCTAATTATATCCAACTTATAACATACAGATCAATTTTTTTTCAATAGTTGGCCAAAAAGATATTTTTATATTAAATTATAAACATTATACCATAAATCCTAAATCATAATAGGAATAAATTAAATAAATGATAAACAAATTTCACCCAATTACTAATTTTTTAAAATAGTTATATTTTAATTTTGTACTTATTCTATATAAATAATTACAGAATGTAAAAATTTTAAAATTTATACATAAACCACTATAAAAATAAAAGTTTATGTGAAATCTAATTACCATCATAAATTGGTAGAAATTAGAGATTTACTTAAAAATTAACTACTATCATAAGATGATAGGTATAATAAATGATAGTACAAGATAGTGAAAAGAGAAAAAAAAACAAAAAAAATATGTAAATTATTACACCCTTTAACAATAGTTAATGTTGACATAAATCTCTATATCCTATAAAAAATTATGATAATAGTCAATTTTTACATAAACATTTTACACTCCATGACGATTTAAATATGTATTCTTGATAATTAATAAATTAATTTTAATAATTAATTTTAATATATACTTAATATTATTATATGTGCAAGTGTTGAAGCACTCAAAAGTAATTAAATTAAGAAGAGTGTTAGGGGGCTAGCAGAATTTGTGATGTTTAACTATCAATTAGTCATTATTAATATTTTCAATGATGTGAAATGAGATCTAATGATGTAAGATTAATTATTTTTTTTTATAGTTAAGTGCTGGCCAAATTTCAATAAAAATATTGGTCCTAGACTTATCCTTAAATTAGAGTGTCTTTTGTTGAGTGCATGCTCATCGCAATGCGCAATAACAACATTCCCCCTTAAGACAGCTAATATGTGCACTTACCTTTAGTGAGACATGTGGCATGCTGTATATGCAGATCATTCCTTTTGGTTTGGCCCTCCACAAAGTGGACGCCACAGAGCACTGATCACACCACCCTAATTAAAACCTACTTTCTTACTTTATTTGTTCGTTGCTTAGCTGTTTGTGTTATCCCAATGAACAATGATCTCTCGAAACCGGAAAGTAGAGCCTCAAAGATTAAAGGAATATTTGTAGCATGCAACGATGAAAAAACAATAACTATTCTCTAAGGATATTCCAACATAACTTATTTTTCTTTTTCTCCGCCCCCTTTTCTGCCGCGAATTGTTTTGATATAGATAACAACTCTCTAAATGATGTTTCATGACAAGAAATGAAAATTGGTGGGAAAGAGGGGGTGTGAACAAGTATAGGAATACCCAAGAGAAAAAAAAACAAGATTGCATTCTTTAGAAATAATAACTAACTTCGCTCTCAAGTAACAAACATGTCATGGAGCGCATGGCCGAAGATGACATTGGCAAAGTCTTTTGTTCGTCGTGTGAAATTTCATTAGAAGCCGGATGTGCCCGGGACAAAAACACGTGCGACAATATAAAAACGTGTTTATTCCGCAAGTCTTCTATTATCTAATACATATGAAACGTAATGATATGATATATATCTTCAACTGTGACCTAAATAATAAGGATATCGCGAACAGTGAGTATGTATTGTGGTGTATTATAGTGCAACATGGGACCGGAGCTCCAATGGGAGAGAATAATGGAAGACAAGAAGTTATGATATCCATCCAACCATGTCCATGCCACAGGTCACAGGTATGGTTATGGAGAGTGAAACAAGAAGGAATAATCGGTCCCAAAAAAAGAAAAAGGGAATAAAAAAGGGGCAGTATATTTTTTCTACAGAAATTATTTTTAATATGGAAATGGAGATGGTGTTTTGGTTGAATATTGATATTTGAAGTGTATTACAGTATTGTGGAACTCATTCAACACGCCCCCACGTGTTGGTCAATATGCTGCCACGTGTTGCACCACGCCCCCACGTGTTGGCCAGGATGCTGCCACGTGTCCAACACGCCCCCACGTGTTGACCTTTTTACCTACAAAATTCATCCATATGTAATTACACCAAATAATCCCATTTCCCAAAAAAACACCAATATTTCTTCCATATAAAAAAAAATCACTACATTCTAAGGAGCGCTCATGTCTAGTGATTGCGCGCAAGACAAAGTGATTTGTTGTTTATGCTACGCCTTACTGTGCAGACCTCCCATGATTTAAGCAAAGGATATGTTAATTTAAAATAAATAATCACGAGACATAATCCTGAACAGTTTAAAAACACTTTGATTTTATTAATAAATGAAGTAATCCCGTTGCAACATTATAATTCATTTGTATTTAGTTTAGGGCGTGGTTTCCTACCTTGGTCCTGGTGTAAGTAATGTATGACTTTGGATGCATAGCTATCTTTTTAGTCAAAAGTACCTCAGGTCGGGTCCCATGCATTCCTCCCTTTTGTTCTATCTCTCACTTCACTTTCCAGTTTCCACAGCCATAGATATTAATCAATATACAAAAAAGAAAATTAGAAAAGAAAGCACAAATCAAGTAGAATAGAGTTGGTCTCGTCCCCTGAGGCCCGAGGCAGACCTGAGGCCAGAGGAGTGATGATTATCTAATCGTAAAGCAAGCGATCCACTTTGGATACCCATTGAAAAGAAAACAAAAGAGGAACAATAATAATAATAATAATAAAAAAACACGAGAATGCTCATCTGCCTCATCATTCATCGCCATGCCTTCAAGAGCGTTGCCAGCAAGTGTTAGCAGGGCAAAGAGCAAGGGCGTGTTCCTTGCACTGTCCATTTCAGCTTGTGCTGTGATCCTGTGCTCTGTGCTTTACTTCCTTTACCATTTGTGGCAGTCTGTGGTGCACAGAGGAGCAAAAACCATCCCGTTCGACGCAAGTGCTCCGTTGAAGCTGCAGAGGTTCTCCTACAAAGACCTGAAGCAAGCGAGCAACGGCTTTGACAGGTGCAACGTGATAGGGAAGGGTGGGTCGGGCACTGTGTTCAGGGGAATACTGAGGGACGGGAAACTGATTGCCATAAAGCGGTTGGACTCCATGACGGTGCAGGCAGAGAGAGAGTTCCAGAATGAGGTGCAGGTTCTGGGAGGGCTGAGGTCACCCTTCTTGGTGACCCTGCTGGGCTACTGTGTGGAAAGGAACAAGAGGGTGTTGGTGTATGAGTACATGCCCAACAGAAGCCTCCAGGAGTCCCTCTTTGGAGATGCAGATGCAGATGTCACCTTGACTTGGGACAGAAGGTTCTCCATTATCCTCGATGTTGCCAGGGCTCTCGAGTTCTTGCACCTTGGATGTGATCCGCCCGTCATACACGGCGATGTCAAGCCTAGCAATGTCCTGCTCGACGCAGACTGCCGTGCCAAGATCTCCGACTTCGGCCTCTCCAGGATTAAGCTCGACCCTCCTGATCTTGCTGTCGACTTGTTCAGCCAGGATCTTTCAGGTAACTTAACTGCCGACACTCATACTCCCACTCACACTCACACTCAGAGTGTTGATGAAGTTGATTTCGCTATGGCCTTGCAAGCCTCCTCTTCCTCCAAGAATAGCATTAGCAGGCCCTGCTTCAATGTTAGACCTCTCAACTTGAATTCTTTTAATTACAATCCCAATCTTGCTGCCGCCGAAGCTGAAATCACCACTGTAAATACTAAAGGCAAGGAAAGCTCTACTTTTGATTTGGGAGGGGATGATTGGAGTGGCAAGTTTGTTCCTTATGATGATGAGTTTTCTAGCCTTGATCATAGCAAGGACCTAACTGGAGTTCATGCTTCTTTCGCGGACGATGACAAGGCAAATGGGAAGCAATGGGGAAAGGACTGGTGGTGGAAACAGGATGGAAGCGGTGAATTATGCAGCAGAGACTATGTCACGGAATGGATAGGGAGTCAGATCGGCCCATCCAACGCAGATTGGGTCGATGCAAAGAGTAACGTTGCCGACAAAGCTGAGTTGGAAAGATCAGGTCCAATGGATGAAGCCAGTGATGCAAACGGACCCCAGCTACAGCAGGTCTTTGGTATGGAAAGCACCGTTGAGAGAAAGAAGAAGAACCCGCGGAAGATGCGAGAGTGGTGGAAAGAAGAGCACATTGCTGAATTGAGCAAGAGCAGCAGCAAGCTCAAGAGTCTTCAAGCCAGGTGGAAGAAAGGCTTAAAAGTGCCCCATTTTGATCTGGGCAGAAGATTTTACCTTTGCAAACGAAAGAACTTGGGAGAGGAGGGTGGTCAGAATGAGTATGATCAAAATGGGGAGTTCAGCTTCAGAAGAGGATGGAAGAAGAAGAGCACTCATTCCGTTGGAAGTGACATGTGGAGTGGGGATCTTTTCAGCCGCGAGCTCAGCAGCACAACCAGCATGAGAGGGACACTGTGCTACGTGGCTCCAGAGTATGGCGGCTGCGGCTTCTTAATGGAGAAGGCCGATATATATAGTTTTGGGGTTTTGATTCTTGTGATTGTGTCGGGAAGAAGGCCGCTACATGTTCTGGCATCTCCCATGAAGCTTGAGAAAGCTAATTTGATCAGCTGGTGTAGGCATCTTGCTCAAGCGGGTAACATTTTAGAACTAGTGGACGAGAAATTGAAGGAACATTACAACAAGGACCAAGCAAGCCTTTGTATCAACTTGGCGCTTGCTTGCTTGCAAAGAATTCCAGAGTTGCGCCCTGATATTGGGGACGTTGTTAAAATTTTGAAAGGGGAGATGGATCTTCCGCCACTTCCATTTGAGTTCTCCCCTTCACCACCTTCCAGATTATATAGCAGATCAAGGAGAAAACAGAAGGGCACTGTCGAATAGGTTTAGGTGTTTAGTGATGTTCATGGAACCTGAATGATTCATGTTGTATGTATATCATCTATCAGATAAGTTATTTGTGGTGTTTTCGCTAGAGCCTACAAGTTGCATAAACTCTGTTTGTAATTGTATGTATC
Organism: Arachis ipaensis; assembly: GCF_059453495.1. Classification (NCBI taxonomy): domain Eukaryota; kingdom Viridiplantae; phylum Streptophyta; class Magnoliopsida; order Fabales; family Fabaceae; genus Arachis; species Arachis ipaensis. The sequence continues at coordinate 186,120 of NC_142443.1, read as the reverse complement.
CTTGTCAATTGTGAGTGTGCGGTTGCAGCATTGGGTAGCTTAGCTCTTCATTGTAATAGGTAAGGGCAGAAGGCTATTTTTTAGTTGCAGTTTGTTTTTCAAGAGATCAAATTGTCTTGCAAGGGCTCCCCTAACATGACACCAGTACACCACTGGTTTCTTACTTTCTTTTATATTAGGAGAAAATTAACCCTACTCGTCAACATATAAAGCATAGTTGAAGTTCAACTAAATCATTCTAGTATATGTCCAGTTATGCACACTAAAAAGATCAATGAAATTTGAGGCCAAGCAATAAACATACTCTCCCTTACTTATCTATTTATTTTTGGTCAATTAAGGCTTGATTGGATTGACAATGAAAAGTTCCACTTCTAGGACAAAACAATGGTTAACAAACAAATCTAACACTATTGAATTGGCCACGCGGTTATGGACCACCGAGGTCGTAATCAGAGACTAAAGTGAGTCACTATTGAAACAGCATCATTGACGCACACTATAGATTGCTAATTCTGTCCCTCACCAAGGGATAGAATGATTCTGCATATCTTTCTTATTAACAGGGTGGTTTAGTAGGGCATATCATTTTCAACAATTTGAAATCCGAGAGCTTTCAAACATAAATCAAGGAAGTATACGTTACATGAAAAATAAATAAAGCAAGTGGTGTGTGTGAAGTGACACAAAACGAGAGAAAGTCTCTAGATGTGATTCCAAGCAAGCCAAACAAAAGAAGAGAGGGAGGAGAGCAGAGCGGGAAGATGAAGGCGCGGAGCAGCAGACTTATGGGCGGAGGCATGAGGAGGATGAGCTGGAGGAGGAGGAGGGAGGGGATGCACAAGTATGGAGACCTTCATTCCGTTAAAGCATTGACCATTGCCGCAGATGAAGTAGTACCTTTGGGCCTTTTTGAGGGTTATGAAGTCTTTGCCGCTACTCCAGTTGCCAATGGCCCCTTGTGTGGTGCAGTTGTCGTAGCCAGTCTGGTTCACCTCAAACACATTGTACTGCGTTTTCTGGTACCTAAATGCTGTCAAAACCATATGCAATTATGCATACAATAAACAAGAGTCAAGAAAAAAAAGGAGGAGGATGAAGAGAGAGTAGTGAATACTAACAGATGAGGTCGCCCACGAAGAAAGTTTGGTTATTGGACCAAAGAGTGTAGTTAATGCCAGGGTTCCACCCACGGTTGGCTCCCACAATATGGTCTGTGGCGCTGACAGGCACACCACAAAGGGAGAGGGTCAACACCAACACCAACACCCACCTCATCATGCCTTCACCCTTCATACTTGGCACTCTCTATAGACTATAGACTATAATAATAAGGATTAGTATTCCAACCGTTGCTGCACGCCTGCACCCACTTGCCACTTGACATTTCTTAATTAAACAATTCTCAAACATATTAGTACTCTCTCTCTACCAACGGTCAAAATTTTAGCATATCCTTTTCAGTTTTTTCCTTGTTTTAAAATAAAACCTGTGACTCGCTATTATTGGCACATACTGTGCTTGTTTTTTCGTTTGTTCTTTGGAGGGAAGAAGCTGGGAAACGAGAAAGTAATTATTATATGGTTTCCTTTTCTGCATTGATGAATCAAAATTTGTTAACCTTTGCCCCCACAAAAACAAAACTAAAATGTCATGCTCTGGTTATCTTCACTTTGAAAGAGTTCAACGCGATTTATTTGTATCCCTTCATTGCATTTCACGGGTGTAAATGGAGCGTAAGTGCTATTTTTACTATCAGAGGGAAGGTTAGGACCGAGCAAACGGGGACGAATAATCTAAATATCTGTATGTAATATGTGTAAAAAGCATGGCCTTCTTAATTAATAAAAACATTTAATTATCTATGTGCAGTTCCGCAGAAATCAGCCTTTTGAAATCCAACAGTAAAAGGATATCAGCATGTCCATATAGTGAGTGGTAAGTGAAACCGATATTATCGGGTTGATCCCCATGGTCCATGGAGATCTTCCACTAAGAAACAGAACTGAATTTTGAACTTCATGTGATGTTTAACCACAACTTTGAACACAAGGAAGTGCTAAAACGTCAAATGACCATGGATTCATTCAGTAATCAGTACATATGTTCAAGCAATGATAGGTATTTAAGGGACTACAGCTAAAATGCCTCAGCTCTCAGGAATCATGAATGAAACAAAGAGCATTTTTGTAAAAACCATTCCAACCTGCTCTTATTTAGAGGAAGAAGATGTGGTGAGTGATATCTTCATCTTCAGTATATGCTTGTATTCTTTTATTAGCATGCACAATCAAATTTTATGTTGCTATAAGTCTATAACTATTGCTAATGCGAAATGTACTTGCATGAAAGTAATGTGTATGAAAAGAGAAGAGGACTAATTACAAGTCCTTGAAGCGTATGCTCTTGTATTCCAATACTTGAGGATGCTGGCAATCCAATGAAAATACTGATGCCTTATGTTCTCGGCTGAATTATGAATGGAAAATGGTGGTGAGAAGGGTGGTGAAGGAGTCGAAGATGCAGCAAAGGAGTATCTCAGGTTGCCGGGCCCAAAACTTATGGGAAGAGGAGAGGGAGGTGATGATGTTGAAGACTCATACCTGAGAGTCATTAACTGTGAAACGCCATCTAGTACCAAACCATCAAACTAATTATTTTTTTTAATTTCTTGAGCACCCGAGCATGAGGTTGACTTTGGGTTGGCCAGTGGTTCTTAGCCTTTCTTTCTTCTCGGTGAATATGAAAGTTTAAAAATAAAAAAACATAATTATTATTTCATACACAACGTTTAGCTCTAGCTCCATTTCAGTAACTGGCTTTTCTTAGCAACATTCGAAGTTGAATTGAAATACAGACATTGCTGAATGAAGTATCACAAGAATCGCCTAAAATTAATGGCAAGGAGGCAATTGCTTAATCTTGTTGAATTTATTTACAAAAAGATAATAATATAGATCACACGCAGTATGATCAAACTGCAATTGGGTGATGAAGCTTTTTAAGTTTTAATTCTTTTTCAAGTTTGATTGGTTTTGTTAACATAGGCTTAAATTATGCAGAGGTCAAGACTACCTTTAACCCACTTGAGCTCTACACTCTCTCTATCTACACAAACCCCAACCACTTTTGAAGGCGGAAGAAGGCCCTTAGCATTTAACTAAATACATAATTGAAATTAAACTTTAAAAAAAAAGAGAGAGAAATTACAAAGCAATTTCAAATGTAAGGATTAATGTGAGATGAATAATCACGAATTCCTGCTCCTTCCCATCCCATCCACTCTTCCCACAGGTCCCAATCTGGATCATTCATTCCCCTCATTGCTTCATCGATGCCTGCATCATCTTCGCATGCTTCATGCATTTCCATTTCCATTTCATTGGATTCTCCTCTCAAATTGGACATTACAACCTGCATTCCACATAAGTCACATGGAAACCCCAATTAGATCCGAAATTCTGCTACAACCTATGTGGCCTACGAAAGTTATGGCAATTAGCAATTCCAATCTCAGCATTTTTATTCAAATCAATCATACCAAAGAGGTCATATTTTGACTTAGCATCACCGTCATAAGCATTATCAATATTAAATTCATGCATTACAAAAGCAATAAGCTCAGCAAGATAACTCACATCATAAGCCTGGTTGATTTGGTGAAACTGCACCCCGCATTTGCTCCCTCTGCATACATCTGGATGGTACTGAAACACAACAAAAGACCAAATATATGAATTAATTAAGGATTATCAAACGTTTTAAATATTAATTAATTAATTAAGGAGACCGGGGATGAAACCTGCAGTGCAAGCTGTCTAAAAGCCTTCTTAACCTCGGATTGAGACGCACCGGGTTGGACTCTTAAGGTCTTATAACAATCCGTCAAAGAAGAAGAAGAAGAGGAGCAACAAATCTCAAGTCTTTTCTGTTTTCTTTCTTGAAATCCTAATTGCATCCATGACCATGAATTACCACCAATAACCCCAGCAACAGCCATAATCAATCAGAAATCCTTAAGACACGGGAATTTTGAGACTTGAGAATTGAGATTAAATCCTAAAATAGTGGGTTTCCTCGTTGAGAACTCGAAGGTGATATTAGATAAAATGAAAGGCGCTACAAATCCAAAATGGGATCTGGAAGCGGAAGGTATAAATAGAAAAGAAACGTGAGAGGTCAATGTAGGCGATTCGAGCTCTTATCCATTGGGTCAGAGGCTATTGTGGCATGACGTGGAATCTTGCATTGTCGTTAGAGCGACGACTCAGACAAACAGAGTTGAACTCTCGCTCCTGTTTCAATTTTATGTTGATCACGTGCTTCACCAACAAAATACTGGTTCACCGTTAACCAAGGATCAATATTTTGCCCTTATTACGTTAGTATGTTTATCTGTTTGTTATCCACTAAAACTGTTATTTTAGGTATATTCGTTGACGCATCACTGTATATTCCACACCCAAATAAAAATTGAGATCATATTCATTTGTGTTTTTTAGCAAAATTATAACACTACATTACCACCAATCTGTACCACAGAAAATTAAAAAAAAAAAAAAAAACTAGAGGCTAAGAGGGCGTGAAGAAGGAAAAAACAATTGGGGCCACCGCACCTAACACGTGTTGATATTGACTTGACTGGGCCAAGGTGAAAGGGCGGAGGTGAACAATAAAGTTCCAAACTGAGAGAACAATATGGTTCCAAAATTGAATGGTATAGAACACAACACTAGACGGATGGAATGAATTTAATTGTCTTTGGAATTAGGAGCACAAAGGGTTAGGGAGTGGAAGATGGAGAAGAAAATGGGGACCAGTGACTTCTTTACCATGCACGAGTTTTTTTTTATTAGAAGATTGCTTGAGGAGAAGCTTGTAGGTTGTTCTGTCTGCAATTTGGGAGAGTGAGAACTAGGATTGGGTTAAAAAAAAATTAAACTTTTACAACTTCAGATAAAAAACGAGGGTGTCAAATCATAATTATTTTTGGAAAAGGTCGTTGATAGCCTTGTCTTAGAGAGGGCGACCGAATCCTTATTCCTTTGCCAAGAAATAAAAAAACATGCGCGCACACACACATATATATATGCATGGTTGCATGGACACGAAAGTATTCCAGACAAATCTTTTGAGCTTATTTATTTTTGTGTGCAAAATCATGGCTACACCAAACTAATAATTAAGTGGGGAGCACCACGAAAGTAAGTTAACAACCTGCTGTTCCTACATTTGAATTTGTTATTGCAAAGTTTGGGCACCCTTATTGTCCATCTCTGTTTTTTCATCAACAAAAATATACAATCATATTAGCGGCTGCATATATATTGTGCTCTGATCCAATCAATGTATAATATTGTGAGGCTTGATTCATACAATATCTGCCTCATTCTGCAGACAACTTCCTGCAGTGTTTTGCCTTTTAATTCCCCGCAAATGCCAATTATTGATTTATTCACACTTGTCTCTGTCACTATATTGTTGTAAGAAAAATCATGTGCTTATTTAGGAAAAAAGAAAACAACACTTGAATATGACTTTCTCTATTAGGATACTACCGTACCTCACCATTATTCATTCATAGTTTACATTCAGCGCACACCGGAGGAAAAAAAAGACAAAGGGCAGTGTCTAGCGCGATAAAAGAAGGCTTATAAAAATTGAAGGTTGAAGCTCGCTCAATCAACCTCTTCAATCTTAGGTCCACCAGCGGAGTTGTCATGGGCAGCATCGGCAGAGGATGGAGCAGCAGTACCACCACCTTGATACATCTTGGAAATGACAGGGTTGCATAAAGCCTCAAGCTCCTTGAGCTTGTCCTCAAACTCATCTACTTCCGCCAACTGGTTCCCGTCCAACCATTGGATGGTGTCATCAATGGCCTTCTCGATCCTCTGCTTGTCAGAAGGATCAAGTTTGGCACCAACATTGTCATCCTTGATGGTGTTCCTCATGCTGTAAGCATAATTCTCCAGTGAGTTCTTGGCGTCCACTTTCTTCTTGACCTGTTCATCCTCTGCTTTGTACTTCTCTGCCTCCTGCACCATTCTTTCAATCTCCTCTTTGCTCAGCCTTCCTTTGTCGTTGCTGATGGTGATCTTGTTCTTCACCCCCGCCGTCTTGTCCTCCGCAGACACGTTCAAGATACCGTTGGCATCGATGTCGAAGCACACGTTGATCTGAGGCACCCCTCTCGGCGCCGGCGGAATCCCCTTGAGCTCAAATGTTCCCAAAAGGTTGTTGTCCTTGGTTCTTGCCCTCTCACCCTCGTACACCTGAATCAGCACGCTGGTCTGGTTGTCCGAGTAGGTGGAAAACACCTGCTCTTTCTTGGTGGGTATGGTGGTATTCCTGGGAATCAAGACCGTCATCACCCCACCGGCGGTTTCAATGCCCAGGCTGAGGGGCGTGACGTCGAGAAGAAGCAAGTCTTGGACTTTCTGGTCGCCTTCGCCGCTCAGGATGGCAGCTTGAACAGCAGCCCCGTAAGCCACGGCCTCGTCGGGGTTGATGCTCTTGCAGAGCTCCTTGCCATTGAAGAAGTCCTGCAGAAGCTGCTGGACCTTGGGGATTCTGGTGGAGCCGCCAACAAGGACAATGTCGTGAATCTGAGCCTTATCAACCTTGGCATCGCGGAGACACTTCTCAACCGGCTCCATGCACTTCCTGAACAGGTCCATGTTGAGTTCCTCGAACCTGGCCCGAGTGATGGTCGCGTAGAAATCAATACCTTCAAAGAGCGAGTCGATCTCGATGGTCGTCTGTGCGGTGGAGGAGAGTGTCCTCTTGGCCCTCTCACACGCTGTCCTCAGTCTCCGTAGCGCTCTCGCGTTGCTGCTCATGTCCTTCTTGTGCTTCCTCTTGAACTCCGCCGCGAAGTGATTCACCAGCCTGTTGTCGAAATCCTCGCCCCCCAAGTGGGTGTCTCCGGCAGTGGCCTTCACCTCAAAGATGCCCTCCTCGATAGTCAGGAGAGACACGTCAAAGGTGCCACCCCCGAGGTCGAAGATGAGGACGTTCTTCTCGCCAGTTTTGGAGGCCTTCTTGTCTAAGCCGTAGGCAATAGCAGCGGCGGTTGGCTCGTTGATAATTCTCATGACGTTGAGGCCTGCAATGGCGCCGGCGTCCTTGGTGGCCTGCCTCTGAGAGTCGTTGAAGTAGGCGGGGACGGTAACGACGGCGTTCTTGATGGTTTTTCCCAGGTAGGCCTCGGCGATCTCCTTCATCTTGGTGAGCACCATGGAGGAAATCTCCTCGGGTGCGAACTGCTTCTGCTCGCCTTTGTAGTTGACGACGATCATGGGCTTGTCTTGGGGGCCGGAGACCACCTTGAAGGGCCAGTGCCTCATGTCGCTCTGGACGGAAGGGTCGGAGAATCTACGACCGATGAGGCGCTTGGCGTCGAACACCGTGTTCTGTGGGTTCATTGCCACCTGGTTCTTGGCAGCATCTCCGATGAGGCGCTCGGTGTCCGTGAAGGCAACGTACGAAGGAGTGGTTCGGTTGCCTTGGTCGTTGGCGATGATCTCTACGCGGTCGTTTTGCCACACGGCCACGCAGCTGTAAGTGGTGCCTAGATCGATGCCAATGGCTTTCTCAGTAGCGGTAGCCATTTCGACAAATCAGAAGTAATAAGTGAATAATTTAAATAAAACAGGTTTAATTTGCTGATGACTGCAGGTTTAGATGATGCTTTACGCACGTATGTTAGGGTCCTATATTGTACTGGCCTGGATGGATGGAGGCGGGGTGTATATATATATTGCACAACAATTTGCTTGGCATGAGGACGAGGAAGATATTTTCCTTCTTTTGGGAAAGGCAGAAGGTGGTGGAAGGGACTCATGATGAAGTTGAGATAGAGCAAGAGAAGTCGAGAAGAAGAATGAATATGAGAGGGAAGACCAGAGAGTTCTCGACACTCGACACTGCTTGACTGCCTCTGATTGTGATGGGCTCTATCAAAAGCCCGAATTCTTTCAACGTTTTTGTTTTAGATACGGATTCTCTCCTTCAGCCCTTTCCACCAAAAAAGAATAAACGTTTCGTCCGCCTCTTATTTCTAGTTGAGTTCATGTCATTATCAACCGTCTCGATTTGAAACTTTTTAGTTTTTCACTATTTTCTTATAGTTAATTCTATGGTATTTATAATTTTGTGTGTAATTTTTTTAATTTATTTATCATAGCAAACTTCAAATAATTTTAAAATTATTTATTTTTATATTTATTAAATTAAATATTGAATCTTAATCTTTTTTGATAAATTAAAATTATTTTTTAGATATTATAATAATCATCTTTTTTATATCTTATTTTGTAAAAGCAAATAGTGATAGAGGATTTTTTTAATGGAAAACGTTATTTGTACTTCATTTATCACATATTATAAATTAAGGAGAATATTAGAGAATTAATAGAATTTTTTTGTCAATATTTAACTAGTAATATTTAAAAATGTGGGTTAAAAATATATTGTTATTGATTCATCATCTTATAATTTGATCTTTATTATTGTACATTATGAATCATAACTCGACTTTATTTGCCTTCATTCTAAATTTGTAACTGACAATCTTAATAATAATTATTCTGACTTAATAAGCAACGATCATAACATCAGCTCTATTCATTAACTCTACGCCTATAAAAGGCTAATCATAAAATTCTTGTACCTCTTAAACACTTACTAACTTAACTGTTGGAGTGTCTTTTACAGGTTGGTACCCACTATGTTCTTTGACGTTCGAGTTATTCTCACTCCATTAAAAAAAAAAGACGTATTACAATCGTGCAAAAGACAAGCTATACCTCAAAAGTTCATCCACACAAGAACAATTATATTATTAGATTAAAGAAATTAGATTTATGACTAAAAGTAACGACAAAAAATAATGCCGTTGAGGCATTTTTATAAATTAATACACAAACAAGTTAACCGTTGTTTTACATTATTTCAATATCTCTCAATTAGATAAGAAAGACAACAATGAGATTCTGTCAATATTTTTTTCTAAGTAAATAGAAGGGTTAAGTACTTTTTTTCGTCTCTAAAGTCTTGGGTCAAAATCAAAATCATTCCCAACTTTTTTTTCTTATTAAAATCGTCCTCAACGTTACAAATCATTATAAAACCATCATTTTCCTAATTTTTTGACAAAAATACCCTTTATCTTAATTCCATCCTTTAACCCTCATTTCTTCTTTTTCTTTCAACAACCACAGAGAGGAGGGAGAGCAAGAAAATGAAGAAAAGAACAAAGGGAGGTGGAGACGAAGAGGGAAAAGAAGAGAAGAAGAGGAAGAAGGCATCACTGGCAAGAGAGGAACCCATTGCTGGCATTCTCTTTCGGTGCCGACTCAATCCCGTTTTGGCTCTCCTTTCGGCGCCGGCTCCTTCTCTGTCGCGCTCTTTCTCTCGCAGCGCGGCCTGCGTTCTTCCTCTCCCGCAGCGTCGCGCCTCCGTTCTGCCTCCCACAGTGTTACGCCTCCGTTCTGCTTCTTTGCTCTATTTTTCTGTTCTGCTTTCTGAAACTCACCTTGTTCCAGATCTATTCATGTAGTTAGCTATTTTTCTCTTCCGTGACTAAATTTATGTCATTAATTATTTAAAAATTTTCTGGTTTATTTTTTAATTTTAGCATGAAGTTTTTAGGTGTTACAGATGGTTCTATTGTTGCTGAATTTGTCTTGCTACTTCATTTACTAATTTGCAATTCTCTAATTTTGATTGTTGTTGATTTTGGATCTAAAATCATAATTAATGATTATTGAATTGTTTGATCTGAAATTTTCGGTAATTTATTTTGTGGTTATTGCTGTTGGTGCACCTGTATTGGAAGGTAGTGAGTTTTTTAAGTATAAAAGAAGGGAAAATGTTCAGGTGAAAAAGAAAGGGTTGGAGATAGTAGTTGGGGTGCTAGTTGAAGAAGATGATGAAGAAGATGAAGGGTTGTTGTTGTGAATGAGAAGAAGAAGAAGATGAAGAAGAAAGAAGATATGAGAAGAAAGGTTGTTATGAGAAGTAGAAGATGAAGGGTGGTTGTTGTTAATGAGAAAGGAAGAAAAGAGGAATTTGTCTTTGGTTACATGTTTATGTTTTTTTAAGGGTAAAATTGTCTAAAAAATATTGTTTATAGACAAAATGATGATTTTATAACGTTTTGTAATGTTGAGGATGATTTTAATAACAAAAATGTTAGAAATAATTTTGATTTTGAACCAAGATTTTAGAGATGAAAAAGGTATTTAACCCTTGATAGAACATGTCTACGTACACATTAAACTAGTAATTTATCAATTAAGTGTCAATTAGAATTGACATTTTTTTTGTTAGGATCTCATTGCTTTTTGTGCATAATTACGAGGGACGTTTAATTTTTTTCCTTTATGTTTTGTTATTTTTATATATATATTGATTGAATTTATTATGTAAAAATTAAAAAATATTAATGATTTTTAATTTTTTTTATAAAATTTAAATTAAAGATTTTTTTAAATATTTTTATTGTTTAGAAAAATTATTTAACATATTATATTATTAAGATTATATTATTAAGATTATATTAGTCAAGGAAAATAAGAGAATGAGAGAGTGGGGGCGAGCGGTTGAGGGTGAAATATGGTGAGGAAGATGGCCATGCCATCGGAAGAGATAAGGGAGAGAGCGTGGGTAGGTGTGTATCCGGTGTTATTGAGTGTTCTACTCGAGAGGGATTAAAAAAGTCATCCAATGTCTCTTTTAGAGATAAAGTCATTGGTGCAGAAAAGTCTAAGGCATTTGCATTAGTAGGGTCTTTATTTGAGGATAGTATCGCGACGGTGACAGGTAAGCAGGGTGATTCTCGTCCACCAAGTGTCAGTTTTACCAAGGAGGCAAAGAGCTGTCTAACTGAACCTTGTAAGGAAGCCATTGTGATCAAGGTGCTGGATAAGTATTATGGCTACACGGCTCTCATGCATAAGCTTCGGATAGTATGGCGCATCAAAGGAGGGTTTGATTTGTTGAATGTGGGGTTTGTATATTTTTTGGTTAAATTTGATATTGCTGCGGATTGTGAGAAAGTCATTCTTGGTGGCCCATGGTTGATAGACGGTCACTATGTTGCAGTAAAGTCATGGGATGTGGATTTTAGGCCATGCGAAAAATTCTTTGGATCAATGTTGGTATGGATTCGAGTCTCGGAATTTCCAATTTGGTGCTACCAGGAACAAGCAATGTTGCGAATTGCTTCCGGTGAAAGTAGATTTAGCCACTAAGCTTGCAAAAAGAGGAAAATATGCCCGAACTTGTGTTCAAATTAATCTTAAGTTGCCTGTAATCAAATATATTATAGTGAAGGGTGTGACTTATGAAGTGGAGTACGAGAGTTTATAGTTGATTTGTGCTACTTGTGCACGGTATGGGCATGATAAATCGTTGTGCATGGAGAAGGAGTCCTTGGAAGGAAACGGAAATTTCTTTGGTGATGGAAAAAATAATGAAGTCCCGACACTAGTGCCACACAATAATCATGAGATTCAAAAAGAGGCTAAGTCAGAAGCTCGTGATTTGGTGAGAATCCTCGTAATTTAGGTGAGAAATTAGGAGTTGTTAAAGGGAAGGATGTGGTTACGGAATTATTAGCTCCTCACGTGCCTGATGGTCATGTTAATGAGGCATGCATGGATGATGGAGAGGGCTGGCAACAAGTGTTGCGTAAGGAAAAATTCACAGTGGGCCAGTCATCAGGTTCGAAGGACCAAGATGGAAACCAGCACAAGTATGGTTCGAGAAGGGTTCCAAGGCCCAATTTGCATGGTGATGGAGGCAAATCAATTAGCATTAGGATGGGGAAGCGAGAAAAATATGAAATTACACCATCTCCATCGCGCAGAACTCCTGCACGTCGTGAAATTTCTTTACGGAAGCGTCCTTGGCCTTCCTCCCTGCAGAACTCGCCAGTTGATAAAAATTGTGGCACAATGGAGGAAACCTTAATTAGTAGATGGAAGCATGGCAGGTGCAGTGTCAGGGGGTCCGAAGGTGGCAATTATTGAGGATCAGAGTGTGCCAGTACCACAGGACAAACCACCTATTGAGGTTGGTGATTGTTTTTAGAGTTTATGTTCTTATTTATTCTGTCTTTGTTATTTATGGATAGTTTAAATATGATTATTTGGAATATTAGGGGTGTTCCTAATAATTTAGCCCGGGTGCATTGTAAGGAACTTGTTAGGAAATTTAGACCTGTTTTCTTTATTGTGGTTGAAACTCACTCCCCTTTTCAGCATTTAAAATTATTTTGGGAAAGGTTGGGGTATCACTCTGTTGGTATAGTAGAAGCAGAGGGGCATAAGGGAGGTATTTGGTTTCTCTCCTCTATGAAGGGTGTTTGTTGTAAGTTCATTGATGCTTTTGATCAGGGTGTTACTGTTGAGGTTCACTTTGATAATTTAATTTGGAGGTGTAGTGGTATTTATGGCAATCCTCAATTTAATAAAAGGGTTCTCCTTTGGGATTATCTTGTTGCACAATCCATGATTTTTCAAGGACCTTGGATTGTTCTTGGTGATTTTAATGAAGTCAAATTTTCTCATGAATCTAAGGGCTGTCAATTTTCTCATCAAAGAGCAAACATGTTTGCTACTTCGTTAGGGGATAGTGGTTTGTTTGATCTGAAACTATTGGGAGGCGATTTTCTTGGTACAGGAGGGTGAAAATTTATGTTCATGTGGCAAAAAAGCTTGATCGAGTCTGTTTAAATACTAGTTGGTTATCTATCTTTCCAGAGGCTTATGCCGAAGTTTTAAATATGTTTCAGTCTAATCATTGCCCTATTCTGGTGCGTTGTAAAGGTCATCCTCAGCCTAAAGAGAATCGACCTTTTCGATTTGTTACTGCTTGGGCTAGTCATCCTGGGTATAGGGATATTGTGAACCAGTCATGGTGGTCTGGTAATAGAGGGATTCATGGTAAGCTTTCGAAAGTACAGAAGAATTCACTAGAGTTTAACTCGAAGGTATTTGGTAACATTTTTTGTTAAGAAATGTGAATTAGAGCAGTAGATTAATTATTTACAAAAGCGTTTGGAAGTGGTGGATAGTATTTATTTGCGTCAGAAAGAGCAACAGTTGCTTGATGATTATAATAATACTCTAGTGCAAGAAGAGCTCCTATGGTTCCAAAAGTCCAGAGAGCAGTGGGTAAGGTTTGGGGATAGGAATACAAAATTCTTTCATATTCAAACTCTTGCGCGAAGGAAGTATAATAAGATTCATAGTCTTTTTCTCAAGGATGGAATGTGAGAAACTGATCCAGAGGTTCTGAGTCAAGAAGCAGAGTCTTTCTATAAAAGCTTATTCTGTCATTTATATGATGTTGATTTGAGTTGCCTTGGTGATGTGCCTCTTCCTTCTCTTAATGAGGAAGCTTGCAATAATCTTACGGCACCAGTTACTATGGAGGAAGTCAGAACAGCTGTTTTTCACATGAACTCTTTTAAAACTCCAGGTCCTGATGGGTTTCAAGCTTTTTTCTTCAAAGAATATTGGGAGATCATTGGTCTTGATGTTTGGAAGATGGTTAAGCAGGCATTCTCCGATGTTACTCTTGATCCGAGAATGTTGGAGACTTTACTGGTTCTTATTCCAAAGGTTGAATCACCGGTATCTATGAAAGATTTCAGGCCGATTAGTCTCTGCAATGTAGTTTACAAGATCATCACGAAGGTCCTTGTTAATAGGCTTCGTCCTCATCTTGCGGAGATTGTTGACCCGCTTCAAGGAGGATTTATTCCGGGACGAGAAACTCCTGACAACATCATTATTGCTCAAGAAGTCCTCCACTTTATGAAGAAGACTAAATCAAAAAAAGGCACACTGGCCTTTAAGATTGATATAGAGAAAGTTTATGACAGAGTTGACTGGAGATTTTTAGCTCATACCCTTAAGAGCTTTGGTTTTCCTATTCCTACACTTAATTTGATTATGAATTGTGTCACTGCTTATTCCTTATCTATTCTTTGGAACGAGAATCGTCTGAATGGCTTTACTCCTAGCCGAGGTCTTAGACAAGGAGACCCTATGTCACCTTATCTTTTTGTGTTGTGTATGGAGCGATTGGCATACTTGATTAGTCATCAGGTTGATTTGGGCTTGTGGGAGCCAATTTCTATTTCTAGAGGGGGACCAAGAATATCCCACTTAATGTTTGCGGATGACTTGCTTCTTTTCTGTAATGCTACAAAGAAACAAGTACAAAATGTGATGTTGATTTTAGAGACTTTTTGCAAAGCATCTGGGATGAAGATTAATGTGGAGAAGTCTAAAGCGCTTTGCTCTAAGAATGTCTCTGCAACAAGGACAGAAGTTTTCACTGGGGTATCCTCTATCAGATTTATCCAGGACTTGGGCCAGTATCTTGGAGTTACCCTTAGCCATTCTAGGGTGACTCGTTCAGCTTTCAATGGTGTCCTAGATAAGATTCAGAGTAGGCTAGCAAGCTGGAAAGAGAGTTTACTCAATAGGGCTGGTAGACTCTGCTTGGTTAATTCTATTGCCACTGCTATTCCCACGTACCAGATGCAGGTCTCTATTTTTCTCAAAGGAATCATTAGTAAATTGGAGTCTATAATGAGGAATTTTCTTTAGAAAGGACAAGTTGATGGAAGAGGATTGAATCTTGTTAGTTGGAAGGTACTGGTTACTCCAAAAAAATATGGAGGTTTGGGGATTAGAGATCCTAATTGTGTAAATATTGCTCTTCTTGGGAAGCTAGTTTGGACTTTTTTCCAGCAGCCAAACAAGCTATGGGTCCAATTGTTAGATGCCAAATACCGATCATCTCTATATGACTATTTTAATTATCCTAAGAACAAGGACTCCCCCATTTGGAGATGTCTTTGCAAGGCTTGGGAAGTGTTGAAGGATGGGTTTGCTTGGTGTATTGAAGATTTGAACAAGAATTTTTGGTTTTCTAGCTGGAGAAGAGAAGGACGGTTATCTAATGAGATGGATTATGTTCACATTTCTGATTCGAATCTCCGGATACAAGATATTTGGTCAGTTGGTAGGTGGCATTTGGATACTCTTTATTCTCCTTTATCTCAAGATCTGAAAGGTAATATTCTCTCTTACAATCCAGATGAACAAGCAGGTCCGGAAGTGGGTTGGTATTGGAGTGGGTCTGCTGCCAAAGTCTATGACTCACGCAATGGTTACTTGTGGTTGTGTAAGCAGCTGTTTGGTTGGGAAGAGCGGAAAAATTGGCTTTGGCTTTGGCATCAGCTTGTTTCGGAAAAGCATAAGTTTTTGGCTTGGTTGTGTCTTAAGGAGGCTCTTCCTACTGCAAGTTTTCGTTTTAGAAGAGGGATGTCGTCATCGGATAGGTGTCCAAGATGTCTTTCTAGCCAAGAATCGGTTTTATATTGCATTCAGGATTGTCCAAAAGCTCAGCTTGTCTGGCATAGGTTGGATATTTCTTGTCATCCTTTGGATTTGAAGAGCTGGTTCTTGTATCATAGCAGAGAATATCCATTAAAGTTCTTTTCGAAACTTTGGTAGATATGGCGAGTAAGGAATAATGACATCTTTAATCCCTATGAAACTTGGCCTCCGGAAAAAGTGAATTGTCTGGCATTAATTTCAGAAAAGGAGCTTAGGAATATTTTTGAATTATAACGTATGTCCATTCCCTCTACTCTAAATGGTTTTTGGAATCCCCATCCATTGATACTTTTAAGATTAATTGTGATGCTAGTTATTTTGGTTCGAGTGATAGTGTTGGTTTTGCTTGTGTTATTAGAGATTGTAATGAGAGTTGGCAAAGGGGGTGTTTGGGAATGATTGAGAGTAATAGTATTCTTCAAGGAGAATTGTTTGCTATTTGGAGAGGATATCTCTTAGCTTGGATGTGGGTCAACGAGATGTTATTTGTGAGACGGATTGTGTGTAAGCATTTAATCTTGTTACTCAAGATGGTTTTGGGTTTATTGATCCATTGGTGCTCAAAATTAGAGATATCATGCATTGGAACTGGCGTGTTGATGAGAGATGCAAACACGGTGGCAGATACTATGGCAAAGATGGGGATGAAGTTACAACTTTCGCATGTAGAGCTTCTTTCACTTTAGAAAGAGTTTAAGAGTAGTCTTAAATGGAACTGTCTATCTATTTAAGCGGTTCCTTATTTTATTTGTTTTATTTTTATTTGTTTAATTTATTTAAGTCACAAAAAAAATATATTAAATTTGAAGTGTACTCAATTTGAATTAACTATTATAATTCATATAAACTCATTATTATTAAAAAATGTGCATAACCTATTTAATAATAGATAATAAAAAGGTTGATACAATATTTTATTTAAAATATATACAACAAATGACAATATTAATGTCAACCAATCATGTAAATATAACACCAAAGATTCAAATTTTAACATTTTAAAATAACTAGTAATAAATATAGATAAGATTAATAACAACAATTAATAATGTCATTCTTTTTAATATGTATATCCTCTGTTAATTTTTGTAAGTAAAAAAAAATTAAAATTCAATAATATTTCTTAATTTTTATACAACAAATTATCAATGTATATGAAAAAATAACAAAAAAATAAAGAAAAATCTGTCATTTGTAGTTCTCACTTACATAAACAAATTAGTTGATTAACGTCTTAAGAGAAAAATATTCACTTTTAAACAAAATATTTTTTATTCTTTTAAAAACATTTTTTAATAGGCAAATTTATTTTATATTTGGATAGTCTTTTTAAAAAAAATAAGTATTACAAATATTTTTTTTTAAATAAGATATTGTTAGCTTTTAAAAAAATTAATTATTTGTTTTTTTAATAGAAATACTTTTTTTAAAAAGATATATCGAAATAAAATTAAAATTGAATAAAAATATTTTATTTATGAAAACAAAATACTTTTTTCATTAAAAAAGATCAGTCTACAATTCTAAGTTAACACTAATTAATTTTACAAAAATAAATATCAAACAAAAAATGACAAAATGAGTATTCACTCCTCTCAATTATTTATGAGTGTTTGCCCATGAATTATTACTACACAAAAAATGAAATTATGCAAATAATAGTTGTAATTTGTAAAGACGGACAGAGCTCCACTATGGGAAAAAAAATGGATAATAGTCTTCCTAAATTTTTATTTTTTATATAAATTGTATATAAATTTTAGTTTAAAAAAAAGTCTAGAATCAATATTTTTAATAAAATTTGACTATCACTTAATTATCAAAAGAAAAGTGAGTAATCATGTATCATTAGATAAAATTTTACATTATTAAAAATATCAATAATAATTAATTAATAACTACAAATCACAAAATTTACAGTCCCTAACACTCCTCTTTAGTTTAACTCTCTATAATTTTTATTCATCTCTAATTTAACTCTCTACCATTTTTATTTTAACCTTATTTTATTATAAAATTATCCCTCCCTAAAGTTATATTTAGTTCCGCCCTGATTGTAAATTGACGAAGATATATAACAGAGGAATCACACTATTAAATCTTCCATTAAAATAATCAGAAGATTAGTAGTCCTTCAATTTTAATTAAGTACTATATACGACCAAAAAAAGTACTATATAAACTATATCTGGATTAAAGCTACAAAGAGGATCAGAATCCCTAGGGGATCAGGATCAGCAACAACACATCAGTTTTGCGTTCTCAAAATGTGCACGTGAAACTCCAATAATTTTCTCATGCACAAGTGGGGTCTCAAAGCCAGCCTTTCCTCTTTTGTTCTCACGCCAAAATCCATCACTCGCAAGTCAGAATCTCACCCTCGCCTCCATTATAATTAGGTGAGGCCTTTACTAAAACAATCTCTCTCTCACACAAACCAGTGCATTGTATCTATGGCGGAGGCAACAACCGCGTTGCCTGTCTTGCTCTCTCTTGTTGGTATTTACCTCATCATACTCGCAAATGAGGTTCACTCCTTTGAAGAGATGACCTTTAACTTGAACATGCGAAAATCGCAGAGGAAACAGAATCTTGGCTGCCACCCACCGGAAGCAAGTGAGCTTGATAGATCTCTTTGATAGTTAATTCATTATTTCCTTTCCTTTTTTTCCTTTTCTTTTCTTGCACTATGCTGCTTGGTACTTGCTTTTATGATTCCTTATTGTTATTGGGATGCAAAAATGAAAGAATTGTATGTTGTATTGGTATTTGTTTACAAGTATATATATACGCACCGGAGTACCAGAGTAGTACATAACAAATTACATTAGGTATAATATTAATAAAGTAAAGTAAAACATCCATCATTACTGGTCTCTCTAGTCTCACCTTCTTTGGAGTCTTTCAAGCTAAGAAAGCTTAGTTAGCAATGGATGAGGTTCTAATTGAATTCATTCTCAGGAAAGGTGAAAGGTGCCATCATACTGGAAATGAAGGACACAGGACACTGTTCCTCTGTCTCTGAGAAAAGGAGCCATCGGAAACAGTTGGCGCAGGATGACCTTCGTGTCCGCGCAATTCAAAGCCGCATTCGGGGTGCGTCTGCCTCAGACAAGGAAAACAAAAACAATGAGATTCCGATAAGCTCAGGCATGAAATTGGAAACGCTTAACTATGTAGTGACTCTGGGGTTGGGTGGGCAGAATGTGAGCATGATAGTTGACACAGGAAGCGATTTGACGTGGGTGCAGTGCCAGCCATGTGACTCCTGCTATGACCAGCAAGGCCCTCTCTTCCAGCCTTCAAGCTCCCCTTCCTACCAATCCATTCTCTGCAATTCAACAACCTGTCGCACCCTAATTCCAGCTCCACCGGGAGCATGTGCAACTGCAACTAATTGTGACTATGTCGTTAACTATGGGGATGGCTCCTACACCTCCGGAGAATTAGGAGTAGAGCACCTCAGCATCGGAGGGGTTTGGATCACCGATTTCGTGTTTGGTTGCGGCAGGAACAACAAAGGCTTATTCGGACTCGCATCGGGCCTTATGGGCCTGGGGAGGAGCCACCTCTCCATCGTCTCTCAAACCAGTTCCACCTTGGGAGGAGTCTTCTCATACTGCCTGCCTTCGCCTGACGCCGGAGCTTCGGGGTCGCTCGTCATGGGGAATGACTCTTCTTCTCTCTTCAAGAATGTTGCCTACGCCAGGATGCTCTCTGATCCGCAGCTTTCCAGCTTCTACATACTCAACCTCACAACCATCAGTGTTGGTGGTGTGCCTCTGCTGCAGGCCTCCAGTTTCGGGAAGGGGACCCTCATTGACTCTGGGACGGTGATCACAAGACTGGCTCCGTCCATGTACAGAGCAGTCAAGGCAGAGTTCTTGAGACAATTTTCGGATTACCCGTCGGCGCCCGGGTTCTCCATATTGGACACGTGTTTCAATCTCACCGGGTATGAGGAAGTGAACATACCCAGCATAAGATTGTACTTTGAGGAGGTGAGCATGAACGTGGACGTCAGTGGCATACTGTACGTGGTGAAAGAGGATGCCTCCCGTGTCTGCCTGGCGCTAGCAAGCCTCTCCGATGAGTACGACACACCCATTGTTGGGAACTACCAGCAGAGGAACCAGAGGGTTATATATGATACCAAAAACAACAGGCTTGGATTTGCTGCAGACCCTTGCACTTTCACTTTCAATTGAATTCAACCACCACCCCTTCGCTTCTTTCACTCTATGTTATCCATTTTCGTAAGGCTCTACTCCACTACACCCATGAGTAATATTGTCCTCCACTATATTATTGTTAATTTGTTATTATCATTATTATTATTGTTTTCCCTTTGGTGGCGCAATCTCATTGTAATTTAAATGAGGTTCGACTGAATTGTAAATGCCTAAATGGACTATATCGAGTTTCTTAAATATATCTGTCCAATTAACACGAGGAACGGATACCAATACCATGTTAGTATAATACCACATTATATTATATACCGCAAAAGCACTCACTCACATAAATAATACTATTATTTTTCATCTCTTAAATTTACTAACACTCATAAAACAAAAGAACACCTCTCAATTCTGATAACATAATTTTTATTATTTGAAACACACCTAATACACAAAGTTTGTATGGCTTTATATAGATTAAATTATATTCAAACATAACAGTCCATGTCTATTTTACTTTTATTATATGTCAATCTTTATTATCATTAACTTAGTTTCATGCATGTGGATGATGACACTAGCATATTAATACACTTTTTTCGTTAGAAATAACTAAAGTAAATAATGATGCTTTAAAATTAAAATTAGAATATTTTCTTTTAATACAAACATGTTTTTTAAAATAGGACATTTTCTGATTATATTAAATACAAAAATATCAAATAATTTCAATCTTAAATTTTTTGTAGAATAATCTCCAATAATTTTATTTATTATTATTATTATTATTATTATTATTATTATTATTATTGTTATTATTATTATTATTATTATTATTATTATTATTATTATTATTATTATTGGGTGAATATATATTTTTGATATTATAAATACATACATAAGAATCTAATGAATAAATTTATCTTACTTTTATTTAAAAAAATACAAAAAATTATAGTACAGTATTATTGTGTAATCAATAATAATAATAATTTTTTTATAATGATTTGTGTATTAATTTTTCTTAGGATTAAAGTATTTATTTTTAAAATTTTTGGGGACTGATCTAGATAATTATTCTATTAAAAAAGAAACTGAGATTTTGACTTGTTTATTAGAATAAAATTTTAGAAATATTTTTTTATTAATTTTTTTTAAAACTAAAATATCTATTTTTAAAATTTTTATTTACTGATTTAGATAATTACTCATTAATTTAAATTTGACCTTAAATTTTGGGACCAAACTGAGTATAACCGAGTACAATCTCTAAAATTTTAATAACGCAATTAGAATATTAAAGATCATTTTAGTATATAAATGTAATCTGAGTAGAGGTTTTAATCCGAAAAGGAGAAAATTAAATATTATTTTAAATATATTAATTAAGAAAGTTTACATAAAAATATTTTATTATGTTAATATGTTACCAATGTATTTAATAAAAACTTAATTTTAATAAATTGATAATATAAAAAAATTTATATATGGATTAATCATGTATTGTTATATTAATAAAATAAGTATTTATATTATCTTTGTCTAAATGTTAAATTTATTTGATATATTTAGTTCTTTTTTTAGGAATATTTGATATATGTAGTTAACATGTGTGTATATTATCAATTGAATTTTTCTTATAAAAGATATATAAAATTTAAATGTATAATATATTTCGTTATTTACTATGTATTTGTTAAAAAAATAACCTAAACAAAACTTTTTTTCTTATAGTTACGGGAAACGGGCAAAGTTTATGGAAAATGATAAAAAGCGATGGTGACAAGTGAGTGGATCAGTAGGCACGGTGCACGGAATCTAAAAGCCCTTGGAAGTTGAGAGATACCCCTTTGGCCTCTGTGTCTGTGTTTTGTGACTGTGACCGTCTGTATCACAACTTCTTACTTTTTATCTGTCCTAAGTCATCACCTGCTTCTATCTCTGGATATATATATCTCTTTGACCCTCTCGTTTCCTGCAATTCAACACCGCTCCAAGATCCACCGGGCATGCAAATGGACACTCTGGCCCTTATTCAGGCACAGCCCTTTGCCGCCTCCCTTGCGGTCGCTGCTGTCTCGCTTTTCCTTTTTCTTTACCTATTAAACGGTAGCCGCACTCCCGCAGCTGCCTCACTTGTGGTTGGTCTTGCTACTTCTCTTCCTAAAGTAACAGGTTAGTTACATTCTTTTGCAGTAGACGTTATACTATTTATTTACCTACCTTTAACTGAACTGAAATCGGGTGGTTTTGATGCATGTTAGTGGTTCCGGGTTTACCGATTGTTGGTAATCTGCTGCAATTGAAGGATAAGAAGCCGTACAAGACATTCGTACAGTTTGCCCAAAAATATGGTCCTATATATTCCATCAGGACCGGTGCTTCCACCATTATCGTTCTCAACTCTGCCCATCTTGCTAAGGAGGTCACTCCATTTTATTACTTTACTTTCTAATTTTAGTTTCAACTGTGGACTCTACCTCTGACTCACGAAGCTAGGATTATCTTTTTTTTATTGAATTATTAAATACTATGATTAATAAGTAATTTTTTAATATTAATATTAATAGTAATATGTCTTAATTGAAGTCACCAAAAAATATCTTTATTAGATAATTATATACTATTATTTTAATTCAACTTTTCGATCGTTTGTAGTCTGAAGATTTAAAATTGATAGTTTCATCTCTTTCAAGTTCCAATTTAATTACGCATGTATTTAAAATTATCTAAGTTTAGAGTACAGAATTAGAAGTACAAAATCAGGAGTACACTAAAAGAAGAAGTAGTGCAAAAAAATGGTTGATGAATTGTTTTGTGATCTTTTCTTTTACTTTTTTTTTTGACTTTTCTGTTTGCTTCTTGTTGTTCTTGCTCTATTTTTATGTTGAACTCTCTTATTTAAAAAAAAAAGTGTGAAATTTATTCTGAGAGTACCAAGATCACATGTTAATCAATAAAAAAGAAAAATGTTATGAAGTAAAAGCATAGATGGCTGACCTTATGCTAAGTTGTTGATACTTTCAAGCTTTGGTCTGATGAAACTTTTCTTTTTTTCTTGGAGAGTTGTGTATGCTTTTTAAAAAATACACCACATCTTGTATATGTAAAATAAAGGCTTTTGAAAGCATAAGAAGAACTTTTTAAAATTTACTTATAATTATCAAACTTACAAAATCTAATATAACTTGGTATAATAGTAAATATCTAAATTTGCTCTCCTTATTTATGTTTATTATGATTTTTTAAAATTTTAAAAATTAATTTACCGAACTCAATTATTAATGTTCTTATTTATTTAAAAGTAATTTTTAATTTGATTTATTTCAAAAGTACAAACAACCTCTTTAAATAATTTGACTAGTGTCTCAATTAAATAAAGTTATCTATGTATAGCATGACTTTGGGAATTGGGACCAATACTTTGGAAGTGTTTGCTCTAATATTTAAAAGTTAAGTACTAATTTTTAGGCATTAGATGGAACACCCTACTTGGGATTAACTGAGAGTGATGCCAGAGCCTTTGTTTTTTTTTTTTAACTACTGGTGTTTACTCTTGATCAATATATTATACATCAGGACCAATTCTGGCTATTTTGCACTACACTAGTTAATTATTTTTTCATAATGGCATCCCCAAATTTTTTCTTGTTTTATTGTAATTCAGGCCATGATTACCAGATATTCATCGATTTCATCAAGGAAGCTGTCGAATGCATTAACAATTCTGACTTCCAATAAATGTATGGTTGCTATAAGTGACTACAACGACTTTCACAAAATGGTCAAAAAACTTATTCTTGCAAATGTTCTCGGACCCAATGCACAGGTTGGTTATCTGGCAACCTTATCTGTTTAAGTGGCAGCATCTTTTTCTCCTTTTTGAATGTGAGCGTCTCTGAAATATATATCTTTCCCCTAATTATTCAGAAGCGGCATCGTCTCCACAGAGAAGAAATGGTTGAAAACATGTCTAGGCAGTTTAATGAACATGTGAAGAACTCCTCTGATTCCCCGATTAATTTTAGGGATATATTTTCTTCTCAACTTTTTGGATTGGCAATGAAGCAAGTGAGTTTGTACTTTATGATTGACAAATGGTATGTATTGTAACAAGTAAAGTAATATAGTTGTTTTAAAAATGAGCATGGGGTATTCGCAGGGTGTAGGAAGTGATGTGGAATCCATTTATGTGGATGATTTTGGAAATAAAATATCAAGGAAAGACATGTATCAAATTCTAGTGGTTGATATAATGGAGGGTGCAATTGAGGTTGATTGGCGAGATTTCTTCCCATACTTGAGATGGATTCCAAATAGGAGCATGGAGACAAAAATTCAGAGAATGTGCTTCCGCAGGAAAGCAGTTATGAAAGCATTGATCAATGAGCAGAAGAAGAGAATTGCTTCCGGAAAGGTAAGGTATTCTAGTGTACATATTAACTTAAAATCTTTGCAGAGCTTCACCCCAATTTGATTGTTTCTTGCAGAAAGTGAATTGTTACATTGACTACCTGTTATCGGAAGCCAAGGAGCTAACCGAAGACCAAATTATGATGCTTCTTTGGGAGACCATCATAGAGACTTCGGATACTACATTAGTTACGTCCGAATGGGCTATGTATGAACTTGCTAAAGACAAAACACGTCAGGTTGTTCGCCTTTCTTGTGTTGGTTAATTCAGGTTAGTTATTTCTGGCAGATAAGATAGCCTCACTGGCCTGTTCGTCTTTGTATGGCAGGATCGATTATATTCGGAGCTCCGAGATGCATGCGGGAATGAGAGGGTAACAGAAGACCATTTGGCTAAGCTGCCGTATTTAGGGGCTGTATTCCATGAAACTCTGAGGAAGCACAGTCCAGCTCCCATTGTCCCACTAAGGCATGTCGATGAAGATACCCAAATAGGAGGATATCACATTCCCGCTGGGAGCGAGGTCTTATCCTATCCTATCCTTTAATATTCTTTGTATATTGTGAGTGCGAGTAATGACAGTGTATGGTTATTTGAACAGATTGCTATAAACATATACGGGTGTAACATGGACGAGGAACTGTGGGAAAATCCTGAGCAGTGGATGCCGGAGAGGTTTCTGGATGATGAGAAGTATGAGACCATGGATCTGTACAAGACAATGGCATTTGGGGCGGGGAAGAGGGTGTGCGCAGGGGCTTTGCAGGCGAATCTGATAGCGTGCTCGTCAATTGGGAGACTGGTTCAGGAATTCGAATGGGAGCTGGCTCAAGGCGAGGAGGAGAATGTTGACACAGTCGGCCTTACCACCCACAGGTTGCATCCCCTCCTTGTCAAAATCAAGCCAAGAAGCAAATGATCAACTACCAACTCCCAACTCCCAACTCCCCCTCTTAACTTTCTCGTTTCTCTAAATAATCCGCAACTTCTATCTGAACAATTTTTTTTTTCTTTAATAAAAATTATGTATGTGTACTCTTTTACTTCGTAACCTGTTTTAATTTTAGCATAAATCGAGCTAGCATCTCGTTTTCGTAGTACAAGGTCAAGTCCGGATTAGCTCTAAAATTTAATTAAATTAGCATTACCAAGTCCCAAATTTGTTTACCCGCGGACGCAAAATGTAATGCTGACAGTTAAAAATGCTGATTGCCATTCATTATTCATTCATTTTAACAATTCTTTGAAGAGTAAATTGATAGGAATTGACAAAATATAAATAAGAATTGAAAATATTAAAATATTTTGGAAAGAGTGTTTCTATTTATGATGTGAACAAGTAAAGTTGAGTTAGTCTCACTTTTTCTTACATCAAGAAATTATATAGAAGGTGGAATGATTTTCTTACATTCAATTTCAATATATTCTTTTTCAATGTTTATTGGTATTAAAAATGGATTCCATGACTGGGATGAGTTTTGACTGCAAATTAGGTCGATCAGCAAGAGATACGAAAGTAAAGTCGAAAACACAGATGAACAGCGTAGGAAACAGGTTGACTAGAGGTTACTTTTCTTGAACACTAAAATTTTTACTTGACTTTCAAGTTGAGAGTAGAGAACATGGTGCGAATTTTAGAGAATAAGTTGGAGGAAGAATATGGGAGAGGAAGAATAACTGTCAAAGACTTACTCTATAAATAAAAAGGTTGAAATCAACACAAGCACACATGAATTGTTGTCGAATTTTCATGAGTGGAAAAAAAAAGGATATGATATATATCTATTGATGGTGCATGAATTATTGTCGAATTTTCATTATTAAAAAGTTCTTGATGTTATTAAAAAAGTGCTATTAGTGCTTTCTTTTGCTTAGATGAAAACAAGCTATCTAAATTGAAGTTCTCATCCTTCTTAGGAGAAGGAGTGATGCTGGCTTCTTCATTCTCTATAGCATTGATAATATTAATAGAAGTCATAACGTGATTCACTGCCTTAACTTGATTTTGTTGCATGTGTGGTGAAAAGTCTTGTGTATGGTATCAAGTGTCTTCAAATGTCTTGTTTTGCCAAAGTAAGAACACACTCAGAATGTACCTCTTTTGTTACCTCTTCCACATACACTACGCTTCCTTCCTCGACCACGAATATTAGAGGGTGCGGCTCAAAGTTCACATTTTCATTGACCATTTGGTTTTATCTCAAAAATATTAATGGCAACAGAATTTACTAATGCCTTAGAATTAGGCTCAATATTGTGCACTTGTTGTCTTTCTTGTTGGAGAAAAAGAGAAAAAGCTATTGTAACATCTAGAAGACTTCACGAGTATTATTTGAGAGTGTACATTTACATATTAGTCATTACTCTGAGAAATCGAATCACATATGACTGATGTCTATAATGGTGCATTATATCCGAACCACAACTACAAGTGCTTTCACAAAGACAAGTGGGTATAGGTCAAAATTCATCTAATTCTTCCCAAATAGCTTTCAATTTTTTATAATAGAAGTGGTAGACAACTCATCTTACTTTGTGGTGAACAAATCTTCTTCCAGCTCAACAATTCAAAACAAATCATTCTCATAGAACCTGTGCTTTAGGTCCTTCCAAAGCTCATATGCCACACCAAAGAACGCTTTGCAGAATTTCAGAACTCAGTGAGCCATGCAACCATGACAAGACAAAGAAAATGGACCAATCCCATGCTTCATAAGTGTCATCATCCTTATTGGGTTTTAAGAGAGTACCATCTACAAATTTAATTTTATTCTTTGATTTCAGGAAAATCCAAACGGATCTGGACCAACTGTGATAATTTAGGGTTGTTAATGAAGTAGTTGTGACTTGTGAATAAGAGTCCTGGAATTTCACTGGAATGTAGGTAAAAGCAGCTCGATGGGTCTTGTGAACTTGGTTTTGTAGTGCTCGTTTGGTGAATTGAGCCATCATCTTAACAAATTTGTGAAAATCAGCAGCAGTGAAAGTTTGATGTTCTAGATTCACCACTATTTTATTTCCAGTCATCGTGGATGAACGAATTGACAAGCTCTTCTCTCACGAACTTTACGCAAAAGTATGCTTCATACGTGGTGAATAATTTACTCTTTTTTTTGTTAGCTTCTACGCTCACTACATTATGAAAAATTCGTTCTTCAGCAAAATATGGTTTCATACATTAAATGTTGTTTATAGATAAATTTTTTAGATTAAATTATTGCACCTGATTGTTATGCCGCTTCTGCTATTTCTTTTACTTTCCGCGTTGATACATTTTAAAAGTTTGATTTTGATAAAAATTTGTAGTGTCAAAATTTTTACATTATTTTCTAATTAGAATTAATTATACATCATACAAACTTTCGGTATCTCATCATTTTTTTATCTTCTCTTACTCGCATATTACTTATACATAATACTAAATATATTCATATATACATGGATGCTATCCGCATATTACACGTGTTTTAAACTTGTAGTATTCTGAAAATTGGATCGTTCTAGCCAATTTAGTAGAAAAAAAAATAAAATGATCATTTTTACCATTCAATTAAAGAAAATAATTGCCAATTTCATATAAAATTTGTTTCAAAAACTCGTTAGTTAAAACTCAAAAGGTTTTTTTTTTTTTTTTTTTTTTACAAAACAGACTTATACTCTAAAAGTAAATAACAAAATGGACAATCAATTTTAATTAGCATGGAAGGTCTTAGATTTAGTAGTAAAAATCTTTGCTTTATAATAAATAAAACCGAATTTGAGACTTGGCTAAAGCAAGCAATGATGTTAATCACAACTCCAACCACAACTTATTCTCCACTTTTTTTGTTTTGTTAGGGATGAAAACGAGTCAAGCCGACCCGAGTTTCAACTTAAATGAATTTAACCTACGTTGCAAATAAATAATCTAAGTCTAGGTTTATTATTTTTTATAGACTTTTTTTTCAGGCTCGAATCTGGCCTACTTAAAAGCCGGATAAGTTCAAGAACCTATTTAAAAAAATTGTTTTGTTAATTATATCTCAAAATAATAATTTAAAAAAATATAAATTGACATTAAATTCATTTTAAAATTTATAATTCATAGTTTGTAAAATATAGTTCATTTATATATCAATTGTTAGTGACATATCATAATCATACTTATAGTCCATAATCATAAACAATTTCTTTTAAAAAAAATTACAAAAGTTGACTAGTTTTAATTATTGATTTTTTTTAATTTTGTTTTATATGAGTGAATAGTTGAAAGTCCAAACTAAGAATAATTTAATTTTATAAAAAAATATTTTGATGAGCCGATCCAATGAACTTCTTAAGCTTTTTTAAGCTTATAACCTGAACCAATAGACTTTTCAAAAAGCTCAAACCTAACCTATTTAATAATACGAGTTGAGTTGAGCCGATCCTAAAATGAGTCGAGTCACGAGCCCCATTAGGTAGTTCGGCCCATTTCTACCCCTACTTGTATAATTCTAAAGATCAGTAAATTTTGATTGAATTAACTGAAAATTGATCCTCTAGTCAATCTGACACTTATAAAAATAAATTTTTATTGAATCGATCAAGAAATTGCTAGAATCAGTGGAAAGTTGGCAAACCGATTGAACTAGCAAAGGTTCAGCTCAACTAGTTTGTAAATTTTTTTAAAAGGTTTTTTAGCGTACAATTTTTTTTATAAAAGCTTAAATGACGTGGTTTACATTAGGGGTGGCAGGCGGGCATACCTACCCTCAAAAGCCCATTATTTGACGGTTTTAAATTTCGAGCTCGCCCTTAACGGTGGATTGGTGGGTTGCCAATTCTTTTTTTTTTTGAAAAAAATTATTAAATAATTAAATATTAAAAAATATATAATTTCATAAATATTTTAGTAAATTTATAAAGTTTAAAGATAAAGAAATATAATTTCTAAATTCATAAACACTAAAACCTTTATAATTCTAAACATCTAATAAACATAATCATCAATTAAGTTTTTTTAAAAAAATAATGAAATTAATATTGTTCAAAGCAAAATAAACATTATCCAAAATATAGGGCAAACGAAATTCGTACCCCTAATACTTACTTAAGTGGTCTAATAAGCTAGCCACTAAACCAACCCGACTTTGTTATAATGGTCTCAAATTTCTAATATTTTTTGGTCATACAAATTTCTAATTGCATTATCTTTTTTAGTGAGTTACGCAAAGTGGCTCGACAAATTTCGACCCATTCGTTATCCAAAATACATCTTAAAAAAAAAAAAAAAAAACTCTAAATCATTCAACTCACCCCAACTCCCCAAGTTAGGCAAGTACCCTTGTCTAGGGGGAGTGGATCCTCTCCAGTGGAAAAAAAACTGGATGGTATCCAGTGGAAGATCTCACCATTCAATACATTCTCTCTCTCATTTATTGTTGGTCCCACTTGTAAAATTAAAGGTGGGAGATTACACTTTATTCTCTCCAGTGATAAAAAAAATGGAGAGGATCTATTTCCCTTGTCTAGGAGTGTTCAAAATCTATTCGAACCGAACAAAATCGATCAACCAAATTGAAAAAACTGAGAATTGAGCAAATTAAAAACTAAAAAAACCGAAAAATCATGTTTTCCTGTTTTTTCTATGGTTCAGTTCGATTTTCAGTTCTGCTTGTGAAAATTCTAACCGAACTGAACTGAACCGGTCAACTAAAAACCCTAAACAACCATTAGATAACCCAACCCCACTAGGCATTCCCCATCCCCATCAGATAACCCTAGCGCAGCCAAAGTCTCAAAGAAACCCCATTACTCCAGCCCCTCCCAGCCCCGCCGAACCAGCGCCTTCCAGACCCTCGCAGCAGCGCCGGACCACCCCCAGCAGCACCGAACCGGCGAACCCGGCTCCTCCCAACAACGCCAGATCAGCCCCTCCCAGCAACGCCTGGTCAGCCGCTCCCAGCACCTCCCAGCGCCGAACACCAGATATGGAGCCTCCAAGTCAGGTATTAATTTGAATAATTTCTGTTCTTTGTATTATGTATTTGTTGCTGATTGTTGTTGATTGTTCATTTATTTGTTGTTGATTTTTTGAAATTGTTAATAATTTTATTTTGTTTGAATTTCTGCTTCTGTTTGAATAATCTCTGTTCTATGTTCAGTGTATTTTTCAAATTGCTGATTGTTGTATTTGTTTATGCAGTTTGTTGTATTTTTTTGGGGGGGGGGGGGTGTTAGCTTCTGAATGTGTATTATTTCTGATTGTTAGGGTTCTAGGTTCTGATTGTTAGAGAAGGTATGTTTTTTATTGTTAGGGTTCTAGGTTCTGATTGTTAGAGAAGGAATATTTAACTGCATTTTATATATAATTAAATGCTGGATTTAAGATTTGTGTGTTGATGTAGTTGCCATGAGCCGATAAGGAATTCATTTGGTGCCACAAATTACCCTGTTGTGCCTGGGTGTATATATATATATATATATATATATATATATATAGATACGGTCTTTTAATAAATAAGGAATTCATTTTCTTATATGCGTTTGTGTTTTGCTGAATTATTAACACATTAGTCACTTTAAACAGTGGAATATGTAGTTCTTTGATCTATAACTGTGAAACATTAAGATATCACTTCCTGCTATCATAATGATTTGAAGCCAAATGTATAGGAGTAGGACAATTGGAAGATTAATGATGAAATACTATATAGGAAGATCATTTTATTGGAATATCATTCAACTGTCATTCATTGTTTTACTTGGTGCTTTGTTTCTAAAATTCTACCAAAACCTGTCAAGGGTCAGCTTTGGGTCTATGACATATGAGATATTTAATGTTTTTATCAATCTTATCATTTGCCACTAAATATAGCATTGTTTTTGCAGGGAAGGGAGCTGGAGATTGTAGTTCTTGTGTAGGTGTCATGCTGGAACTTGCTACTGCTGCTGCCTACCTTCTTCTTCTCTGCTTCCTCATCCATCTCTGTCTTCCAACACTGCAAGAGTCGTCGCCGCCGGCATCGTTGCTCTGTTTTCTATCTCTCTTCCTGTGCTGCTAATCGGTTCAACTCCTTCAACTCCTGCGTCTTCGCCCGCGTCGCTGCCACCAGCATCTCTGTCACTCGCGTCTCTATTCGCTTCTTGTTGCTGCCCTTTCTCGTCCCTTGTAAGACTTGCTGCTTTCTCAATTTCTTCATTGAATTTTGCTTCATGATTCATTAATTTGATTTTATCCTAATTAATAAGAAGTTTATGTTATGTAATTTGTTTATCATAATTAGTAATAAGTTTCTGACTTTTTGTTAATCTACTAATTCCGAACTATGACTATATGTATGAAATAATGTTAGTGATTACTGATATACTGATCTTTATTCTTTAGATGTATTGGAGATTTTGTGACGTTGATTTGTTGGCTGTTGTTGTTTGTTACAAAATGAGTAAATATCTAAACTAAAATTAGTAATTACTGAAATTTTGTGATTGCTTTGACTTGTTTGCTGTTTAATAATTGTCATTGAATCATTGAAACTTAGAGTGAATGAGAAGTTGACTCAATGACTAAGCATTAAAACTAAAGAGTGATCATAATCTTTTTATTTTAAAGGAGAACTGCCTTTGTTAAAAGATAGGCAAATCTTGAATGTAAGAAGGCCATTTCCATGTGTTTCAGTGTTGGCATGTTAAGGAAAGAACAAATTCCATTCTAATATGTATACCACTTGTGATCTTGTCTTCTCTATATTCAAGCTCATATGTATATCATTTTCCCTTTTGGGTTCTTTTTGGCTGAGTGCATGCTTGTCACCATGGATTAAAGTGGCATCAACTTTGTTATATATATCACTTTCTTGCTCTTAGGCAAGCATATTATTATTCAATACCCATTATCTTTATTTGCATTGCAAAGCATTCTTCCAAATTTGATAATTACAATTGAAAATTTCATTGAATCCCATCCTTTATTTACTATTGTGTATCTCAATGTTCAAGCAATTGCTTAATTTTCTCTGCTCATGGAGTTTTAGTTTTCAGTTTTTTATCCTTCAATACTAATATGCATCTTTTATTCCCCAGCTATTTTGATAAAAGAACTACAGTGACATGTTTTGCACCTAACAACCAACGTAGGAAGTGTTAAAATTGTGAAGGGTACCTATGCTTTAAGAATAGGAGACAAATGCAATGCTGTTGAATTTTTGTTTTTTGTGTAACTGTTTATGATTTCATATATTATTTTATTATAATCTAGTTATTCCGGTTGATTCTAGTTGAACCTTTCAACCTTTGATAAAGTAGCCAAAATGGTTCGATTAGTTCAATTTTCAAAACCTTGCTTTAATTATATTAAAAAGGTTTAATTTTGATGCACTGAAGAGGAGACTT
The DNA here is from genome assembly GCF_059453495.1 of Arachis ipaensis. Classification (NCBI taxonomy): domain Eukaryota; kingdom Viridiplantae; phylum Streptophyta; class Magnoliopsida; order Fabales; family Fabaceae; genus Arachis; species Arachis ipaensis. Next base: position 153,748 of record NC_142443.1, on the reverse strand, counting down.
GTGGCCTTTTTACGACGACGCTCTTCCTCTCTTGGAGCAGGCAGTTCACAGCCTTCCTTCCCTGTCTTGCAGTTGGTTGCTCTCGCTAGAGAAGAGCAGAGACGGGTTTGATCCTTTTGTGTGCAGGGTTCCATCCAGAAAGAAGAGAAGAATGGAGGGTGCAAAACGGTTACAAGGAAACTCATTATCACTTTTCAGTGAAGGCATCGGCTTTGTTTTGTTGCGTTGGTCCGCTCTTCGTGATGCCGTCGAGAACCAGTGGGGTGGCCCTGACTCCCGCCTCAAGGCCGATAACCTCGCCACCGATATCCTCTCCTGGTTCACTCAATCCAGAGGTTGCTCGCTATTATACTGCTTCAATTTTTGTTATTCTGTTTTAGATCCTTAATATTTTTATTTTTTGAATGATTCGCAGAACCGCTTTATATTGATGACTTGGAGGACAAACTCTATGATGGGATGATTTCGCTCAATGTAGTGGTTGAGGATGGCAGCACTGAAGAGGTGCATCTTTCTTTCTTTATTGGATTAATACATATTATTTGTTGTTGAATTTTGCTCATGTTGCTTGTTTGCAATAATTAAGGGTTAAATGGTAGTTGTTATTGTTAGTTTACCATAGTGTTTGAAAGTAAAGTTACCTAATTTGTTAAGCTCAATGGAAGTGGGTTGAATGTTAGTTGAACTTTAACTACAAGGTTGAGGGTTTGAATCTTAGGAAACTCTCTTTGGAGAGGGTTGCATTTTTTTACCACCTCGATCACGTCAGTCTTCCCTGTCTTTTTATCCATAGGTGGAAACTGAAAACTTAATATTTGGCCATCATAGGCATAATTAATGGTACTCTATTTAGTCTTTAGTTTTTGGAATGAACATATCATTAGTCACCAATTTTCATGTACATGTCATATGTTTCTATTTTGTATTTTAAAATCTTGATGTACCTTTTGTTTTGTATGTATTTTATTTGAAAAGAAGCAGTTAAGTAGGGCTCTGGTGTCCATATTCATTTGCAGCATAGATTAAACTTAATGTGAACTGTGTCCTAAGGTCATTTCTTCAAACTTAAAAGAAATTAAAGCTGTGTATGCCACTGCTAATGACTCCTTTGTGATGTATCTGAGTATTTGCAGTGTTTTCTTGTGATTCTCATTTTTTCATGTTCATGTTATTATTACGAACTAATGTAGGTAGCTGAAAATCTAATGGTTATGCACGAGGAATGCTTAGAAGGAAACTTTGTGACCATTGAGCGTTATAGGCAGGCCATTGTTAACCAAGCTGCGCATCCTCGTGCAGTGCCACAGGTAAATGACAGCATAATGTATATGATTGATTTTCCTTGTCCTATATATATGACTGGATTTTTGGAGGGAGCAACGTTAAAGTATATTATTTGATGGGAATGTGATGCATGGCCCATACTATATTATAGGAGGAGAAACATTAATATTTTAATTCTATAACTTCTAATTTCTAAATGAGCTTAAATGTTCAGACATGATTCATAATAACGCATCATGGTGTCATTTTGGTTCATGTACTCAACCCCACATATAATGAAAAAAGTTTTGTTTGTTGGCTGACACGTGATCATTTTCTCTTGTTACATCTTTGCTAAGATACAACTGGAAGCTCATCCACATTACTTGAATTTTGAAGTAGTAGTAGTATTTTTTTTTTATGATTTTTTTTTTTTGAAATAGATTGTGAATGATAAGGATGATGATGAGGATGAGGAAGATGATGATGTCCAAAGTGGTCAAAATGGTGAAAGTAGTGCTAGGCAAGCCACTTCTTCAAACATGGATGTGGACATTCCAAAATCTGAGTCAAACATGAGTTCATGTAACATGCGGATTGATGATGAGCCTCTCAAAAAGGATGCAGGTGAAGCAGAGGATGGATGGGTTGTAGTTTCAAAGAAAAAAAATAAGGTTAGAAAAAATTAGACGAAGAATAGTTCAAATTTTCCTTTAGGATGGTGCAATATGAATAGCTTGTGAAAAGAAGTGCACTTGCCAGATAGCTTAATATTTTCTTTCTACCATACTATTTTGCTGTGGTGATCATTTAGCACAACTTGTTAGATTCAAAATTAGTTTTTCTGGTAGAAAGATTTCATCAAGAATTTTGGTCCATCGTTAGATCTTACAACTTTAACCATGACCCATTTGTGTTTGTATCCGCTTTTTATTTTTATTATGGAGAAGGGATTGGGAAGGGATTGGGGTAGGACCTGTATATGTAGAGCGTGTGAGTTTTACAATGGTATGGGATCAGGTAAGGACAAATCGGACGGTCCGATTTGCTACATCCAAAATTCGAATTTTCCTCCACGCAAATCGGACCATCCGATTTGTCCCTATTATTTTCCTTCCCATGCAATTCGCATGGTCCGTTTTGTGAGCTTAGCATGTTAAAAAATTCTGTCCCACATTGATGTTAAGCACCACTATAGCAACATAATTCAGCACAACACATTCATCACTCCAATATGGAAAAAAATGAGCCTGTTTAATAACGAGTCAATTAATCAAGCAGAGGAGATAGACAATTAGGCAAGCAATATTTGGCTGTGAATTCATACAAAAATAAAAGGGGGTGATCTCGGTCTCGGATCACAAAGAGTATGGCCGTTTAAATAAAAAATCAAGACACAAAAAAAAAAAAAAGAGTAGGGCCATTTGACTTGTTATTGCATGTTTCCAAGCTGGACTTTGGGACACAATACAATTTACCGTTTTCTATGGAGAAAATGTAGGCCAAGGACACAGTAATCTTAAAGTTCAGAGGTTGAACGTAACCGAGTGTGTGTCCCGTTACTACACTGTGCAGCAAAGCTTTGTATCAATGGAAGCCAGACACATGCAAAAAGCTTGGTAGCCTGTCAGTGGATATCTACAGAGGAAAATGCTCAATTGAGGTGCTGTGCTGCTACAGTGCTAATGTCATAGTATTAATTAATAATTAATACAATATAGACATAATATGTACATACCTGTAGTCCATAACGAATTTTGATTTTCCCACCCTGCCTAGCTGCAGGATCGTCTGCTTCCCATTCTCCTAGTTAATCACCACAATACAAGTTTATTAATAAAATGCACACAGGATATAACAATATTCACCAATAGATCATCATTACCTCTAAAGTGAGCTGGAAATTTTTCACCGATCTTTGGATTCTAAGTTCTGCCTTTCCTTTATCTCTAAAGTCAAGCTCAAATTGCTTTGAAATCTGAAGAAAGGCAATGCAAAACAAAAATCAAGCCTTGCCTCAATATCAAATATCAATCACAATAAGGAAACGTCCTACCTTGTTGTAAAGTGGAACCTTTGAGAATAGTTGATGCACTGTGTCCCATTTCTCCTCCCAATCCAATGGCAACCCTTTAATATGTTGTAACTGTAGAAAGCGAGCCCGTTTTATTAAATTAATTGAAGAATGTTGCTATATGCGGACTTGGTCGATGTGACAGTGATTAGTGATGCTATTGCCAACACAAATTGAAAAATATGGTTAACCTGTGTGACATTCTTCAGTGACAGAGATTGATGCTTGGGGATATATGCTCTCATGCTTCTGTGACTTCCGGTACATGTTGCCACTGTTGGTATATACCTGTGAACATACAACCATACACCTGTAATTAGCTTTAGCAGATGTCAATTTAGACAAAGAAAATGAAAAAATTGACTTACGTCACTACAGCAAGAGGTAATTTCGGTTGCGTATTGCGGGAATTAGGTCGATATCCCTGATCACCAATAATAACCAAAGAGATGGATGGGTAAATACCAAAAGTTTTTACTACGTTTAACACTTGTCACGTAGAGAGCGGAAGATAGAACCTGATCCCAGATATGGTATTTTGAGCCGATGAGGTTAGCTGTCATGGTCCCAAGGAAAGTATCATCTAAATTGGATAAGAGTCCTTTTACATTCTGAGCTACTGTGAAGTGAGATTTGCCATTCCGCCGCTTGTGATGGGCCACTGCTAATTTCCTATTCTGGCGTCCCTGACCTTCCTATATAGAGCAGATGGAGTTGAGACAAGGTCAGAACTCAGAAGGGGGGAATTGAATGTGAGTTGGGAGAAATCTTACATAGGTATAAAGAGAATAGAGAGTGCCATGGCCTTGTGGAGTGGGCTCCTTCAGAATAAGGCATGTACATCTTCCAATATCAATGGGCAAGGGCCTGCAGATCAAAGAGCGGTTAGGTAAAGTGGACCAGGAAGACGCAGGAGCTGCGTCGGAGTCAGCATAGTCCCAGATATTGGAAGAGCCAAAAGCCCTCTCAGGCTCGTTCATCTGCATGCACAACTGGAGCGACGACGGCTTCAAGATCGTGTCTGTGGACTTTGATGGGAAGTGCTTCCTAATCTTAGGAGCGGGCAGAGAAAGAGAAATAGAAGAGCCATTGATGATGGCGGCGTTGTTTTCCTTGTTGCTATCGTCCTCAAAGCCGGAGGCTAAGCTGCGAAGGCCGTAGTCGCTGCAGCTACGCGTGCGGGTGCGCTTCTGTCTCACCTCATCCTCATCCCCATTTTCATTCAGCGGATTGAAATACAGCGAACTGTAAGGCTGCCCTGAAATTGAAGATTTCTGGCAACCGCCTTTCTTCATCGTATTCATATGGCCCCGCCCACGCCCTTCGCCAACGCCAGCAGAGCAAGAAAGCGACGCCGTTGATGTTAGTGTTAGTGCGATTTAGCAGCGAAGCAAACGATGTTAAATGAGAGCTGGATGTTGGTTGATCTGAAGGAGACTCTAGAGATGTGAATTTCAAATGTTTTGGGGCAGTAATCGATGGGGCTAGCTCAGCCATAAAAGCTATCATGTGCCCCACAAGTTTGAATTTCAAATGTTTTGGGGCTCCTTTTTCATTTAACTACTCCAAGCAAGGACTAACGGTAACCATTCCACCACTTCTTCTACTTCTCGATTGGATCACAGTTGAGCCAACCAAAATTTTCAAACTTCTTGTCGTCTTCTGCGCTGTGTATAAAGCTCTACAAACATCAAAACTCCCGACCAAAAATAAGAGGATATATTTTGAATTTATTTTGTGAGATATATATTTTTTTTAAAAATATTATTTGTACATTAAAATTAATCATTAAAATTAGTTACCAATATATTTATATATATTTTTAATTTTTTTAATATTTATTTGTATTTCTAGCGTTTTATTGATTTTAATAGCTAATTTGGTATACAGATAACATAATTGTATATGTATATATATATACTCTCCAATGCAACTTGATTATACTATTTATTTATTACGCAAATGTTATGGAGATTGAAAGTTATCAAGAACCTTGGTTGAAGGTTAAAGAATTAAAGAAGAAGAAGGAGATTAGATAGAAGAGAGTGAAAAACGTGAATGTGTAATTGTGTATTGAAAAGCTGTTACTGTAGCAGTAAGAGTTGCTACTTATAGTTGTAACTTAAGTGTGAGTCACTAGAAGGTTCCAGCATTAACTAGTTCTAAACAGCAGTTTAGTGGCTTAACTAACTACTACAACTAACTAACCAATTGAGCCACAGGCCTAACCATAACAAAGCCCACTAGTTATGTTGTAACTAACTCAGCTGAATATAGTTGCTTGAGCTTAAGCTCACCTATCATGACCTCTACTTTCACCTTCTTCTTGTGTTGTTGTGTTCTGATAGGGGTGGCAATATGTACCCTACCCGCGGGTATCCAATCCGACCCTACTCGGTCGGATAGGGTTGCCAACCCGATTCGCAGCGGGTAGGGTAGGGTGCGGGTAGGATTCTCGTGCGGGTCGGGTAGGATTTTTGTGCGGGTCGGGTAGGGTGTGGGTTGAGCCTTAACCCTACCGACCAACCCGCACCCTCTATATATATATATATATCTTTTAAATAGATGTTAAACTAAAGACCTTTCACTAAATGTAAAAGATCCTTAGTCATTAAAAGAAGATCATTAATTTATAATTTAATAAATTTTTTTACATAAAAGTCAGTTCTATTTTAAATTATCATTAAGTTATATAATAATGTTGCATCTTTTTTTGTAACCCACGAGTAGGGTCGGGTACCCGCGGGTTAAGAGCAAGTAGGATTAGAGTTGAGATATTCTCAACCCGCGGGTAGGGTAGGGTTGAGTTTATATAAAAATCTCAACCCGCGGGTAGAGTTAGGGTTGATTCCAAACCCTACCCTACCCTACCCGTTGCCACCCCTATGTTTTGATCATCATGCATCATCAGGGATGATGATGTTGAAAGACGTGGTGGTAAGGATAGCAAAACTCGCGAGACGCGGTGATCCTTGTGGGGACTGCCCCGAATAGGGATCCGACTGTGGAAATTTTTTTTCGTTGGGATGGGGACGGGGGACAAAATCCCCCCGAGGCAGACGCGGGGACCCGAGCGGGGAACCTTGTCCCATCTGTTTTTAATAGTTTATTTCTTATATATGTTTTTTAGTCATTTTATAAACCCAAAATTACTCCTAATCCTCATTTGCATAACTCTTCTCCAATTCAGAAATTTCCAACATTGTCCATACTCCATTCAACCTCTTTGCAGTCACCCTCTCGCTGCTCTCCCTTCTCATCGCATCGTCACATCTCACCGTGCCATGATCCTCACCGCGTCGTGCTCTCTATTTGCGGCGTTCCTTTCCGTAACTTTGTCGTCGTGTCCATTCTCCTCTCTATTGCCGTGTCTCTCACCCTGACCCGGGGCTATCAGTTCATATCTCGATTCATCCCCATTAGAAGCACAAATTCTATGGTGCGTACGAAGGTCGGTAACATAGTCAGTATCCACAAGGGGTTTTTCCCTAAGAACAGTAACATCTACTCATTGAGCGAGGAATTCTACAGAAGACATCTTTTTTCTAAAAAAGAAAAGGATCCCGAAACTTACAAAGGGAAAAAGGAAAAAAAGATCAAAAATAGGGTCTTTAAGGGGCCTGAGGTTAGATCCTTGACAAAACAGAATCACTAAAGTCTACGACCAACGTTCCTCTAAAAAAACATGCAAATAAAAGCAGTCATAAAAGAGAAGAAGAAGAAAGAAAACTTACCTTTACTTTTGAAGGGTCGAAGGTGCTACAGCAGTTGATCAAAGAAAAAGGAAGCTTTCTTTTCGGAACAGAGTGTGTAAGTGAGAAAGTTTTCAGAAACAAAACAAGAAAAGAGAGGGAAAAGTATTATAAGTACGTTAGGGGTATAAAGGTAAAACGACGCAACCATTTAAGAAGTTGCACCGTTACCAAGGTAACCGCCCCCGCGTATGAATACTCAAACCTCTAAGAGACGCGACGTTTGATTTGACGCGACTGTTGAAAGCTTTCAAAAACACGTCGATTCTGAAAAATCACGTCGGTTCCCTATCAGGTCGGCTATGGTCCTGAGTTATAATACTCGACCCCAACTCTTAAAAGAAATTGGGCTCGAGTAGGGGCACTGTTCATACCCTGACCCAACGCTAAGGCCCAGGTTCAAACGACAGATCCAACCCACAAGGTTGGGCACTTCAGTACATCGACCTTCTCTTAAGAAGTCGGTGCTCCCCACGACTTGATCCAACGAAGTCGGAAGCAGAGATTAGCTGGCAGATAATAACTGCTCCTAAAATCTCTCAATCCACTTTCAGGAACCATATCGTAACCTTCATAAGATAAAGGGACGGTTATCCATCTAAAAGGTGGAACTACTCCAACGGTGGTTATTGGTTCACCACTATAAATACACTGACACCACTCAAGTATCTCTAAGCCCCAATACTCTCTAGATCTGCTCACATCCTTGCTGACTTAGGCATCGGAGTGTCTTTGCAGGTACCACCCCCTATTCTCTCACACGTACAAGTCAGACGGAGGCACTAAAGGCGCAAACCCGCTCGAAGGCTTCCTTCCCCAGACGATTGGGCCAACCCAACGAGTCCAGCCCATTAATCTCCAGTTACTCAACGTAATAGTATTATATTTTATATTTTTAAGAAGTAAGACTAATTTAAAATTGAAAGTTACATTAGAACTAATAGATAAAATTAAATAAAATCGATCTCACCTTAAAAAAAAAACTATATCATCTTAATGCTGATTTAATAAATTTTTTCACATTTATAACTATCTTCATGAAATAATTAAAACTAATATAAAATATAATTCAATTAAGACCAATCATTAGAATAGAAATTTTACTTTTAGTTTTAAATCATTATTTATGACATAGAATTATGCTATATTTTCAGGCATTTTTGTTAATTAAATTGGTCCAAATTAAAAAAAAATCATTCAAATAAAATGTGCGTGAATTACACATATCTTCTTCTTTATGTTCTTCATTCTTTTTTCACGTATTTTCTCTTCTTTATTTTTTTATTGACATTGTTATTGCTATTTTTTATTTCTTGTTCTCTCTCTATGATGTTATTGCAGCATTTTTTATTTTTTATTTTATTTTATTTTTATTCTTTTTAAAAAATAAAAATAAAAAAATTATGAGGAGGTAAAATGAGAAAAAGAAGATAAAGAAAGAAAAGAAGAAGAAAATGATGACAATGATGAAGAAGAGAAAGAGAAGAGTTTTAAATTGTGTAATTTTATTGAAAAAAAACACCAAAAAAATTTTTTAATTTGACACAAAAAATTTTTAAATTTTGATACCAAAATTTTTGAATGTGACAAAAAATTTATTAACTATATGAAAGTTATCAAAAACAAAAGTAACACTAAATTTTTTTAAAAATAGTACCAAAATTCGTTAATCATGGCACCGAAATTTTTCTTAACATATCTTTTTCTACCTTTTTTTTCATATTTTATCTTTTTCTCTATCTCCCAAAATTCTTCTTTTTCTTTTTTCATATTTTATTATTGATAAAAAAAAGTTTTGTATCTTATTTTTTACTTAAAAAATTGAGAATTTTATCTAAACAAAATCATTTTAAAGTTGAATTATATACTCATAAATCTTAAATAACAAACTGTCTTAAAATATATAACATGCAGATCAATTTAAATTGTGTTTATTGTGGTAATTTTTTTTGTATTTTATATAACAAATTTTAATGTCATTTTTATTTTATTTCTATTTTTGTATAAAATTTTTTATTTTCTCTTCTTTCTTCTCCAATTTTTTAAAAATACACAAACAAATAAGATAAAAACATATAAATGAACAAATAAAGAAGATAAAAGCGTATAAATAAACAAACAAAAAGATAAAAAAAATAAGAACAAAAAAAATGTATAAAAAAAAGAAGTAAAAGAGAAAAACGATGTTAATAATGACGACGAAGATGAAAAAGAAGAAAAAATAAAGAAAAAATAAAGAAAAAGAAAGTGAAAAATCAAATAAAAAAACAAAAAAGAATGGAGAGGATAAAAAGAAAAATATAAGAGAAAATGAATAAAAAATACATATATATCATAATTTAGTTAAACTTAATTACTTAAAATACTTAATTTGTTATTTACAATAATTGTTATAAAATAAGACTTAAAATAAAATTGAACTTAAAATTAATATTAAAATTTTTTTAAGTGACTGATTAAGAATAGAATTTATAATCAATTATTCAAAGTAAAATATTCGATATGAAATTATTTTAAATTTTTTTAAGAATCTTCTTAATTATTAATAAATAAAGATACTAATCATTGCTCCTAATGTGTATGCATGTATTTTTTTTCCATTATTAGATTACTAATAATAAAAATATATTTATTTAAGAAGACATACGTAATTAGTGAAACAATTTAAAATCTCTTACTTTTTCCCTTGAACGATTATAGATCTTTAATATAAAAGCATGTAATTGATATATATATATATATAAGAAAAATGCAAAAAGGAGGATAGAAAAATAGAAAATGTGAAAATAAAATACAAAAAAATTTATATATATAAAAAATTATTTATTAAATTAGTTGTTATATATTGATAATTGATTTTTAGCGTAATAAAACAAAAAAAAAATGTGACGACCAACTCTTTTATTTCTAGACTAAACATCCATGAGGCAATTAGTATACTAGTAAATCCAAATTAAAGTGGAGGATAGAAGAGTAGTAAGCTAATTATAGAGAGCAGTTATAGCTAAGAAGTTATACATTGTCAAAGAAGAGAGTTAAGAGGGTCTCCATCATTTGCTCGCGTGTCTGGTTTAGCATCGAAGGAAAGCTCCTAAGAATATGCGGAATAAACCAGACCTGGTCCATCTACTTCATTCATTCATCATGGTTCGATCAGAAGCACGACGCGTGTGTATATATACATGAATGTGAGTGCGTGTGTCTCCAATTTATCAAATCAATCGAGATTCAACATGGCTACTACTGCGGCGTGTTCATGGAGTATATTGGTATCGGTAATGGCGGTGCTGGTAATATTGCCATCGCCAGGGACGTGCTTTGACATAACAAAGCTACTATCGCGATACCCGACATTCAGCAGCTTCAGCAACTATTTGGCGCAGACACAGTTGGCAGAGGAGGTGAACAAGAGGGCAGCCATAACGGTGTTGGCGGTGGACAATGCCGGGATAGCGCCCTTGTCGGGGAAATCCATGGACCTCATAAAGAAGCTCTTGAGCCTGCACGTCATACTTGACTACTTTGACGTCCAGAAGTTCCAGCATATTGGGAACAGAACCGTCACCGCCACCACTCTCTTCCAAACAACAGGCCAAGCCCAAGACATGCAGGGATTCTTGCAGATTACCAACGTTGCCACCGGGGGGGCCGTCATCTTTACCTCCGCCTCCGACCTAAAAGCTCCAGGCGTCAATCTCATCAAAGCCATTGCCGCACAACCTTACAACATATCGGTGGTGCAAGTTAGCACCATCCTCATGCCCCCCAGTATCACCGGAGATGGAACTGGAAATAGTGGAAACGGAAACGGAACTGCAAATGCCACCTCTCCAACCCAACCTGTCATCCCCGTTCCTGTTAATCCTCCCGCAGTGTCACCAGTTCCACCTAAATTTCCCGCCCCGGTTCCAGTTCAGTCCCCCGTGCCTGTAGTTTCCCCAGTTCCAGTCAAGTCTCCGGTGCCTGTTTTGTCTCCTGTCCCAGTAGTGTCGCCGGTGCCTGTTTTGTCTCCTGTCCCAGTAGTGTCGCCGGTGCCGGTGGTTGCACCGGTTCCAGAAAAGTCCCTCGTGCCCGTAGTGTCTCCAGTGCCGGTGGTCGCACCGGTTCCAGTGAATTCCCCGGTTCCGGTAGCATCTCCCGTTCCCGTAGTATCACCAGTTCCGGTAGTGTCACCAGTGCCGGTAGTCTCACCAGTTCCGGTAGTGTCACCAGTCCCGGTAGTGTCACCGGTGCCGGTAGCATCGCCCGTTCCAGCAGTGTCCCCAATTCCCGTATCATCGCCCGTGCCAACAGTGTCACCGGTTCCAGTAGTATCGCCTGTTCCCGTGGTGTCACCAGTGCCAGTAGCTTCGCCGGCTCCAGTAACATCGCCAGCTCCAGAAGTATCACCGGCAGCTGTGATGCCTAAGCCTGTGGCCCCAAGTCCTTCAGAAGATGAGGGAAATAATGGTTCTAATTCGGGGGTAGCTTTTGATGGTGTGAATATGGCTTTGTCAATTGCCCTTACTTTGTTTGGTATCTATCTCTCTCACTATACATATTGATTGATTGATAACGTCGCAAAGTAGCAGTTAGCCCCAATTTTGAAGATAGTTTTGCAAAGGCCATATTGCAATACCAGAGATATATATGTCATTGCTATTGTTACATTTCATTTATTTACAGTACAATGCTGACTTGTATGTTTGTTCCCCGGCCCGATAATGAGTTTACTTACAAGATAGATTATATAACTTAGAAAGCTTCGTCCCACACTAGCTACATGCTGTATTGCTGTAATGTTTCTTTTATACACAAAATAGCATCCCATATCAGTTCCCTTCTTTTCTTCATCATGATAAATTTTAGTATTGTAGAAAATAAATGCTTAGAAACTATGTATTCTCTACTCCTGAATTTGATATTAACACTACTTTTTAAGATGTTTGCAATATCTCTTCATCATTTGTAATTTAGGATTATCTAATTACTGGCTACTGCATGGCTGGATGGTTAGTTAACAAGATATCTAATTTAACACAAGATATTAGCAATTCAATTCAACTATGTTCGTTTAATTACAATTACAATTATTCATGATAAAAAAAAAGAGTGATAGGTAAACAATGGCCATCTTAAATAACATAAATAATTATCAATTAAATAAAAATACACTATACTTTAATTTAATGTTATTAATTAAATTTAAGATTAATTTACTTTTTTAACTCTATTAATTTACATTGTTCACACATTATTCAAAAATGTTGTTAGTTACCTATATTTTTCCTTAAAAAAAACATTATATATAATTACACGTGTTATTTGATTTTAATTTATACTCCTTCAATTTTTTTTATTCTGTTACTCTAATTATAAACCTTTCTTTCACAATACTCATTACTTTTCTTTTCTATGATTAAAAAAGTTATATTAAATTATCAATTAACATTTAACAAAGTTTGTATTTATATTTTCAGTTTTTCTTTAATATTTCTTATTTTCATTTATTAATTTACAAAATATTGAATATACTAACCAGCGTGCACTTAATTTTTTTAATTAAAATCCCTTATTTATGATCGTTTAACACGTACCTTTACTCCTTTAGCAAGATATCTTGATTTCAAGTTAAATTAGAATATTATCTAAATTGGACAATAATAGATTAGAAAAATAAAAAATAATTTATCTACAATGTGTTTAAACTTTAAAGTGATATTAAGACAAGATACAGTAACATAGTGATAGATGCTATGATAAAACAGAAACAGTGGAGCCAAAATGCTTTTTAAATATGACATATAGCAATAAAAATATGGCACATGGCACTGTATTATTCTTTAGTCAAATTTATTTTTCTTTCGGCAAATGCTACGTGATAAAGAACATATTTTTCATCAGCAGATGAAATTACGTGGAAGACACAATTAAGTCATGAGTGTTTTTTATTCTCTCAAAAAAAAAAAAATAACTTTTAAAGTGGTGCAGGAGCTTGTCTTATGTCATGTCTCCCTTTTGTAGAATTAGATGAAGTTAATGACATTAATTTTTTTTAAGTTAATGACGACATTGTTATTATTTTAGTTAATTCTTTGGGTCTTTTTTATGGATTTGCCAGTTTTTTTGTTGTGATTTGGACATTGGGTATTATAGCTAATATTTTTAATCACCAGAAAATTTAGGATTTTGGTGTTATAAATTTAAGATTGAAACCCGACCAAAAAGAAAGAGATTGAGTTTTTGGACTAACTGAAATCATAAAAATAATAACAATGATAATAAAATAGAAGAGAATGTTTACTATGATGGTTTTTGATGAATTTAAAAAACTCCAATTTAATTTTAATGATGAATAAATATTATTAAAATTTGTAATTACAAAATTATTAATTTGATTTTATTTAACATATGTTTATTAATAATTTTGTGATGTAGATTCTGATTGGGCCGAAAATAAAATTCTGGTACAAGTCCAATTATACTCAGCCTTGATTTAATGTAAGAATACATTGATGAGCATGGCTGAATTGATTTTGGGCCAAAACAAAATTAATGAGCCCAAGTGTTTCACTATTTGCTCAGCCTTGAATGTCCAAATTAATTTGTGGCTGAACCTAGTTGTTATAATGGGCCAAATTGATTTTGTTATTGTTACAAGCCCAAGATCTATGCTAAGATCCAATGCTTGATCCAAAATTCATCAGGAAAGCAAATGTTATCATTTGTCTGATGTCTTCAACGGATCCTTTCTCCAAGCATGTGATGGAACTCAAAGTTTTATTTAGAAGAATTAATACATGCATTGGAAACATAAGTGAGAGAGAGAGAGTATGAGTGACATGATTGATTTGCTTTGTGCTGCACGACACTCAAGCAAGGGAAGTAAAAGCAACTTTCTCCACTTAATTTGTTTAACTTCATTTAATTGCTACTCTTCCATTTGCTTCTTCTCTCTCATCTCTTTCTTCTCTTTCGGTCATTGTCCAGGAAACCATGGAAGCAAAAATGAGCTACCGAAGTGAAGGAAGATCACACTACAAGATCATCATGATGATGGCAAGAAAACATAACAAAATAAAAGTATGTTGTGGCTGAGATTTTCACCAAAAATGGTAAAATTTGGTGAGGTAATATCGAGCTCTTCATACCCAAAAAGAAAGAAGAAGATTCGGCCAGCAAGGAGGAGATTCTTGGACGCATGGCTTGTTTTTGATTCTGTTCAACCACCACAGGAAGTAGCTAGAGTGGCGAAGTGATGGAAGAGACAGAGATTGGAGCAGATGAAGTCATCATCATCATGAAGCATCAAGGGCCAGAAATTCATCTTGGAGAGCAAGTCAAGGATGGAGCGCTCGGATTGATGAAGAGTGATGACCAAGGAAGAACTAGAGGTATTTGCATGTTGGGTTTTGCATGAGTTACCTCTTCTCTCTCTATGGCCGAACCGGTTCTGTTTTTGAAGGAAAATAAGTTAAGCTTTGTTTTGTTTCAACTGTGAAGACTTCTCTTCTCTATAAAAGGGGTGAACAGTCACAGTTTGAAATAAGGAAGAAAAGTTTGATAGTGCAAGGCACAGAAGTCTCATAGCTACCTAAGCTTACAGATTTTCTTCTCCTTCAATATATTCTGTTTTGTAATTTTTCTGTTTAATTTTGTCATGTCTTGAGTCTCATGGAAAAAAGGCAAACAAGTGAGGTTTGTATGAAAAAGTCATAGAGCAGAAAAAGGCAGAGAGTGCAAAATTAAAAGAAAAGCTATAGATGTCCTTAGAGTTCCTTTGTACGTCTATGTTGTGTTTCATGATTCTGTGGGAATCCCCTTGTAAGTTGGGTTAGCACTTTACAGTTTGTAATCAAGTTGATTTTAGTGAAATTCCATCATTGTTGTGATGGAGACTGGATGTAGGCTGCATTGTACTTAGCAGCTGAACCAGGATATATCTGGGTGTAATTCTCATTCTCTCCTACTCCATTTCTGTTTCTACTGTCCAGGAGCAAAAACCAAAAATATCTCGTGCCAAGTGACGAGACAAAAATAAAAAGTCTCGTGGCTAGAGACGAGACAAAAACAGAAAAGTCTCTTCAAAGACCAGAAAGTGTAATCAAGCAAAAAGGGGGCTAAGATTCAACCCTCTTCTCTTAGCCACTGAAACCATCTATTGAATTTAAAAAATTGAAATAAATAAATTAATAAAAACAAAAAATATAAATTAAATGATAAAAACTAGTTTTAAAGTTTTGTAATTCTACCATTTGCATATTATTAATTATTTATATTATTTTATTTTTCAACTTGTATTGGTCCATTATTGTTATTATTTTTTAATATCTATCTATCATTTATGAATTTTTTATTAAAATCAATATTCTAAAAAAAATTAATTTATTTAATTTTTGGTTAATAAGAATTTGATTGGTATTTATAAATAATCATTATTATTTTATATTTTCATTAAATAATAGAGGAATGGATACTAATATTTTATAATTAAAATTAATATTTTAATATAAATTTTTTAATATTATAAATTTTATATTTTACTTCTTCTCAAAATTTTTTGGTCACACTTATTTCTATAGATCGATGCTCAAACTCTTCACATTACACAAGGTACACCCTAATGATCATAAGTATATATATATATATATATATATATATATATATATATATATATATATATATATATATATATATATATATATATATATATATATATATATATATATATATATATTATACTTGTTATTATTCTCACACCAAAATCTTAATTTTTTATGATTGTTATTATTTTCACCCCAAAATTTTTGTTTTTTTTATTTTTTTATTTTTTGGACATGGATAAAATTCAAAACTCAAATCTACTCTTATACTTTTCGTCTTAAACTCATTCATTCCTCCCTTTCTATTACACATGCAGCATCCTTTCTCTACTGTTTTCATTAGCAAAATCAAATTAAGTTGTATTAGAACCGATGTTTTGTGCAATCTCGTCCATGTTTAGAAAGCTTGCTGACTTTAGATGCATCTTTATTGCCGATGTTTTCTTTTTTTATGAGAGGCTAATTTTGGGCGAGAGAGGATGCTACATGTGTAGTAGAGAGGGAAGAATGAATGAGTTTGGGATGGAAAGTTTAAGAGGAGATTTGGATTTTGGATTTTATCCATGTCTAAAAAAAATAAAAAAAAAACAAGAACTTTGGTGTGAGAATAATAACAATCCTAAAAAAACTAAGATTTTGGTGTGAGAATAATAACAATCATACAAAATTAAAAAATATAGTTGTGATTATCAGGGTGTGCTTTGTGTAATGTGAAGAGTTCTAGGGCATCAATTTATAAATAGGTGGAGTTAAGTCTCAAAGTAGTCCTTGAACTTACACTCGAGTCTCAAAGTAATCTCTGAAGTTAATAATTACTCAAATTCATTCGTAAACTTGTATTCCAGGACTCATAGTAGTCCCTGAAGTATTTTCTATTTATCAAAACCTTAAAACGACGTCGTTTTGAGAAAAAAAAAAACAAAAAAAGAAAAAGAAAAAATAAAGTGGCGTAGAATCCCCCAATTTTATTAAAGAAAAAAAAAAGAAAAAAGAAAGAAGCACAGCGTAGAACCCCACCCCCTCCTAATTTTCAATCTGTTTCCTTCTCTATCCCCATCCCCAACCCCTTTTTCCTCTCCCAACCTTTACCTTTTCCTTCTTCATCCCCAATCCGACCCCTTTTCCTCCTCCAACCCTTCCCCTTCTACTTCCCCAACTTGATATCATTCCTCTTCCTCTTCTTCTTTATAATTTGATGCCCTCCTTCTCCTCCTTTTCAACTATAATCTCACACTCACAAGAGCTCTTCTCAATCTTTGCTGTTGCCGCCTCTCGTGGGCCTCCGTTTCGCTGCTGCCATTGTTCGCTTGCCTCCATTTTCGCTCGGTTTTTCTCTTCTCTCTTCTGGCACGGTTCTCTCTCTCAGCCATGGTATTTTTTTCTTTAATTTTTTTAGTTATTCAATCATTGTTCTTTAATATTTTGGGTGATTGTTACTGCTGATCCTGTTTTAATATAACAACAATGGTTAATTTTAGTTATTTTCTATTTTGTAATTATTTATATTTTTTGTGGTTGCTATTTTTTGTGCTTGTTGCTATTTAGATTGATTGATACTTGCTATTTAAGTTGATTGATCTTTTCTAATTAATGGTAATTTTTTTGTGATATTTTGTGTTATTGGTTTTTATTTTTGTGATTTGTTGAAGAAGAAGAGAAGAACAGAGTTGAAGAAGAAGAAGAAGGGGGTTGTTGTGTTTTTTAATATAAAACGATGAACGTTTTTTTAGGCTTCTTTTTTTTTGTTCAAAATGACGTTGTTTCAAAGTTCTGATGAACGAAAAATATTTCAGGGACTACTATAAGTCTTGGAGTACAAGTTCAGAGACAAATTTGAGTGATTATTAATTTCAGGGATTACTTTTAGACTCGAAGGTAAGTTCAGGGACTACTTTGAAACTTAACTTGAAATAGGTGTGATCGAAAACTTTTGAAAAGAAACAAAATATAAAATTTATAATATTAAAAAATTTATATTAAAATATTAATTTTAATTACAAAATATTAGTATGCACTCCTCTATCATTTAATGAAAATATAAAATAATAATGATAATTTTTAAATATCAATCAAATTTTTTTCTTTTTTTATCGAAAATAAGGAAACTCAAACCTACAACCTCTTAGCTAAGTATGGAGAGACTATGTCATTTAAGATATAGCTCATTACTAATTAAATTCTTATTAACCAAAAATTTAACTAATTAAATTTTTTTAGAATATTTATTTTAATAAAAAAATCATAAATGATAGATAGATATTAAAGAATAATAACAATAATGAACCAACACAAGTTGAAAAATAAAATAATATAAATAATTAATAATATACAAATGGTAGAATTACAAAATTTTAAAATTAGTTTTTATCATTTAATTTATATTTTTTATTTTTATTAATTTATTTATTTCAATTTTTTAAATTCAAAACCATCATAGTAAGCATTCTCTTCTATTTTATTATCATTGTTATTATTTTTATGATTTCAGTTGGTCCAAGAATTCAATCTCCTTTTTTTAGTCATAATGGGTTTCAATCTTAAATTTGTGATACAAAAATCCTAATTTTTTTAGTGATTAAAAATATTAGTCATAATACCCAATGTCCAAATCACAACAAAAAAAACTGGCCAATCCACCAAAAAGACCCAAAAAATTAACTAAAATAATAACAATGTCGTTATTAACTTAAAAAAAATTAATATCATTAACTTCATTTAATCCCATAAAAGGGAGACATGATATAAGACAAACTCCTGCAGAAAGCTATCTTTTCTTCTCAGAAAATAAGAGACACGCATGACTTAATTGTGCCTTTTACGTAATTTCATCAGCTGATGAAGAATATGTTTTTATCACCGTAGCATTTCCCTTTTCTCTAAACCAAAAATCGGAGATCCAAATGAATTAAGTGATATTTTGAAAAGTAAATGTTAGGGGCTGAGCCATTTTTATTAATGCATATATACTTTGGATTAACATTGTATGTTTATATTATTAGGATTAGAGTTTAAAATTTGATTTATTTTTATTAATCTATCACTTTTCTTAAAATTTATTATTAAAATATCACTTTTTGAAATTAATTATTTAAGTGTCATTTTTTTTAGGTAGCAATTAATTTAATATTTAATTTTAATTATAATTTATTATAGTAATATAAAAAGAATGACATCCAGATAATTAGTTTTTAAAGAGATACATTTTAGTATTAAATTTAAAAAAAAATTGTCACGTTAGTTAAAAAAGTATTAAAATTTAATATTTAAAATCTAATCAACACCATACTGTATTCTTTAGATATTATATATAAAAATATATTTATTAGCTAAATATTAATCTAAAATAATAAATTTATTAGTCGTGCAGTATTATTTTTTTTTGAAAATAAAATATGATTGTTAAATGACCAAAAAATAAACTAAATTTGGAATTTGAAAATTTACTTTATTTTTAAAGAATTGATTAATTCATTTGGTAATCCATTTTCAAGAGTTAGAGGAGAGCACCCAAAAGGGCAGGCAGGTTAAGCTGCCCAATTTATTTAGAGCACAAGTATCATAAGTCATAACTCGAGTCCGACTCGATTTGAGGAGTAAAAAAGAGCTGCCATTCAACTACTTTGTTATTATCCTCACTAAAATAATTGATTCTATGTAAACTCAGTAGAAAAAAAATCACTCACTAACTTCAGAAAAAAATCTCTGTAAATAATGACCAAATCATCACCTCTTTTTATAAATAATATTTTCAATAGTTTAGATATTTTAAAACTCAATTCTCACATAAATCTATTTAAATTTTTACTAACTTTCACATCAAAATTATAAAAAAATATAAATAGATAATAAAAATATTAAACAATATAAACAATAGATATATTAAATATTTAATTTATTAAATATACAAATAGTTATTCTAATATTAAGATTTAAGTGAATAATTTAAGAATACAGTATATTTTACTTAAATTAGATTAATTTTAAAATTTATTATTTATGTTGTTCAAAAAAATTATTAATTATTTAACGTAACTTTATTATCAAATATATTTATTACCACTTCCGAACATCTTCACACAGACACATTTATACATAATCCAACAATATGATAATAGTAAATTGAATTTCACATGAATTATTATACGGTAAAGTATTAGGATTCCACTTATCATAGATAGAGACATTTTGACAAATAAGTGTTTACAGTAAAAATCAATAAAATAATAGGATATAAGTTTAGAAAACAAAAGTTAAATAATATAAATTAGCTAATATTATATTGAATCAATATAAATTTTAATAAAAAACACAAAAAACCAACTTTTAAATAGATACCATTAGTTAACTTTTTTTATTGTAAGATTATTTTTTAACCTTTATTTTTTGGAGAATATAAGATTATTTAAAGTTAAAATTTATAGTATATAATTTAAGATCTAGGATTAGTATTTAAAATTTAAAACACTGACTCATATGAATTAGCTCTCTAATTAAACTCATTTTAGAAATTTTAATTGTGTGATTTTCATATTTTTTTTTTGTTGATTACTTGTACTTTACAGAAGTGTACTTATTGATATTTTGTTGATCTTAGATGTATATATAAATTTTGTTGTTTTCTATAAGGATTGTATTACCAGTATTTTATAGTTATTTAATAACAAAAGAAATGTATGGTGTTTTTTTTTTTTTTTAATATATATGTCGAAAGCAAAATGCAGAAGAGGCAAAGAACATATTTTTTCTGTGGTTTTCTTCGGATGTGGTTCGGTCTCCATGGCAACCTCTCATTAAATGTAATGGAAAAATGAATTGTGACCTGAAATGAAATTTCACTTGTATAATATTAGGAATTGAAATTAATGGTTTATAAGCTCCTCCGCAGTCGATTGGTTTATAAGAATTATTTATAGCCAGTGATAAATTAACGGCTTTGGAAATGAAGTCAAAGTTGTATATATAATGAAAAAGGCCCTCAAAAGTGGAGAGATCAGCAAGAGAAGAAAAAGAAAAGTCTGTAAAATTGTATAATGTTTCAATCAATGGCGTCGTCTACGTACACCAAAGCCGTGTTTCCTTCGAGTACGAGATCAGCATCAACATCGCTTGCCTCATTAACCACCAAAAACCCCTTCCTGAGAGTCTCATCATTATCTGGTTCTCGTTGCGCTTCTTGTTATTGCCAGCGCGCGTGTGCCTCGGTGGTGAACGTCACCAGTGTGTTGAAGACGGCGGACTCGAAATCTTCGTCCGCAACAAGCAGCAAGGATCTGTCCCCTCATGGTTCAAAACCCACCATATTGGTGTCGGAGAAGCTAGGAGAGGCGGGGCTGCAACTGCTACGTGAGGTCGGGGAGGTGGAGTGCGCATACGACCTGTCACCGGAGCAGCTGTGCAACAAGATCTCGTCGTGTGATGCGCTGATAGTGAGGAGCGCCACCAAGGTGACCAGGCAGGTCTTCGAAGCTTCCAAAGGAAGGCTGAAGGTTGTCGGCAGAGCAGGTGTCGGCATTGACAATGTCGATCTTCAAGCTGCAACCGAATACGGCTGCCTTGTAGTCAACGCCCCCACCGCCAACACCATTGCAGCTGCTGAGCATGGCATTGCTCTCCTTGCTGCCATGGCAAGGAACGTTGCCCAAGCCGACGCCTCCATCAAAGCCGGTATCCATCTATCCATTCTGTTGCTTTACCTTCTATTGTTGTTCATAATCATGCAAATATGCATAGGTATGTTTATGTGGTGCATGTGCAGGGAAATGGCAAAGAAACAAGTATGTGGGAGTATCGATGGTTGGGAAGACGTTAGCAGTGATGGGGTTTGGAAAAGTTGGGTCTGAGGTGGCGAGGCGAGCGAAAGGGTTGGGAATGAATGTGATTGCACATGATCCTTATGCCCCGGCAGACAGGGCCCGTGCTGTTGGGGTGGAATTGGTGTCATTTGAGAATGCCATCGCCGCCGCAGACTTCATCTCTCTGCACATGCCGCTTACCGCAACTACTAAGAAGATCTTCAACGACGCCACTTTTGCAAAGATGAAGAAAGGAGTCCGCATCATCAATGTTGCTAGAGGTGGTGTAATCGATGAAGATGCCCTGGTCAAAGCCCTTGACGCCGGAACAGTTGCCCAGGCGGCACTCGACGTCTTCGCGGAGGAGCCCCCACCAAAAGATAGCAAGCTAGTGAAACACGAGAACGTAACGGTGACGCCTCATCTGGGAGCCAGCACAAAAGAGGCACAGGAGGGTGTGGCAATCGAGATAGCAGAGGCTGTTGTTGGAGCACTGAGGGGGGAGCTGTCGGCAACTGCAGTGAATGCTCCCATGGTTGCTCCTGAGGTGGTGTCAGAGCTGGCACCATACGTATTGCTAGCTGAGAAGCTTGGGAGACTTGCGGTGCAGTTGGTGTCCGGAGGGAAAGGCATCAAGGCCGTGAAGGTGGTGTACCGATCAGCGAGAGGACACGATGACCTGGACACCAGACTCCTCAGAGCCATGATCACAAAGGGCATCATCGAGCCCATATCAAATTCAATTGTCAACATTGTGAATGCGGACTTCACCGCCAAGGAGAAGGGGCTCCGCATAAGCGAGGAGAGGATAGTGGTTGACTCATCGCCGGAGCTGCCCCTGGATTCCATTCAGGTTCAGATCTCGAATGTCGAGTCCAAATTTGCGAGCGCTGTGAAGGTAAACGGTGAGATCAGCATCGAGGGGAAAGTGAAGGATGGGATGCCGCACCTTACGTGCGTTGGGTCCTTCGGTGTGGATGTGAGCTTGGAAGGGAACCTCATCCTTTGCCGCCAGATCGATCAGCCAGGGATGATTGGTCGCGTCGGAAACATACTGGCTGACCACAATGTCAATGTTAGCTTCATGAGCGTTGGAAGGACTTCCCGTGGGAAGATGGCTATCATGGCCATTGGCGTCGATGAAGAACCAAACAAAGTTGCTCTTGAAAACATCGGCTCCGTTTCTGCTATCGAGGAGTTTGTTTTTCTCAAACTTTAGTTCTCCTAGCCAACACTTACTACTTGTGTGTATAATACAATAATGTGCACGCCTGCATGCATGCACTTCTTCCCCGGCCCCTTGTTTATGCGACAAGTTTAGTTTCTCCATATACCTTTGCTTCTAGCTAGATTTTACTTCCATTCTTTTGATTGAAGATTTAACTTGCTTCTTTCTTCTCTTTCTTTCTTTCCTATTTATTTACATAGAAATTCAGCAAAGAATCCAGAAGTTTTAATCATGGGGCAAAAATTAATATATATGTGCTTATACACACACATATATATGTGTGATGAATTCTATACGATCTTCTCTAAATTAGAAAGTAAATTACCTTTGACTGAAATAAAATTAATTAATTTATTATAATTAATTTTAACTCTTAATCTAACCTAAACTTTGTTAATTTAATTAATTAATCATGATCTATTTTTTTTTATAAATTATAAAAATTATTAAAAAATTTAAAATTAATAATGATGTAAGTTATCCCATCATTGGACTATTTAATTAGTTCATCCTTTCACATCAAAATCTTAATATATGTGATCTTGTGATAAGTTACTTTAGTTAAGACTCATCATATTATTAGCAGAGAGTAGTGTGTGAATCACAACAATAATGTCAATTTTATCTTATTATCCTAATTATCAACTCAATGGATAGTATAGTGAAACGTGAAGCTGATGAAATTTAATGTTAAATTGCAGCATATAATTACATCATTCATTGCTTAAATCAATTTTGGGAGGGGAGGGAGAATTGAAATTGGAAAAATTTTGCTTAAATCAGTGATGTAACTTTTGTTATAAAAATTTCATCTCATTTTATTTAATAATAAAAAATATGTTACAAGGGACCTTTAATTTATCCTTTTATATATATATATAATCTAGCATAATTATATATATTAATTTAAAAAGTATAATTTAATATATGAAAATAATAACTAATGCAATGCAGGATGATTAAAAAGAAATTTATAATTATTGTCTTTATTTTTTGCATTATAAAAATATTAACTAAATTTAATACTATTTATATAAGGCCAATAATAGTATATTGCATTTATCATATTTAGTATAATATTAAAGATAATATTTCGTATCATTAAATTCTTTGTATCTCATTTGAATTTGAAGATAATATATTTAACTTTCATTTTTTTTATCATATCAATGTTAATTAAAATAATACATTTGTTTAGATAATAAATAAATAAGATAAGATCACTGTATTTTTATTTTTAAGACACTAAAAAAATTATCATTATATTTTTTGTTAAAGATAAATAGCTAAATGACAAAATGAAATACTAAAATTTATCTAAACAATAATATTTTTATTCTTGTAGAGATTGACCGATATATAGCTCGTCTATTATTGATGAATGTTTTCAAATTTTTATTTCGTCGAGATGAGTTACACGTTGGTAAGAAAAAAACAAGGAGGTGGGTACCTGCAAAAGACACTCCGACGTTCAAGTTAGTAAGTATTTAAAAGGTATAAGAATAATTCTATGAATATATAATGTAAGACATTAAATAGAAGTTATCATGTGTTGTGTGTTTATAATAATTTTATGAATATAGAATGTAAGATAGACATGAAAATAGAACTTATCATGTATTGTCCCTTTATAATAATTCTATGAATATAGAATGTAAGATATGAAATAGAACTTATCATATGTTTGTGTATAATAATAATTCTATAAATATAGAATGTAAGACATGAAATAGAAGTTATTATCTATTGTCCTTGAGATTAGATATAGAAGGTTCTTTTTATAGGCATAAAATTGATGGATAGAGTTGATGTTATGACTATTTGGTCATTAAGATAAAAATAATGGTCATTAAGTTAGTAATGAAGGTGTCGGTTACAAGCAAAGAATGAATGATAGTTAACGCCGAGTTATAACTCATAATGCACAATAAAGACCGAGTTATAAGGTGATGGACCACAGCCCCCAAATTTTGTCTGTCGATCATATGATCCAGGCTAAGCTTAGAAAATAAAATGAGTTATAATTCGGTTAAAAGATAAGTGAATAATGATATGGTGAGCCCCCAAACTTAGTCAGGCTATTATGTCGGCACTTATTTAAAGAATAATTGAGTGATAAAAGTCATTCAATCAAGATAGTTGTGTGGGGGATACTTTTCCGCTTAAAAATAATTTTAGCATTTGATTGTATATGAATTAAAAAGTTCAGAAATAGATATCCATTGACAGAATCGATTGTATGATTTGAGAATATAATGGTTAATTATCTTGAGAATTTTTTTCGACTCACAACAACTTATTGATGAATTTCTCGCTCAAAGTAATTAGTTATTGAATATTTACAATTTATAGTGAAGGTCTGATACGAATAAGATAAATTAAGAAAATGAATATGCACAAAGTCGCAACATATAGTGAATAATATATATTGAACAAATAAAAGAGTTCAGAGTAGAAAAAATATACCTTAAAAGTTGATAATTATAGAGAAGAAGACGACATATATGAATGTCATACATGTATGAATATCTGAATTTTGTTTTGTAAGATATGCTTTAATTTGATAATAAAGCAATAAAATAAGAGTCATTGAATGATACATTTAGTATAATATTTTTAGCAGTTACAGTATGACGAGGGATATTTCTCGTATAATAATAGTAAATTTTGAATGTTTGCATGTATTTTTATTTAACTTTTTGTATTAAATCAATAGTAACATAAAATTTAATAAAATAAATAGTGCAACAGGTATATATTGCTAAAGAATAAAAAATATATAATCAATCAAATGACATAGAGCTATTAAAATTATTTTTAAACAATTTAATTTTAAATTTAAATTCATGCAAAATACATTTAAATTTATAAATGTTGTAAGAAAAAAAATAAAATATTGATAATAAAATAAATAATAAAGATTGAAATAGTATTATTGAAAATTTTCGTTATAAGTTTTGAAAGAATTCAATTACATTCGAGACTTGAACTCATCTAATTGTGTAGATAGTAATAAAAATAAATAAATAAATAAATATAATTCATGAAAAAAATTAGCATGGTGGTATGAAAATTATAATGCCATAATGATATGTTTAGAATTTGTTCATGTGTGAGGAATGAATTCATATATAAATTGAAATTAAAAATACTTTTGATTTGATGTTGTAGTTTATCAAACTTTAAGAATCACTTTTTAATTTTTTTTATAGATTTGTAGGCTTTGATTTTGGAGTATAGAAAACAAAACATGTTCAACAAGTGTGATACATGGATAAGAATAGCTAATGCAAAGAATGAATCAGGGTATGTTTGGATTTAAAATGACAATGATATATAGAGAAATGTTTTATCAACACTCTCGTGACAATAGATAAGAAAAACGTAAGAGATGAGGCTATTATGTAGTAGATAATCTCAAGAGATGAAAACAAAATTATAAGTGATTATATAGCAGGTTTTGTATTCTTTCTGCTTTTGGTCAAGAATAAAAAAGATAGAACATGGCAAGTAATTAAAGAACATGAAATTAAAAAAAATTATAGGTGACATACATTGATTTATTTAAAATTTTAGGAGTTTAAATTGCATATTTTTAGAATTTGAATTATTGATAGAAAGTATAAGAAATTAAAGATTAGTATCAATAGTCATTTTATTATTCTAAATGAATTGTTTGTAAAATTCTCAATAAATGTTATATGTCCTTGTGAAACTGAGTTTTGAATAAAGGTTGAGAAATAAAAAAAAATAGAATACATAAATTGCTAAAATATATAAATGTTATTTGAAAATTGATTTAAATATTTGAATATAATTCAAATTCTTTGAATCTATTCGATGGAGTAGGAAATTAGTTTATCGGTCCCACGGTGAGCCCCAATTGTTTTTGTGGAGATTGATCGGTGTATAGTTTGTCCGTCGATAAATGTCTTCAAATTTCTTGTCGAGATGAGTTATACGTCGGTAAGGAACGAACAAGGGAGTGGGTACCTACAAAAGACACTCCGACGTTCAAGTCAGTAAGTGTTTAAAATGTATAAGAATGATTCTATGAATATAGTATGTATAAAACATGAAATAGAAGTTATCATGTGTTGTGTGTTTATAATAATTCTATGAATATAGAATATAAGACATGAAAATAGAACATATCATGTGTTGTCCCTTTATAATAATTCTATGAATATAGAATGTAAGATATGAAATATAACTTATTGATATGACCAGTAAAGTCAGTTACGAGTTATAAGCTCGGTAACGTATCCATTACCATAACCGATTATCTGCTATAATCGGCATTCATTCTCACCCAATAATATCGGACAAGTAATAAATTCCCTCTCCAAGCGTTACGACCTAGGTCTAACGATCAGCAATAAACGAGTATAAGAGGAAAAGTAAGAACGGGAGGAGGTAAGCAATCTTTCAAAAGAAAAAATCTCCATACACATTCTCTTACTGACTTGAGCGTCGGAGTGCCTTTGCAGGTACCCACCTCTCGCACTCCTCCTTTGTTGACGAGGTTTTGGATCGCGCCTTAGGAGTCTGCCGACCTTATTAAGGGGACGACCTATACCTCGGCTTGAGCTGGTAAGAACACTTATTATGTTTGTGTATAATAATAATTCTATAAATATAGAATGTAAGATATGAAATAGAAGTTATTATTTATTGGCCCTAAAATTAGATATAGAAGGTTCTTTTTATAGGTATAAAATTAATGAATAGAGTTGATGTTATGACTGTTTGGTCATTAAGATAAAAATAATGGTCATTAAGTCGGTAACGAAGATGTCGGTTACAACTAAAGAATGAATAATAATTAATGTCAAATTATAACTCATAATGTATAATAAAAATCGAATTATAAAGTAACGGATCAATTTTAAAATTCAATATGAAAGCAAATTCAAAATATGTTTAAGAATTGGGACAAATAATTAAAACAATAGGTACATCTATTATTTATATCTATATATTAGCAAAAGAATTGTAAATTTTGGCGTTTTGTACATGCATCCGCCTCTGCTAGAATCTACGTTAGTATAAAAGTCAAAGATCTTCAACCTTGAACTTGTGTGCGAGCCCGAGCATGTATACATGTATCCACTTCTAAAGTGTATTTGAAATCATTTTCCTTTTTTTCAGCTATAGAAAATCAACTATTAATAAACCAATTTTTTTGAAATATTATTTTTATCAACAATATTAGAGTTGCATAAAAAATTAGTCATTAAATTAAATATCAATATAAAATACATGTTAGAATATAAAATATAGATAATTAATTTATATATAAATATATATTATTTAATTTATTTTTAATATATATTTTTATTTTAAAACATAATTTATATAAATAATTAATTTAATAGCTAATTTTTAATGTAAACATAATATAATCGTAAAAGGTAAATTTTTTATTTAAATAAATTGTTTTGAATGTTTAAAATAATAAATTTTTGGATGTTTGTTAAATAGAAGACTCACTACAACAATATAGATTATTTTTGAGGGTTATAATGTATAAAAGAAAATTAAAATTTGTCAAAAAAATAAAATTTGACACTATTTTAACTATGAAAATATGTTAATAAAAATTTTGTCAAAAATAGTATTTTTAACATATAAGTGATTGTGAAAAAAATTTAAATCTTATTTTGATAAATATTGGCTGTCAAAAATAATTTGTTAGAAAATTTTGAGAACATATTTTCTGTGATACTTATTAATTGTCAAAAATACTATTTATTTTGACACTTATTGACTATAAAATATTTTCAACAAAAATTTTTAACAAAGAATGAAATGAGATCTTGAAACTAAAGAATAAATTGAGATTTTGAAGATAAAGAATGAGTAGTATAATCCTAAACTGAGAGCAGTGTGATGTCAAAATTAACAGAGCCCAAAGAAGAAGAAAAATAGTGGAGTAAATTAAAAACAAATGAGTATCAAAATTGAGGAGTAATTCTCTACGGTCAAATTATTCATCAAGAAAACATAGAAAAGTTGACATTTGCGATATTTGTCAAAAATATATATTAATTTTGATATTTAATTATGGTGTTAAAAAATAAAGTGTTAAAATAACTCTATTTTCTTGTAGTGACTTTTAGATGTTATTTTTCTTGTAGAATATCCAAAATTGCATGCATTAGAATATTTTTTATTTTTTTTAACAGCCGTAGGGACCAAGTTTGGTAAAATGTTGTCTGAAGCGTCAAACTAAAGAAGTTGGCAAATCAGATTATAAAAATTTTTCGTGGTGATTTATCAGATTAATTGTAAATTCACGGAAGAGAGACAAAGGTAGCACCATAATATAATCAGAAACAAAGGTTCACACTTCACAGTTCAGACTTCAGACTCTCTGACCTTAAAGAACAACCCAACAGCAACTACAATTCGATTTAAATATTTATAAAGTCAGAATTATTGTAACAATATAAGCTTAAAATGATAAATGGTAACATAAACTACTAAAAAAATCTAGGCAAGGGTATATGGCATGTCCGACGTACAATAACATTAAGTATTTCAGTTCACATGAGAGGTGGTAATTTTGGAGTTGCGTTCAGACGTGGAAATGAGTGCAATAGGATTAAGATAAAATAAAAGCAGAGGCAAGAGCACCGTGGCAATCTCTGGTCCCAAGAGAGTCATTAGCCCACCTGCTAATGTATCTTATTGAGAAAGTAGAAAAAGGCATGGGAATAACGGATGCAACAGCCAACCATCATTTTCAATGCGTTTCTACATCTGTACCGCATAACATTACAATAAAATTAATGCAGTGCAGTGTCACCTTCTTGAGCAACCTCCTTTCTTTCTCTGTTCACACTTCACACACTCGAGAACATTGCATCTCATTCCACTCTCTTTCATACCACAAAACACCACTTTTTTCCCATTGCAATGGCCTTGGACTTAGCCTTCTCTCTTGTAAGTCATTATTCTTGTATTCTAATCGTGTAAGGGGAGTGGGTGAATGGGTACGATGAGGGATCTTCTCTTGTTGTATTGCTTGTTGCATGCTGTTTCTGCACTGAACTCTGAAGGGGAGACTCTGCTTTCACTCTTGAGGAAGTGGACATGGGTGCCTCCTTCCATAAACTCCAGCTGGCAATGGCAGCATGCCTCTCCGTCTCCATGCTCGTGGGCAGGAGTTCAATGTGACCATCATGCCCAGCACGTCGTCTCTCTTAACCTTGCTGGCTTCGGGATTGCCGGTCGCTTAGCACCTGAAATCGGGAATCTCACTCAGTTGCACCGTTTGGACCTTGCTGCAAACTCGCTCCACGGCCCAATACCTGATACCTTGAAAAACTTGCGCAACTTAAGGTACATAAGCCTTGCTGATAATTTATTCACAGGCCATTTTCCAGCTTCCTTGACTCAACTCTCACAGCTACAAATTGTTCACCTCTCTGACAACAATCTAAACGGTTCCGTCCCCATAAGTATTGGGAACATGACTCAGCTCAAGATCCTGTATCTTCAGGATAACCAATTATCTGGGACAGTTCCCTCATCCATTGGCAACTGCAGCAAACTACAAGAGTTGTTTTTGAATCGGAATCTGTTGCAAGGTGTTCTGCCTCAGAGTCTAAACAACCTCCATGATCTTGCTTATTTTGGTGCTGCCAGCAACAGCCTTACTGGTGCCATTCCATTTCCAGTGGGCTCTTGTAACAATTTAGGGTTTCTGGATCTATCATATAATGTGTTTAGTGGAGGCATTCCCTCTGGCTTGGGGAACTGTAGTGGTTTATCAAAATTGGCTCTTGTCAACTGTAACTTAGTCGGAAGGATTCCATCCTCCTTTGGTTTACTGACCCATCTTTCTTTTCTACATCTTTCTAATAACCGCTTATCCGGAACAATACCTTCCGAAATGGGACACTGCAAGTCTTTGATAGAGTTGCAACTGTATTCCAATCAACTGGAGGGAAATATCCCAAGTGATCTTGGGAATTTGAGTAAACTCAAGGACCTTGAGTTGTTTTCCAATCGATTAAGTGGCGAAATTCCACTGAGCATTTGGAAGATTCAGGGTTTGCAGAATGTCCATGTGTATAACAATCACCTCTCTGGTGAGCTACCTTTGGAAATGACAGAGCTCAAGCACCTGAAGAACATCTCATTGTTCAACAACCGCTTCTCTGGAGTCATACCTCGAAACTTGGGAATTAATAGCAGTTTAGTCCAGCTGGACTTTACAAATAATAGGTTCACCGGCAACATCCCACCAAATCTCTGTTTTGGCAAGAAATTGAGCTTGCTGACTCTAGGCATCAATCAACTTCAAGGTAGCATGCCTCCTGGTTTGGGAAGTTGTACAACTCTTACGAGAATGATTCTCAAACAAAATGCTCTCACTGGGCCTCTTCCTGATTTCGAAAGCAATCCAAATCTCACATATATGGATATCAGCAATAACAGAATTGATGGAGCAATTCCACCCAGTTTGGGAAACTGCAGAAATCTCACCACCTTAATTTTGTCTGCGAACAAATTTTCGGGGCTTATACCTCCGCAACTTGGAAAGCTTGTGAATCTCCGAACCTTGGATCTTGCTCACAACAACTTAGAAGGCTCTGTGCCATCTCAGCTGTCAAATTGTGCCAAAATGGACAAGTTTGATGTGGGATTCAACTCCCTAAATGGTTCATTGTCATCAAGGTTGCAGAGCTGGACAGGGCTAAGCACATTGATTTTGAGAGAGAATCATTTTAGTGGAGGCATCCCATCTTTCATTTCAGAATTTAAAAAGCTTTCTGAATTGCAGCTTGGTGGTAATATGCTTGGAGGCAGAATTCCTGGATCTATTGGAGCATTGCAGAATTTGATCTATGGGTTGAATCTAAGTTCCAATTGGCTGATAGATGGCATTCCCGTGGAGATTGGAAAACTGAAAAAATTGCAAATATTGGATCTATCTCGGAACAAGTTGACAGGAAGCATACAAGTTCTTGATGAACTCGCCTCATTAGTTGAAATCAACATTTCATACAACTCTTTTCATGGTCCTGTGCCGAAGATGCTAGTGAAGTTGTTAAATTCTTCATTGCCATCATTTTTGGGCAATCCTGGACTGTGTATTAGTTGTTCAACGCGGGATGGCCTGGCTTGCACTAAAAGCAAGTACCTGAAGCCATGCGATAACAAATCACCTAAGCGGAAAGGCCTTAGTAAAGTTGAAATAGTGTTGACAGCAATTGGATCATCCATTTTTGTCATCTTAGCGCTTTATGCGTTTGCTTTTGCTGGGAAGTCAAAGCATGGAGTCAATAATAACAATATTATCTGTGGAGAGGAGGGGTCTTCCTCCTTACTTAACAAAGTCATGGAGGCTACAGACAACCTAAGTGAACGGTTTGTCATTGGCAGAGGAGCCCATGGAGTTGTCTACAAAGCCCTGGTGGGTCCCGACCAGGCTTTTGCAGTGAAGAAGTTGGGATTTGGTACAAGCAGATTTAAGAAGTTGAGCATGGTGACAGAGATCCAAACCCTCGGAAGAATTAGGCATCGAAATCTGGTGAAAGTAGAAGACTTTTGGTTGAGAAAAGATTTTGGGCTAATCTTGTACAGGTACATGCCAAATGGGAGCCTCCATGATGTGTTGCATGAAAAGAATCCAAGGCCAGTTGTCTTAGAGTGGAGGGTGCGGTATAAGATAGCTGTTGGGGTTTCTCATGGACTGGCTTATCTCCATTATGATTGTGATCCTCCCATAGTACACCGAGACATCAAGCCAAAGAATATACTTCTGGACTCTGATATGGAGCCTCATATCGCTGACTTTGGCATTGCCAAACTGTTGTCGGTATTGACAGAGAAATCGCCTTCATCATTGTCGTCGTCTCTCCCCCTTGGCACAATTGGTTATATTGCACCAGAGAATGCATATGCAACAACAGCTAGTAGGGAGTCAGACGTGTATAGTTACGGGGTAGTCTTGCTTGAACTCCTAACCAGAAAGAAGGCAGCGGATGATGGTGATTTGGTGGGTTGGGTTGGATCCCTCTGGAGAGAAACAGCAGAAATTGGCCAAATTGTGGATCCAGGGCTTGCACAAGAATTCATTGACACCCACATAATGGAGCAAGTTACCAAAGTGCTTATGGTGGCTCTGAGATGCACTGAGCAGGATCCCCACAACAGACCCCCAATGACACTTGTTACCAAGCTCTTATCAGATGCAAATCCACCAACAACTAATACTAATCCTAAGGGCTAGTTTATTTTCACTTTTCAAACAACTGCGTTGTAGTTGTGGTGAAACACAGGAATTGGAGTATGTTTGCGATGGTGTATAAGAATTTATTTAACCCATCTCATTCTTTTATCAAACTGATCGTGCAAACACTGAGCACGATATATATTGTATCCAGCAGATTAGTATGGAACTAGAAAATATGAAAAATTAGAGTAATTCTTCCCATAAATTTAGTGGTTCTCTTTTTTGTTTGTTGGATTGATAACTTCACATTCACATACACAAGTAGACTAAAATATGTACGTTTCTACAAATGGTGTAACACTAATAATGTAACAAGGGGGATCCAATGTTTGACATCTGTCAGAATCTAGTTGGCAACATATAGCATCTATGGAGGGCACTGAGATGGGGTTGGCAGAGCACAACGCCAACATTGAGGGGGAGGTCGATAACATGAACATCTGGAAGGCCGTTACAGAGAAACCAGAGGACAAAACCTTACAGCCAATATTAATATATTATTAGGGAGACTCCGAGAGTTACTTGGCCACTTGGGAATTTCACAAATCACTAGTTCGCGGCTATAAAGAAAATGCCAAACTTGTACCCTTGTATTGTAATGTTTGATAAAGAGAACGCCTAAGTTGTCACTTGCCTTGAGATAGTATTTTTATACTTTATATTACAGATAAAATAAGATCATAAATTAATAATAAAATAAAGTGACGTGTGAGTATTGTTTTTAAATTGGTTATCAAGATTTAAAAAAAAAAACACCATAATGCATACATTATTTTATATTTTTCTTTCTAACAGTTCTTTTTTATATTTTTTTGCACCTATATTTAACTTTGATTTGTATGCTTCTTGTTAAAATATATAGCTTTATATTATACTATTCCGGTAAGCCTTTATTCTTATTTCTCTTGGTCCGATAGCTGGATGAACTTTTAAATTAAGAACAAATATTATCGTTATTTTTAAAACTTTAATAGTACAACATCATCTTTTTAAAAAAGGTTATGTCTAAATATAAATTTTAGATTTTTTTTTCCTCCTCCAATTACCTGTGCTTCTATAATATATAAATATTTTTTTTACCATGTTTACAAGTAGTAGAGAGTATATGGTTTGCGTCTACGTTGGGGCATGCATGTGATGAAAATATAAGATTGCTGCTATATTGTCAATATAATTAACTACGAATAAATTCTAGGAGGAAATTAAATGAAACTGCTGATATCTGTAATATATAGGGAGGGGGACAAATTAGTGAGGGATATGTCACATATGTCAGGCTAGCTAGTAAGCTTACTAGCTATGAATTGAAGGAGAGTGGTTGGTGGATGCTAACTATGACTAGCCAGTTCTCTCTCGTATCTATTGTGGTTGCGCAGCAGCAGTAGTACGAGACTTCTTGAGTCGTCTGATATGCTTCTTTAAGGTCCGTGACCATGGTGTTTTCGGAACTGGAATTAGTTTTCCAACTACAGCAAGAGGCCAGCTGTGTTACATTAAAGCAATCAGTCTTACTATTAATGCAATATATCAATCAATCAACAAATTCAATTCAATTGACCACAAGAAGTAGTCTAGCTGACATGAGCAGGCACTTGAGTCAACTAACCTGATTATCCCAATACCAAGAGAAAATAACCAAAGTTTCCAGTCAAGGCGCACTGTTGAGGTGAATTTTCCGAGAAACTCGATGATTAGTATCTGAACAGTTTAATTTGACTTAATTAGATTCAGAAATACGTGCATGCAAATGCTAAATGATTAATTTAGAATAACAATTGGATGCCTGTTCACCTGAAGCACAAATGTCATTCCAACAATTCCCATGAAGAGACGATTCTTAGTCACTCCTTTGAAAACATTCATTTGATCTATTTTTCTAGCATTGAACTCGTTAAATATCTGAGTCAAAACATTACAACAACCGTCCCAATAAGAATCCTATCGTCCCAATAAGAATCCTATATACTGTATTACACTATAAAATTATTTTGTTGCAAGGGATGGGGATGGGACAGAGACACATTGTATAAGGAAATCGCAGATTTATCTCCAAATTAAACCATTAATTAAATAGGTTTTCACTACTTACTTGGCATAGAACGAATGTGTTGAATATTAAAGTATTCTTCACTTGTAAGGAGTGAGATTTAGAATCTTGATCATCACCTAAATTAATACTTTGCCAACCGAAATTAAGAATGAGAAGAATGGTCACTTGATAGACAGCCTGGAAAATCAAATGTATAAAAAATCATAAAGTGATAGGATCCAAAGAGGTATATGTAATATGTTTTCAGGCTACACACAACTAAATGATGATCTCACAACAGGACAATGTGCAAGTTTAATTTCTCCGCACAGTATTAAGAATGATGTACTCTAGCTACCTGTATGACCAAGTTCCTCCACATGACATTAGTTATAAGAGATTCCCTGAAAAATCGAGGAAGAGCACATGGTGTGAAATTAAGGCGAGAGACATGGTAAAAGGCAGAAATCAGATCCAAATGAAGCAATACAAACCTTCGGCCAACTGGTGATCTGCGCATAAGGCTGTCAGTTGGTGGTTCCGTAGCTAGTGCAAGGGCTCCAAGAGTGTCCATGATCAGGTTGACCCACAAAAGCTGCACGTAAACAAATTAAACCAAAACTAAACATACATCTGCAAATAAATTAAAGAGTGAGGGAAGCGTGGTGCACCTGTACTGCATTTAAAGGAACTTCACCAGCAGATACGGCGGCCACAACATTTATTACAAGAGCAGCAACGTTAACAGTGAGTTGGAACTGAATGAATTTTTGAATATTCGCATATACTGAACGGCCCCATCGAACAACCTGAACAAACACACAAAACAGTTTAATTAATTATAAACAGATGATCATGCATATGGTGAAGGTTGGTTACCTTAACTACTGATGCAAAGTTATCATCAAGAATTATAATATCGGAGCTTTCTTTTGCAACTTCAGTTCCTTGGATGCCCATAGAAAGACCAATATCTGCCTAAAAGGAACATAGCAAAAGACGGTCATGAATTATAAGTATAAGGAAAAAAAATATACAATTAAAGATCCAGAGATGGAAGAAATATGGTATACGTACCTCATGAAGTGCAGGAGCATCATTGGTGCCATCCCCTGTGACTGCAACAACTTCACCCAATTTACGCAGCGCTTGCACGAGCAAAAGCTTGTCATTAGGAGAAGACCTCCCCATCACCGTTATTTTCTTAGCAACTTGTTCCCTTTCTATTTCAGATAGTTCACGGAATGTCTTCCCTTCAATTATATTTGGCTCCACCGCCTCTTCCTTTGAACTCAGTATTCCACACTCCAAAGCTATTGCCTTTGCTGTATTCAGATTGTCCCCCGTAACCATCCGTACCTTAACACCTGCTTGAGAGCATAGTCTTACAGCTTCTTTCACTCCGGGCCGACAAGGATCCTGAATATGATTAAAATTCAGGGTTGCTAACCTCAGTCAAAGCAGAATAAAAGGATCGACTTGTAAGTAGTTTACCTTTATCCCAACAATAGCAAGCAAAATAAGCTCCTGTTCTGGCAAGGACCACTTGTCTAAATCCTCTTGCTTAGAGGGAACTTTGTCCAATTCGTATGGTCTGTACGCAATGGCCACACAGCGCAAGCTCTGGACAGCCATGTCTTCAATGGCCTCCGTGAAGAATACCTGCAAAACATAATGTTAATCTTTTCCTTATCCGAATTGCTCCAATCATTTTAAGAAACAAACATAGCTAACCGCCAGTTATAAGAATAGCCAACCAACCAACCAACCTTGTCTTTTTCAATAGATTGCAACTGACCATTTGAATCAAGATATTGAGTGCAGGCTCCTAGAACTATTTCTGCAGCTCCTTTCCAATGTATATGTACTCCAGAAACCCCCTGCCACCAGAAATGGAATGGTGTTAATAATCAACCAGCATTTTAAATGCTAATTTATTTATTTGATAAAAAAAATTACCATCTTTAGAGCAACACCACCTCGCTTTTTCTCAGAATTGAAGGGGAAGACGTGGAGAACTGTCGAATTTGATCTGGTAAGATCAAAATTCATCCCCAACTGCCATGACTCGATTAATTAAGTTCAGCTTCAAAATCAATACATCAATACATACATATATATACAGACATATATTAACCAACAAGCTAATTAATTAGTAGGACCAACCTTCACGGCCCAAGAAAGAATTGCCTTCTCGGTTGGAGATCCTGAAATCTCTGCCTCTCCACCATCCTTCCAAACGAAATATATAATGCAGTCAGAATGAAAACCATGGGAATAAAATATTCTATAGTTCTAGATTAGATCAACAAACCTTAGGCACAAAAACATTGCCCGTAGTATTCTGTGCAATGCCTTCATTTATGAGGGATAGAACTTCTGGATGCAACTTCGACGAGTCATCGGGTGGATCTTGTTTCTTCCTCCCAGCATATGCCTCAACTACAGTCATCTATATATATATAGGATTCCGCAAAACAAGTTACTATTCACATGCATATTCATGCACAAATGAGCTTGGTAATTAACCATCTGAGGGATGAATATAATGTAACATACTACCAACCCACCTGATTCAAGGTCAAAGTTCCGGTCTTATCACTACAAATTGTTGTGGCGGAGCCCATAGTTTCACATGCTGATAGCCTTCGAACCTGCACAACTATGCATGTTTTAAAACTAATTAACTCATGACAAAATAGTTCTGGAGAATAAAAGGATAGTTACCAATGCTTTGTCTGCCATCATTTTCCGCATAGAGAAGGCCAGGCTATATATCACCAACAAAATACAAATTACCCTTAATAGAGGAATGCACGTCTCTCAGCTCCCTTAGTTTTTTACATTTGAGCTGTGTATAGTTGGAGTCTATGATTCCTATGATTATGGTGGTTATAATAGCTATATAAATAAATTAAAATAGGTGTTTGTTTTCATATAATGTAAAAAATACGGAAAAAGATAAAAATAAATAACAAATTACGTAAATTTTACTGCTTTTTATTTAAATAAAATATTATTCTACTAACAAATATATTTATTCTCTATATTCTATGTATATTATTATTATTATTCTTTATAAAAGTATTGGTATTATTAAATAATAAAAAAATATTACTTTAATTTTAATAATATCTTTTAAAATAACATAACTATTATAGTCACTATA
Organism: Arachis ipaensis; assembly: GCF_059453495.1. Classification (NCBI taxonomy): domain Eukaryota; kingdom Viridiplantae; phylum Streptophyta; class Magnoliopsida; order Fabales; family Fabaceae; genus Arachis; species Arachis ipaensis. Next base: position 115,610 of record NC_142443.1, on the reverse strand, counting down.
GCATAGGTACCATAGCGTCCACTCAATGTACACGGGGAAATAAAAGTAAAGTATAGCGACATTACTAACGTTAAGGTAACTGCCAAAGGTAGACCTTCAGGCACTGCAACAACAACAATTGTAACCTGCACCACTCTAGGTTTAGTTGAGAAACAATTACAAAAACGATAAAATGGAAATAAAACAAGAACAACAAAGTTACATGTATTAGGATTCGAACTTACTGCAATGGTAAAGATTTTGATGACCCCGTCAACTGCATCACTAATACTAGTCTTTCCCGCTACAAATTGCACTTGTCCGTCTACATCTTTTGTATTGCCAGAGAAGTATCTACGATTCCAAAATCATTACTCACTCTCTCTCAACACACACACACACACAGAGCACGGAGCTTGTAGTAACTATTAATAAGTTTTAAGTACACTACACTGGTTATTACTAACATCACGTGTTACTGCTAGTTAGTAGTACTATATAGTAAGTACTAAAAAAACAACCAATCAAAAAACAATTGAATTGATCTATCTAGCTACGTGGATGCTTAATTAGAAGTGTTTAGTGTGTTTACCTTCCCAAGAGGACTGCAAGAACAGAAACGGCGACAGTAAGCCCAACTATGCCAACAAACGTTGCTACTCCATTCAAACGTACCTATTACGTTACGTGTCACCCAAAAAATATAATTAGGTAAAGTTATAACAGCGTTTTCTTTGTTTAATTTTGGTTTTGGATTTGGATGCATGCGCGCAAGAGAACCTGTAACGGAGTCTCTTCCCCATTATCCTCTGAGATACTTGCCATCAACAGTCCCCATTCAGTGTTAATGCCAACACCTGTTACCTACACATCCATGCCAATATCACATCATGGCATATATAAAAGAAAGAAAATATTAGCATACCACCACACCCCCTAACTGAGATGCAGCATATTAAAAGGATTATTATAATACTGTACCAGCATAGTACCAACTCCATCTGCTACTTTGCAACCGGACATCAAAAATGGTGCCTTGTGATCCTTCTGAACCTGCAGGGCACTCCTAGCTTAAAAATCAAAACAAGAATAAACAACCACTAATTAGGTCAATTGAAGGAATAAGCAACATACAATTTTGCTTTCACCAGTCATACTCGATTCATCAATGGCAAGTGAGTGACCAGTGATTAAAACTCCATCAGCAGGAACCTGATGATTACACCCATAAACAAATTAAAGCGATTAATACAATATATTATAATAATATAGAAAGTCAGAAAGAATAATGCAATATTCAGTTCCGTAAACAAGCTTATATATGTATTATAATATATAATAATATATATATATCACCTGATCACCTATTTTAAGAGGTACTACATCACCAACAACAATATCAAATATGGATAATTTTATTGTTCTACCGCCTCTAGTGACCTGCAACGAGTTAATAACGAGTACATTTGATTAGTTTAAGTTTCGACGTAGTGAGTTATCTGTCATTGTAATATAAACTACACACCTCCAATTGTATATTTTGTTTTTCTGCGTTCAAGTTCTTAAACTGGAGAGATTGCCGATAATCACTGACGGCTGGAATATAAAAAGGCAAAAGTAATAACAATACAAAAATTTAACGGTTTTCGAAGGAGCGAGGGCAATTCTAGAGCTACAAATTTTGTGTCTAAATTACTTAAATGTAAATGTTAAAAAATGTGACCCACTCTTTTATGAAATTAAAACATGTATATTTTGTAGGTAGTATAGAACACACTTTGGACGAAAATTCAAAAAATAAAGGCACCCACTAAAATAAATATGCTAAATTTTTTATTTTTTTATGAAAATACTTGTATTAAAAATATGACTTATTTATTTAGCTACATTTTAAATAAAAATAACATTTTTATAATATACTAAAATTAAATTTTATATGATAAAAAAAAGAAACATCTTCATATACAAATAATTATATATAAAATTTTATTTGTAGTATTTACAAAAATAAAATGGTGGTAGCGGGTATCAGTCTATCAGATGTGTTAGAAATATTAGGTAAATAATATTTTTAATTTAGATTAAGTGTTAGGAATTAAAATAATATTTTTATATTTATTTTGTTTTTAATTAATATTAAATAACTTTTTTGTTAACTATTTTGATCTTTTAATATTTTTCATTTTTTAATTATATTCGACTAAATCATATTTAACGTAAAAAAAACACTTTATATAACATCAGTAACTAATTATTGCAATGGTATATATACTGCACATTTATTAAATAATTTAATTAAGTATCAATCCATTCATTATTAAACTGATTATAAACATTAATTATTTTTGTTTATGATATATAAAGAGTTAAATTTTTATAATAAATGTAAAATTATTTTAAACTAAAATAAAATCGAGTATGTTGCCACCATTTATCTCAGAAAGAAAGTTACTGTATCTAGGTATCAATGGAAAAGAATTTCACAATGATATATAGTGCACATAAATTAAATTCATATATACTATTTTATTTAATATCAAATAACATTATTTTAAACAATTTTATTTTAATATTCATATAATATTTGACATGATATGATGATAAATTTACTTTTATTTATCAAATGAAAGAAGCTGTTCGGATACCTGTAACTATAATGACAAGAAAAACTGCGAAAGTAATGCTCCCACCGTCATACCATCCATGTTCCAAACCCTAACGATTACAAATTAATGAAATGAACAAACTTTTATGAATGATCATTTGAATAAAAATATAAAAATGAAGGAAAAGTCTAGGAATAAACAATTTTATTAAAATTTAGCCTACACTTAACTAGTAAAAGAAAAATAAATAATTCTACATTATTAGATGTGATCTTACACCATTAAAAATATTAATAATGACTACAAATTATAAAACTTGCTGATCTCTTAGTATTCCTCGTATAAATAAATTGATTACGTTTGGTATGCAGTATTAATTAAATGATCATTAATTTAAAAAAAATTATTTAAGAAACAATAAGATACCAACTTAAAAAAAAATCTAAAATTACTTTATATTATATTTCTTAATTGATGTTTATCTTATTTTATTTCTTTAATTATTGTTAAAATAATTGAATAATATTAAATGTTATATATATAAATTAAGAATAATAAATTAAATAAAATAATTTTATGTTATTATATCACAAGTATTACTTTATTATTTTTAACCAAAGCATTAAAATAAAGAAGGATACATGAGACAAACATTATAAGAGCAGGATTCAGGTGGAATAAGCAAGAGACAAGTAACCAAACTAATATTAAATGATTTAAACTATGCTAAACATTTGCCTTAGTCTTAAATCTTAATAGGAGCCAAACTATGTGCATGTTTGGGCGCCATTAATAGTTAAAAAAATTACTCATTTCGAGGTTCATTTTTTACGTTCCTTAATAGTTAAAAAAGAAAACCAAAAATGACCAAAAGTCCAAAACTAAGATAGGGAGAAGCATCAGCTGATAGACATAGTCATCACCAGTCAACAATGGAGGCAGAGGGCAGTTCCCAAGCCTCTGCGGCGGCATCAGAGTCCCAAGCCACCAGCGAACGCATCAAGCTCAACGTCGGCGGCAAGCTCTTCGAGACAACCCTCTCGACCATCCGGTCCGCCGGTCCAGACTCCCTCCTCTTCGTCCTCTCGAACCGCCCCGCCAACGACCCCAACCCGGTTTTCATAGACCGGGACCCCGAAATCTTCTCCGTCCTCCTCTCCCTCCTGCGCACCAATCAGATCCCCTCCGCCGCCCGCCGCTTCTCCACACAGGAGCTTGCTGACGAGGCCGCCTTTTACGGCATAGACTCCCACTTCCGCTCTGCTGCCGCTCCCCCGCCCTTCTCCGGCATCGATGCTTCCATCGTCAAGTCCATCAGTCCCGCCTCCGAGGGTCTCCCTTCCACCTTTGCCGTCGCCGACAACGGCGCGGTCTGGATCGCCCACGGCGGCCAGATCTCCAGCTATGACTGGAGCCTCGCCCACACCGGCACTCTCCGTACTCACCTCGACGAGATCGACTCCATCTGCCGCGTATGGACGGAGATCGCTGCCGTCGGATCGGAATCCGATGCCGGACTTCATTTCTACGACTTCTCAAGCAGCCGCCACGTTGGATCCGTACACTGGACCGATCCTTCAGATCCTCGCATATTCAAGGCTCGCGTTAACGCCATAACCGCCTCGGAAACCTCCGTGTTCGCCTCGTTCGATTGTCCTCACCGCGAGAACATTGTTCTCGAGATCGACAAAGAGAGGATCCAGATTGTATCGCAGTTAGGGCGCCAATCGGGGAACCAGGCAAAGCACATGGTTCCGTCGAAGCTGACGTTTGTTCCGGCAACCGGAGTTCTCGTCGGAACCGCCATCACGAGCGGCGCGTTCGGCTACTCCGGTTACATACGGATTTGGGACCCCAGGTCCGGAGACGTGGTTTGGGAGACAAACGAGCCTGGTGCGGGTCGGAGTAGCAGGTTCGGAGACTCATTTGCTGACGTGGATGTTGACGCGGAAGGGTTATCGATTTTCAAGCTGTGTTCTAAGTCTGGGGATTTGGGTATGGCTGACATGAGGCGTTTGGGGGATGATCCTTGGGTTTATTTGGAGGAGAAGAACCCTAGCATGGTAAATTATGGTGGTGAAGTGAATAATTTGTTGATGCATTGTTGTTGGGGGCAAGTGTTTGTTGGAAGAGGTGGAAGCTTGGAGGTTTGGTCAAGGGTTCAAGCCCATGGTGGCAGCATCGAAGGTGAGAGCGGGCGTGAAGGGTTGTTTCGGAGGAACTTCGTGGATAAGAGGGGTGATTCAGAGAGAGGGGATATAAAGAAGATTGAAGGTGGTGGGGATAGGTTGTTTGTTAGTAGGGAAGGTGTTGAAGGTATTGAAGTGTGGGAGAGTTCTCATACTTCTGGAGCTGTTCCTGTTTCATGACCCCTCCCCATGGATTAGGGGCCTTTCTTTCTCAACATTTTAGGTAGGGGTTTCTTGTTTTGTAAGATTCATATATTTTTTTCCTTCTGATGATTCAATGAGAAACTGTTTAGTTAGTTATAGCGCTGATATTTTCAGCTGTATACACTTGAATAATTTATAATAAGATGCAATTTCCCTTACAGTGTATGTGTTGGTTGTGATTTTGTTATTACTCATTAGTCATCGTGTTTTGTCAGGTTCTTTGCTAGGGGTTTCCATTTTTTTATGCAAGGTTCTTCTTCTTTCATGAAAACTGTGTTATTAGCCATAGAAAGTAGTTCTTTACTCTAATAGCTTGAACATTTTCATATCAAGAAGTGTCTTGGACTTGGTTGTGAAACTATGATCTTGGTATAGTGCCGTTTGGATATCTTCAATCTGATTTACTAATAGTTGCTAATTATGTGAGTATATTTTAGTGAAAGCTTTGGGATCATTTCAATGTTCATGGTCAATTAAGTACTATACTTTTCTGTGATGGCCTTAGTGAACTTTATCTTTCACTATAGTCCTGTTATGTTTGACACAATGATAGAGAAGCATGATTTGTGTACAATGCACCATTCTTGTTAAGGGATATGTTTAGTACTTAGTAACTATTTTTGTTCTCTTTTTTAATGAATGTTATGATATAAAGCTTTGTTTTTTTCACTGCAACATTTTGCTAACAGCTTTTTTTTTCCGGATAAGTAACACAAGGTAACTAGAATAAGTAACACAAAGTAACTCAGCCTGTCCGAAAGAAGCAGGGGTCAATCCGTCGCAGTTTTTACAATATCAAAACACCAAACATATCAAGAAACCATACATATCAAGCTAAACAGCACATTTTTATAACAGCTTTTATGCCTTTGCCAGTTATTACTGTCTTTGATCACACTATTTATCTGCTTTGTTTGTCGTGTTTCCTGAATGAAAACCTTTGTCATGGAAGACTCAGATCATATAGTTTACTTTTGTTGCAAATTATCCTCTTCATTCATTGCTCTATTGGCGGATTAGAGAACACACCAGTTACTTAATTCTAAGGATCTCAACTTCAGGTATGTTTACATTACATGTATAATTATTAATAATCTATCTATATTCGATGACCACCATTTCTTAAACTGTTCAGGTATGGATTTTATTATTTAAAAACGTAGTTACTTGTATTTATGATGATGACTTTGTAAGTATTCCCATTTTATATAGTACTACATCAAATTTGATTATCTTGTTTTAGGATGGGATGGGCATTAGAAGTAGATTTCAGCACTACAATTTCCCTACTACTTACCCATGGTTGATATTTGGTCAATTTAATCTATTGCTTATTTATTTTTACTATCATGAGCCATTGTTTATTGATATTATGAACATTTGAGGACATCACCATCTTGTCGTACTATAATTTTCTATTATATTCATTTTCTGATGTCTGAACTCAAGCTATATGTATGATATAGCATGATTAGGCATTTCAAAATGTAAACAGAAAGCGTCATAAATAATGAGGAATCTGAGGGTTAGAAACTTCACACATTATTAGAGGAAGAGTGGATTGGATGCTGTTAATCATAGGGGAGATGGTGCAATTCAGCCTATTAGGGATACAGAAGGCTTGGTTGAGGAAGATCAAAGAACCAAACTCTTTTAATCATGCTTACAAATTCAGGTACGCTTCTGCATTCAAATATTTCTTTCTTAATGATTTAACATGGATGATCTTGGGTTGAGGAAATTCTGAAAATTTTTAACAAGTGGTATTAGAACCATCTATGATTAAATTATTGAGAAATAATAAAAGATTTATTTTTCTTATTCAGTATTCTTTTTAAAGAGTTTGGCATTCAAAGATTTAATCCTAATCTTATGTATTATTGCTTTCTTATATATATTGGTTATGTTCGCATTTTTATATACATAAGATTAGGATTAAATCTTTGAATGCCAAACTCTTTAAAAAGAATACTGAATAAGAAAAATAAATCTTTTATTATTTCTCAATAATTTAATCATAGATGGTTCTAATACCACTTGTTAAAAATTTTCAGAATTTCCTCAACCCAAGATCATCCATGTTAAATCATTAAGAAAGAAATATTTGAATGCAGAAGCGTGCCTGAATTTGTAAGCATGATTAAAAGAGTTTGGTTCTTTGATCTTCCTCAACCAAGCCTTCTGTATCCCTAATAGGCTGAATTGCACCATCTCCCCTATGATTAACAGCATCCAATCCACTCTTCCTCTAATAATGTGTGAAGTTTCTAACCCTCAGATTCCTCATTATTTATGACGCTTTCTGTTTACATTTTGAAATGCCTAATCATGCTATATCATACATATAGCTTGAGTTCAGACATCAGAAAATGAATATAATAGAAAATTATAGTACGACAAGATGGTGATGTCCTCAAATGTTCATAATATCAATAAACAATGGCTCATGATAGTAAAAATAAATAAGCAATAGATTAAATTGACCAAATATCAACCATGGGTAAGTAGTAGGGAAATTGTAGTGCTGAAATCTACTTCTAATGCCCATCCCATCCTAAAACAAGATAATCAAATTTGATGTAGTACTATATAAAATGGGAATACTTACAAAGTCATCATCATAAATACAAGTAACTACGTTTTTAAATAATAAAATCCATACCTGAACAGTTTAAGAAATGGTGGTCATCGAATATAGATAGATTATTAATAATTATACATGTAATGTAAACATACCTGAAGTTGAGATCCTTAGAATTAAGTAACTGGTGTGTTCTCTAATCCGCCAATAGAGCAATGAATGAAGAGGATAATTTGCAACAAAAGTAAACTATATGATCTGAGTCTTCCATGACAAAGGTTTTCATTCAGGAAACACGACAAACAAAGCAGATAAATAGTGTGATCAAAGACAGTAATAACTGGCAAAGGCATAAAAGCTGTTATAAAAATGTGCTGTTTAGCTTGATATGTATGGTTTCTTGATATGTTTGGTGTTTTGATATTGTAAAAACTGCGACGGATTGACCCCTGCTTCTTTCGGACAGGCTGAGTTACTTTGTGTTACTTATTCTAGTTACCTTGTGTTACTTATCCGGAAAAAAAAAGCTGTTAGCAAAATGTTGCAGTGAAAAAAACAAAGCTTTATATCATAACATTCATTAAAAAAGAGAACAAAAATAGTTACTAAGTACTAAACATATCCCTTAACAAGAATGGTGCATTGTACACAAATCATGCTTCTCTATCATTGTGTCAAACATAACAGGACTATAGTGAAAGATAAAGTTCACTAAGGCCATCACAGAAAAGTATAGTACTTAATTGACCATGAACATTGAAATGATCCCAAAGCTTTCACTAAAATATACTCACATAATTAGCAACTATTAGTAAATCAGATTGAAGATATCCAAACGGCACTATACCAAGATCATAGTTTCACAACCAAGTCCAAGACACTTCTTGATATGAAAATGTTCAAGCTATTAGAGTAAAGAACTACTTTCTATGGCTAATAACACAGTTTTCATGAAAGAAGAAGAACCTTGCATAAAAAAATGGAAACCCCTAGCAAAGAACCTGACAAAACACGATGACTAATGAGTAATAACAAAATCACAACCAACACATACACTGTAAGGGAAATTGCATCTTATTATAAATTATTCAAGTGTATACAGCTGAAAATATCAGCGCTATAACTAACTAAACAGTTTCTCATTGAATCATCAGAAGGAAAAAAATATATGAATCTTACAAAACAAGAAACCCCTACCTAAAATGTTGAGAAAGAAAGGCCCCTAATCCATGGGGAGGGGTCATGAAACAGGAACAGCTCCAGAAGTATGAGAACTCTCCCACACTTCAATACCTTCAACACCTTCCCTACTAACAAACAACCTATCCCCACCACCTTCAATCTTCTTTATATCCCCTCTCTCTGAATCACCCCTCTTATCCACGAAGTTCCTCCGAAACAACCCTTCACGCCCGCTCTCACCTTCGATGCTGCCACCATGGGCTTGAACCCTTGACCAAACCTCCAAGCTTCCACCTCTTCCAACAAACACTTGCCCCCAACAACAATGCATCAACAAATTATTCACTTCACCACCATAATTTACCATGCTAGGGTTCTTCTCCTCCAAATAAACCCAAGGATCATCCCCCAAACGCCTCATGTCAGCCATACCCAAATCCCCAGACTTAGAACACAGCTTGAAAATCGATAACCCTTCCACGTCAACATCCACGTCAGCAAATGAGTCTCCGAACCTGCTACTCCGACCCGCACCAGGCTCGTTTGTCTCCCAAACCACGTCTCCGGACCTGGGGTCCCAAATCCGTATGTAACCGGAGTAGCCGAACGCGCCGCTCGTGATGGCGGTTCCGACGAGAACTCCGGTTGCCGGAACAAACGTCAGCTTCGACGGAACCATGTGCTTTGCCTGGTTCCCCGATTGGCGCCCTAACTGCGATACAATCTGGATCCTCTCTTTGTCGATCTCGAGAACAATGTTCTCGCGGTGAGGACAATCGAACGAGGCGAACACGGAGGTTTCCGAGGCGGTTATGGCGTTAACGCGAGCCTTGAATATGCGAGGATCTGAAGGATCGGTCCAGTGTACGGATCCAACGTGGCGGCTGCTTGAGAAGTCGTAGAAATGAAGTCCGGCATCGGATTCCGATCCGACGGCAGCGATCTCCGTCCATACGCGGCAGATGGAGTCGATCTCGTCGAGGTGAGTACGGAGAGTGCCGGTGTGGGCGAGGCTCCAGTCATAGCTGGAGATCTGGCCGCCGTGGGCGATCCAGACCGCGCCGTTGTCGGCGACGGCAAAGGTGGAAGGGAGACCCTCGGAGGCGGGACTGATGGACTTGACGATGGAAGCATCGATGCCGGAGAAGGGCGGGGGAGCGGCAGCAGAGCGGAAGTGGGAGTCTATGCCGTAAAAGGCGGCCTCGTCAGCAAGCTCCTGTGTGGAGAAGCGGCGGGCGGCGGAGGGGATCTGATTGGTGCGCAGGAGGGAGAGGAGGACGGAGAAGATTTCGGGGTCCCGGTCTATGAAAACCGGGTTGGGGTCGTTGGCGGGGCGGTTCGAGAGGACGAAGAGGAGGGAGTCTGGACCGGCGGACCGGATGGTCGAGAGGGTTGTCTCGAAGAGCTTGCCGCCGACGTTGAGCTTGATGCGTTCGCTGGTGGCTTGGGACTCTGATGCCGCCGCAGAGGCTTGGGAACTGCCCTCTGCCTCCATTGTTGACTGGTGATGACTATGTCTATCAGCTGATGCTTCTCCCTATCTTAGTTTTGGACTTTTGGTCATTTTCGGTTTTCTTTTTTAACTATGAAGGAACGTAAAAAATGAACCTCGAAATGAGTAATTTTTTTTTATTCAAATAATTTTATATCTAAATTTATCTAAAAGGATAAAGGGAATACCTCTTTTCTCAGTGAAATTAAGAAAGAGAATTAAAATTTGGACAAGAATATTTTAGTTTAGTGATTACAATTAACGCGTATTACATGACAGCACTAGAGGTATTTTATTCAGTTAGATGATACATGGAACCGCATGTGCATGTATGTTACCTAATTCATCACATAATCAAGCTGTATAGCGCATTAGTGCTCGAATAAATGTTTGTTGTGAATGATGAGAATTAGAAAATAAGAGTGTTATTCACACACCTCTGTTTTTATTCCAAGTGCCAATGATACCACAGCTGCTATAATCAATATTATAAGCGTCAGATCTTGCCAAGATTCCCAAAGAAACCTCTGTAAAACAACCACTGTTAAACTAGCAACTACTTCGTTAACTGCAATTTTTATCTTTAATTTCCTGAAAAGAAAAGATGGTATAAAAAAGAATAGAAAGTACCCAGAAACTTCTGCCCTTTTTCCGAGGATATGTATTAGTTCCAAATGCTATTTTCCTTTTTGATAGATCAATATCACTTCCACTAATGCCTTTCTCCGGATTTGATTTTAGTATATCCGCTAAGCCCCTAACCTGATGAATAAGATGTCGTATGTATATGTGTGTGTGTTAGCAAATAAAGCACAAGGCTTCAAGCCATCAATTTAACGTAGTGCACAACATACAAAAGGTTGTATTGAAGTAGACTTGCCCCTCCATAGTGTTGCAAAGCAAGAACGTTCTGATCCTTAAACATCGAAACTAGTTGTTCGAGTCCAACTGCATAGTCACCATCAGGAGTTGGGGCTGCCAGGGATGGCGCTGCTGTATTTGTCACTGGATGTCGTATGATACAAGTTTAATTTTAGGCATGCATACGTACGGAGGGAATAGTAATAAGAGAAAAATTTAATTCAATGGACAAGTACGTACGTACCTAGTTCCCGTTCCCCAGCCAATCTGAAAAGCAAAGCTGCCTAATATAATAAAGCAAGTAATCATGGTTGATTAGTAGAAGAGAAGCGTGGGAAATAAACCAAACTAATTGATTGATCAGGAGGGAACTTTAATGAGCTAGCTTACTCTTATGACTTGTGCATGGGCTCTAATCATGCTTTTCTTTTGCTCTTTCTCCTCTTCCTTTTTCAAGTCCAAAGTATATCTAAAACGCCTGGAGGCATTCAGAACCAATGCTGCTTGCTGCAAATAATTAAATGATCAGTGAAACTTCCTTTCATCGTTGGAAAAGTAAATTGGATAAAATGTTGCGGGTGCTTACTCTCCAACGCTTGAGCGTCTGGAGCGGGACGTTCTTGGTGTGGATAACGTCAAAAGGATCATCGGGATCCACTAGTTCATCGTCGTCTTCTTCGTTGTTCGAAGCGGGGTCCACGTGGTCATGGCGGCCGCCAGCGATGGTAACTGTGAGGAGGCCATTGGGAGAGGAGTTGGAACCCCGCGAGGTAGAGCGGGCCATGTTTGCCAAGGTCTTGGATCCAGACGTACAGATCGGTCAATAGTATATTGTGTATATATTTATTCAGATTCAGATGACCACTTCGATCACTTCGCGCCAAAGGTGAATTAATCAATCAAAAGAGTGGATGGATTTAATTAATTAATTAAGGTGGAGAAGATAGGAGCAAAATGATGAGAATCAAAATGAAATTAAAGAATTCATAAATCGATCAGCCAAGAGAGACCGAAGAAACTAGGTAGGTGGCTAGAAAAGGAAATAAAAATGTTAATGAATAAGATAATTAAACCACAAAGTAAAGAGATAGGTCTCCATGATCGTCTGGATGGATGCAGGCATTGCATATGGATGATGCATGATGGAAGCCTTGTTGGCTCATGGCTCTGCTGCTATTTGGCTATTGTTGGGCAATGCTATTATTGCTAGCTAGCTGGAAATTCCTCCCATCCCCAACAAACCATCATCCTATTCATTTAATTCATTAATTCTCCTATTTCTTCCCTATCCCCATTCAATTCTATTCTATTCTCTCTTCGTTTCCTATTTCCCTTTTCCTTCCTAATTCTATATTTAGATCATCATAAATCAAGCCACACGTGTACGCACGCTACCTTGTGCTCTCTATCCTCTAAATCTTTTTCTCAAATTAGTCTGTTATGTACATCAGCAGAAAAAAGCAGCAGACCAAGAATTGAGCAACTCATATCATCAATTTCCATTAGCTCTAGTTATTTTATTATCAACTACTTAATCATGTCATAATTCAATTTACTTGATGAGTTAGGAAACTTGGCCCGTTAAATCAAACTACTATTAATATGCTAAGCTACTTTCAAACCATTAATTAAACTACAGTTAATAAATTTTATTTATTAATATTAGGAAAAGTATATGGAACCAAAAGATAATCAGCCAAAAAGTAAATAAAACTGTTTAATTAAAATCACTTTTTGAATAATATGTTTGAAAACTGCTCCTGAAATCACGGAGTACAAACCAAAACCCGATTTTTTATAGAGCCCAAACACATTTTAGCTGATTTTTGACTGATATGCTTTTTGTTCCCTAGTTGTTCTCTTAATATTATTATCGATTATCAGTTAAAAAGGAGCTACTCTTTTTCCCTTTAATTCTGAGTTTAATATCATAAAAAATTTTAATCTAATTTAGTTTTATGTATATATTTTTTTATTATATTCAATTAAAAATTATTATAAAAATTAAAGTATAATAGATGGAAGAATTACAAAAACAAACAAAAATTAGAAAGAACAAGAAAAAAAAATTATTGAATAAAATAAATTTAAAATACATGAAATGGTATTTAAATTCATGTTTTGGGGTATAAAATGCTTTCTTTCAACCACTAAACTAGTAGATATATTGTTAAAAGTTCTATACAGCATATAATATATGTTTTTTAAGTTTCGAAATTTTGGGAGGAGGGATGGCCCATGCTGGTCTTCCTAGTTCTGCATCTGGGCGGTAGTAGTTAGACTTAGTCCCTTATAATAGGATATTTAAGTTTACATATAAAATACTTAGTAAATTTTGTTTCCATATGCTCATATCTAAGCTGGTTTAAATATATGTTTGTATGTTGTTATGTAATTTTAGTGGACACCTTGTTATGACACATAGGCACCGCAGGATATCTTTCTTTAGTGGGTGCATAATGGCGAAGACCGAAGAGAGAGGCTAATGCAGTGGTCTCTTTGGTCTGTTTTTATTTCGTCGAGTTTCATCACTCAGATCGAGTTATTCGATAGTTGGTGGTGCACAAGATTTACCGAAGACGCTAATAAATGTTGATGGGATACTTCCGTTGACCCTCAGATTAAAAGACAAATGATGGCCGATGGAGCTTGCAGTGTGGTACTCAGTATAGAGAGGCCATTTTGAGGCTTTCCGATAGGCGATGGTGTTACTGACGAGAGACCTACGACCTTCGCTACCGTATTTCACCTGGTGGTACAGGATGTGCCGCATGCGTTTCTTGTCACAACACGACGCGCACCTTCTCCATGTGTTGCTAGGTGATGCTCCACTGGAGGTCTCACAAATTGTTGGCTTGTTGCTTCATCCAGATGCTCCTGATCTTCGGCATATGCTTAACCGTGCTCGAACAAGAGTGAGGGGGCGTAGACAACTTAGACATTGAGATGATCCATAGTAGGAGAAGGATGTAGAATATCAAAGATAGGAGGATGTTCATGATGGTGATGGCATTGGACTCTGATTGAGATGATGTTCCTAGGCACTCGGTCTTTGAGTTGGGGTAATCGAGCGGAGTTGGCCATCATGCACATGCGGATGGGTCCGGTGGTCGTCAGGGAGTGCGACAGACCTTGAGATGAGCATAGGTAAGATATACGATGTATGTCGTACCAAATATGAGGAGATGGCTTGTATTACTGCGCAGTATCACCACACCCGACCTGCAAGGACACACATGAGGTTGCCCCTACTGGGGGTTTCAATACCCATTGTTCAACCGCATTTAGCAACCATGGAAGCTGGTTGTACGACTCTTTCCCATTTCCATAGATTTTAATAATTACTTTTTGTTTTACCAACCAACCTTTTGTGTACGACAACTTAAATCTGTAACTCTGTTCTACTGTCCTTTGTAATACTCTAATCAAAACGGAAGAATTACCTAAATTGATGAATATGTCAACCAATTTTAGATTTGTTATAATAATAACATCATATACATGTAACAATTTTTCCTGAAAAAGATGCAAAATTTTAAAAAATAATCATCTTCTATTATGAAAAAGATCACTTTGCATATCAGATTACTGTCGAAATTTGAATCATCTTGGAACATAGATGGTGTCAAGCATGTGTGCATAGTCTCGTATTTATGAACCTCCCAATAACCAAAAATCTGTTGATATGCAACTCAAATGCTCCACTAACAACCTACAACATAATGATCTACACCGACAATGTTACTTCAGATAATCAAACTCAAGAATCCAATACTGTACACTTAGACGAATGTTGTAGTTCTTGACTGTAAGGTGAATGGACTCTGCTATAAAATCTTTGGCCAACCTTTAGTTCCACGCTCCTATATGTGTTATAGTCGTCAGCGCCCCCCAAACCAAAAGGCATCGGCTCCACTTGCATAGCATCCAGGTCCAATGTCGAATAATGGATTCGAAGTTGGGCTCAGGTACTAAGTAGTAGCGATGGTGGCAATTTATGCCATGAGGAAGTAAAAGATGATAATTGAATTTATGGGACAAACTATGTATCTTCATCATTGTCATTATCAAAATCAAATTGAACCCACTCCTCAGATTCTTCGAAAAACAAATCAGTTTTAGGTTCGGGAATTTGGAGAGAAGACTGAATTCTCATGGAGAATTCGATTCTTCCAACCTGACTAGGTCCTGCTGCACATGTTAGGACTACACGTGAGGAAGAAGAATTACTGTCAACATCCGTCAACTTAACGCAAAGCCCCATCACTTGTTCAGTGACAAGCTTTCCATGGCAATCGAACATAGCTCACACATGATCGTTATCCTTTAGCCACAACAACCTTATATCGAATATTTCTCATGGCATATAGTGAAATGCACCGATATCCAATTTTTTGAATATGCTTAATTCCAAGCATTTCAATCTTGAGTAAAATCAAACTTTCAAACTCTATCAACGAATGTAACCGCCAACTATACATGACAACAGAATTACTGCATTCAAAATGTATACCATCATTTTTGCGTAATATTATTGCATTTGGATACACAACAATTACCATACGCTCACTAGCCATTTTATAGGATTTGTGTTTGAGAGAAAATATATAGAAAAGATGAATGGTGAAAGTTATTGGGAGGGAGGAAGGACATATGTAACAATCGTTTGAGAGAAGTCCCGCTACAATATCGCTGGCAACGCAACCGCTATAGCGTTCTAACACAATAACGTTGTCATATACTGCACTATAGTGCTATAGCGTTCGAACGATTGCGTTGTAGTTTCTTAGCTTATGTCGCAGTTCTTACTTGCGCTATTGTTGCCTACGACATAGTAACATAATATTCAAAACAATACAAAATTTAAGGGTAAAGTATATTTTTTGTTCTTAAAGTTTGTCAAAAATTTTAAAAATACCCCGAAATTTTATTTTGCTTTAATTTTGTCTTAAAAATTTTCGATTTACATCAAATATACAGTCGACAGTTAAATTTTCTAAAAATTTAGGACTAATATAACAATAATATATGACAACTATTTCTAGTGTAATAATATATGACAACTATTTCTAGTTTACTTGTGTTGGTGATTGTTTTTGTAAAGAGTAATTCTCCACGTACAAGTGATTTTCCATACAAGTCATACAAGTTATTTATATTCACGCCGTTTCACGTTATTTTTGGTGCCTCTTTTTCTTCTTCTTCTTTCTCCGTGCTTCCTCTTCCTCTTCCTCTTCCTCTTCTTCTTCTTCTTCTTCTTTCTCCGTGTCTCTTTTTCTTCTTTTTCTTCTTCTTCTCTTTTTCTTCCTCCCTTTTTTTTATTGAAATTTCTTCTTCTCTTTCTCTTTCATCAAAATCACCAGAAAAAACAAAGAAACATTATTCAAGGTACTGTTTTACTGTTCTTCTAGATTTTTTTTCTAGATTGTCTCTGTCATGTGCCTCATCCTTAATCAACAAAACATTAAAAGATTTCAAGAAGAAATATACTGTCTCCCCCTGTATTGGGTGTATTTCTTAAATTCTTTGGGTGTATTTCTGTAATCGTTTGGTTTATTTCTGTAACTGTTTTGGTGTATTTCTGTAATCATTTGGATGTATTTTTGTAATCGTTTAGGTGTATTTTTGTAAACGTTCGGGTGTATTTCTGAAGTTCCATCATCTTCAAAACAATTTCACGTTTTTTTTGTGCCTCATTTTCTTCTTCTTCTTCTTTCTCCGTGCTTCCTCTTCCTCTTCCTCTTCTTCTTCTTCTTCTTTTTTCGTGTCTCTTCTTCTTCTTTTTCGTAAAAAAAGAAACGAAGATGAAACACGGGAAGATGGTTCAGTAACGCGCGTGTTAGGCCCAACTTGTAAGACTTGTAAACAAAAATGACTTGTATGTTGTAGCGCTCCTCTTTTGTAAAATTGTTGCTGAATTGGTCCTAAATTTTTTTAAAAATAAGCTGTCAGGAGATATATTTGATGCAAATCGAAATTTTTTAAAACAAAATTAAAATAAAATAAAATTTAAGAGTATTTTTTAAACTTGTAATAAACTTTTAAAAACTGGCCTAAAGTGTAAATATAATTTTTTATTTATTAAAAAAAAGCCAAAAAATAAGATGATTTTAAATATTAGAAATAAAATTAAAATTTGGCTTCAAGACTAAGTGCTTGTAAAGATATTTTGTTTAATGAAAAATTTTTTTTTTAAATTTTTTAGTTTATTTAACAAATTTCTAATAATAAATATAAAAATACTATAATTTACATTTTTTTTAAATTAAAAAAAAAGATATTTTTTACATAATAAATAATAAAAAAATATTTTTATCTTATTTTATCTAAATATAATTAATAAATAAAAAAATCTTTTTACATTATTACATATTCAAATATAAAATCATTTTTTATTTTTATAAAAGATCTTTAAAAAAAAATCATTAAAAAAAAAAATCTTTTTCGAGCGCCCAAACAAACCCCAGAAACAGTAGTCCACCCACCGTTGTACTTGTCTTATTTCCACCCAAAACAAAACCTCACCGTCAAAAAATCACGAAGCGCGCGAACTCTAATTGAAAGAAATCCTAGTATTTATGTGAATCAAAATCTGAAGTGGTAAACCATACCATAACCATGGCGAACAAACTTGCAACTAGACGGGACCTACTGGATCGGTGGAGAGGCATCCAGATGGAAGAAGAGGACGATGACGGCGATATCCCCGATCCATCCAAGCGCCATCTGCTCCACCTCCGTAAAGAACAATGGTTCTCCCCAGCTTCACTTGTTATTATTATTTTTTTATTTTTTACTTTATTTGGTTTCAGCAGGATAGGGGCATGTAATCATGAACTTCTATACGTTACTACCTTATTGTTTTAATAATCGTAAAGTTGCAATGTCGATTTTCCGACGTTTCTGTAGAGTAATTATAACTTGTTCTCTTGAATGGAAATTATTTGACTAGTTGATGAAAGTAAAGCGAAATTCGAAGTGATACTCTCATTCCCAGAATAAGCAGCGGAAACAAGTAGTCTATGAATTGTCTATGAAACGTAGTCTTTGGTCATATTTATAACTTGAATTATTATTATTATTATTATTATTATTATTATTATTATTGGTGGAAATGGGCGTTATTTCATCAATGTAACCCGTTTTCATTGTTGTTGTTTTGCATTGATGGAATGGAGTTATGTTCTTGTTGGGGAATTGAGACATTGTTTCTTTGGTAGTTTCATATCTAACACCTTTACTTAATGTCAGGTTTGCAGATGCATATAATTTTCTAATTTGCTTGCCTTGTGAAAGTCATTTTTGGTGTGGCTTTTGGGATATAATGGGTCCCTTATTGGAGACTTTTTACAATTACTTCAAAGACGATCGTCATGATTCTCCTCTTAGGCTTTTATGGAAGAGAATATCTGATGAAATGAAGCACTGTTTGCAATGCGTTTCTCAGCATCATCAAGCCCAAGACATGTACAATATGGAGTACGAGTCTAGCTCTATTGGTCCTCTTCTTGATGTCTTGCATAAGCTTGATAATGAGAGGGTGACATTACATCTGAGAGATATCAACACAAAGTTAGCAGGGGAAGAATATAATCCTGCATGCGATTATGCTGAAGTAGTTAACTTGTTGTATGAGGTGTGTTTCCTGTTGCTTTCCACTATCCCAAGTTTTGACACACTTGATACATACATTCTGTTTGTTGGAATTTTGGAATTATATCCACTGATAAGGCTCCTCTTTATGGCTAAATTTATTTCTGCTTCTTTAAAATATGTACATCCCCCCCCCCCACCACCACCACCACCACCACCACCACATTATAGATATTTTATTTGCTTTTATTCATCTTACAAAATATGGTTTAACTTCAGTTTGTTTGTTGAGACTTGAAACTTGATAATACATGTTCTTAACCTGAATATTTTCATAGTTTTAAAACAAGTTACTAATATCTGTTGATACAGACAAGTGCAGGCTGAACATTGTTAGATCAGGACTAGACAATATATATTATATTATGTACATAATATTCTGAAAATGGGGGGGGGGGGGATTAGCATAGATATTCCACTTGTATGCATTCTTGCATTTGTATTCTTTTCTTTCTTTCCTTTGTGTATGAATGTTCTGTTTTGGATTTTAGTGTTTAAAAAGCCTCATTTTGTTCCTCCAATCATTTAATGCAGGTGTTAATGTTCCCAGTCCTCTTAGGTTATCAGCCTTTATTCAATGAGTTTGAGGTATTTGTTGAAGCTATTGACTGTAAACACGAATTAGCTTTGTCTGGGCATCAACAATTTCCGGTATTATATATACTTTAATCCTTGCTGTGTATCGTGCTTCTACATGCCAATGTAGCATTCTAGATTGCTTACGTGGTGAACCATTTGCTTACAGGGAGTATATGCCTTACTATTTTGCAAGAGAAGTGTTCGTTCTGTTGGATATCGCTTAGCAGAATCTATGGGAAAATTGAGGTACTTGTTGATTGGCAATTTGGCATGAAAGAGCTTCGGCTCCACTAATTGTAATCTGTATGAGTTGATGATGCGCTAACAAATGGAATGCAACTTATGTCCCTTCTTTTATTAAACTTGGATATAGAAGGCATGAAGCTTGAACTTATGTTTGGATGGATGAAAAATGAACTTTAACATTCCCTTTTGTCACTGTTTCCGGATCTTGTTTTCTGCTGTTGGACATTTAGAAGTCTGTTTTATTAACGATCAATGCTTTTTGTTTGTGTGTAGGAGAGGAGCGGACTTGGAACCTTTGCAGCCACTTCTCAAGAAATTTATTGGCTGTTTAGAGGCTGATGCATTACCATTGGCTTTGGATACTTCAACACCAAGAGCCCAGCTGGATCGTGTGTCTTTATGGATTGGCATCAAATCATTGTAAGAGTGTATTCAGTAGTATCAGTCATTAGCCTAGTCATCTCTTTGCTATTATTTTGATGGTACCTTTTTATAAACATTTTTGTGAAGGCTTAGCTTCTTGGAGCCTACAACTTTTGAAGAAGGGATATTGGAACAATACCCCTTTTTTGTAGATATTGTACTCAATCATATTAGTGGCGATTCACTTGAATTCTCACATGCTGTTAATTGCTTGAGACTACTATTTGAAATGCTTGGTATGTTTTGTCTGTCTCTTATATTCCTTTTTTCAGATTTATATTTGTTCGCATAACAATTCTTTGTGCTTGATCCTAGGTTGCAAGCTTTGGTTAAGGTCTACATTGCCTCCAAGTGTAATGCGCAATACCCTACTTGGTCAATGTTTCCATACTCACAACGAGAAAATCCATAAAGATATTTTTGGCCTTTTCCAACCTTTCCTACAGGCATGTATGCATAACCGGTGTTTGTTTCTTTCTTTTGTGTGTTTTTCTTAAAAAGGAAAAAAATAATTCTTTGGGTGGCTTTGGTGTTGGGGGGGGGGGGGGGGGAGAGTTGGGTTCTTTGTGTGTTGACATTGTTTACATCTTTCATGCCATGTTCCAGTCTCTTGAAGCTCTTCAAGATGGTGAGCATGAAAAACAGCGTAGACACTTTCTCTATTTTCTCCTCCATCAAGTGCCAGTGAGCAGTAACTTCAGCATTCTAACGAGAAAACTGGCAAATCAGGTTATCACATTTAGGTGTTTGCACGATGGCTATGCAATGAGTGGCTAGTGATAGGCTTTTTGGCTGTAGCCATTGATGCTGCATATTGGTTTCTCTTGTATAGTTGTTATATATTTAATAATTGTCTTTTCAGATAGCATTACTTGTTGTATACCGAGGATATAGGATGAACCCACCTTGCCCTCCTTTTGAGTGTTCACACATGTGGTATGTACTCGGTTACTCCCCTTTTGTCCTTGTTTTTTTCTTGCTTGAATTAAATTTAGCAGAGACTAGTCATAGTTTGCTGGAAAAAGAAATACCTTTTCCTATGTTCAATTTAACAATGCATTCATGCAGTGGACATAAACTCTCGTATTATCTATCAGGATACATAGGAAATCCTCTTGATTGTATTTGTGACTAGAGATACAAGTTCTGTGAGTCTTTTATTTGTTTATTTATTTTTGTTTTTGTTTTTTTTTTTTCCGGTTGACGAATAAAATATTCCTTTTATGAAATTTATAGGCATAAACAAAACTTTATGAGCAAGTGAACATTTGTAACATTCCTAATATGTATGGTATGGTATCCTGCTAGGACTGTTTACCTATTAGAGAATCTCTTTAAGCTTGATCATGTTACTTCATTATAGTGTGTCTGGGAGAATTGGGAAAAACCATTCAGATGACTTTAATGAGGTGTAGCAGAATATTTGGTCTTGTTGCATTTCCATTGTCACAGCTCTAAGGCTTGGGGGATATCCTTTTTTGGATCTTATTTTCGTACTGAACTGTTTGAGAAGTCAATACTAAACAACTGCTGCATAATATAGATGAACTTCACCATAAATTAAGATCTTTATGATATACTAGGACTTCTTTTAATGCATTTGCTTAATTGTTTCTCAACATTATGTTGAACAGGGGACCTGCCCTGGTGTCATCTCTGAAGGACTCCTCACTTCACAGTTCCTTAAGGCAACCTGCATTTGACCTTATACAGATTATCATAGTATCAGATGCTGCTGCTTTAGTGAATTCAGTGCTGAGCTGCTGCACAAATCCAAACACTGAGAGTAGCATGGAAAACAAGGTCATTATTGAGTTGGATGATGAAAGTGATGATATTTGTTTCCAAGCTATTCCAAATTGTGCAATGAAGGATGGTGATTGTTCTTGGGCTCAATTCAGTGCGCAGGCTAGAATAATCTATCAAGAGTTCCGTGAGTGGATGTGCATTCCAATGTTATGGGTTGATGTTTTAGTTGATATCAGTCCCTCAGTCCTACCAATTTCATTTTCCCAGGCCATCTTCTGGGCACGATCTCGTTTTCCAATGATAGAACTTGAGAAGAGTTCAGAAACAGTGCTTCCAGTCAGATCTTGTCTTTCATCTTATGCTGCAGAAATTTCCTCTTCATTTGGGTGGAAGATTCCAACTGGTTCTGATGATGGTGGAGATGGAAAAAAGTCTAAAAATTCAGTTGAAGTGTTGGCAATGTCGTCTCCTTTAATAAGAACATTTAACAGGTCCTATAACTAGTTTGAATTTTTATTTATGCTATGCTAAACTGAAGTTTGAGTATCTTGTGGTCTTATGATAAATTTTTGGTTTTCAATTTATTAGCTAATTATTTTTGGAGTTGCAAACAGGTTAGCTGCATATTTTTTAGTGCAGATGGGTCAAGGAGCGCTCCAAAGTCAGTGGACATGGCAACCTGTCATGAGTGAAAGCTTGATCCTTTCACTTTTGGATCCAAATGATGTAAATATGCCAAATTTGTATAGAACCTGTAGATCACATTCTTCTCTATTTACCTTGTTGAGAACCAATGAATTTGTTCTCATTCTTTTCTTATTTGTTGAATATAGCGTATATTATATTATAATTTATTTTTCCCGTGCAGGATGTTAGACAGTTTGGAAAGTCTGTGTTAGAACAAGTTTCAAATACTCGGGGTCTTTCATGTGGAATAAAGTTCCTATGTTCGCAAGAGCTGTCATTGTATGCAATTATTTTGGGCCTTAAGCATGCTATGAGACTGGTAATATTTTCGGGAAAGATGTCTTGATAATATTTTGGTCAATGCTGATCCTCTTTACTTTATCTCCTTTCTGTGTGTGTGTATAAAAGAGGAAATTTCACTAGTTTGAAGAGAGAAGTGCAACTAAGTGGAAGGATAGGGATCCTCAGGAACAGTAACCAAAGTGGCTTAAGAAAGCAACCAAGCTATCCATTTTCTTTGCATATTGTAAACTCCATTAAAACAACCATAAGTAGATCCCCTAGCTAGAGAAAATCCATACCAATTTCTTGTAGCTTTTTTTGGTTGGCAAATATGTGCCCTTGAAGAGGTGGACATTCTCCTTTTGTCAAATCCGTCAGCAAATTGCCGAAGTAACATACTTAAACAGACATCTGGCTTCCCTGTTGTCATGAAGCCCTTTAAATTGTAGCTTTTGATGCTACACCAAAGTCTTTCTATGTCCAGTCAGATTATGTGACTTTGATAATGTGTTTCTGCATCGGAAATAATACTTTGGTGTAAAATGACTTTTGTCTAGTGGTCGTTCAATTGTTATTCCCTTTATCTCTGCCATTTCAGTAATTTCATTTTATTTGCAGGTCCAACTAGATTCTGTCATGTCGAAGTTTCATTCTCTACATCACTTTTGGTTTATTTTATATAAATTACTCAAAGAAAGGGAATTATCTCCTCAAGAGTTACCGGGAAAAATGGATAGTGATTTAATGATGCCAAAATTCTCTTCACAAGGCGGGTTTTTGAAGCAACCGGCTTTTGATTCTCTGCCCCTGGAAATGGATAAACATGTTTCTAATGTTGAACCAAAAACAATATATAAATTTGGTGGTTTAATATCTGAAATGGCATGGCCTATTTTTTGCAAGTGCTTGGTAAAAGGAAGGGAGTTTGTTGATTACAATCTTTGTCAGGTATCATCCTGTTTCTTCTTTAGTATCAGTTATGTGCTTACAGCTTTGCTTTTATTTTTATCTCTCTTTAAAAAGCTACATGTAGAATAAATGCTTTTAACATTTATTGGCATCCAATCAGGAAAGTTGTGTTTCTTTTGGTGATCAATTTTACAGACAAGTTGTAAGATACCATGGTTCTGCTGTCCAAAATTTAGAATGAATGTTGCTTGGTTTAAATAATTTGATGCTTGAATAGTTGGATCCTAATATCATTTTTCCAAAACGTAGTTAAAATACATATCAAGTGATTTAGGTGTAAGATTGTTAGGATTTGGAAGAATGAGGAGACTAAGTATGGATGATCACATTTCAGTTTATTTTTTGCTTCTTTTCTTTTACAGTTTGGTTGTTGTTTCAGATCAACATCTTGCTTTTAGAACCATGAAGATCTTTACCTTCATAGTTCCTTGTTATTTCAGATGACTTGTGTTAGGCTACTCGAGGTCCTGCCTATCGTTGTTGACAAACACATATGTTTTGGTAAAGAGCATGGAAATTTCAGAATGCATGTACAAAATAAATTGGATTTCAAATGGCTTCATGATCTCATGCAATGGGGAAGGTCATCACTTAAAGTTGTTGTTGTTTATTGGAAGCGAGCAGTTATTCAGTTACTCAATCTATTCAAACGATTTTGTGATAAAACTTCAGTTTCAACAATCATGACCATTGAACATCTTATTTCCTATGGTGAGTTTTGATATTGTATTCACACACGATCATGTTTGAAGTTGTGTTTTGGTAATACCTGTTAGTATCATATCATTAACATGTTTCGTGTTTCTAATTGATTTAGATGGTTGTCCTTGGGAGGAATTGATAAAACAAGTGTCTCACCTGTCTGTCTCTCTATCTAGGGGAGTTTCTCATAATTCTCGGGAGACAAATATGACACCGAAATCAATGTGTAAAAGCTTGTCCTTTGAGAAGAACCCTTTTACTTCAGATTTGCACTCTTCAACTATGGCTGATAAAGGTTTAGAAATTTTTGACTCTACAATGATGTCTTGCAAAAGAGGCACTAAAGATGTAATTATTCTTTCAGATGATGAAGGGGAAGCAAAAGTGTCTCCCAATAAGTCTATTTTATCAGATAATGAGATAGGCAACCGCGTCTCTCATGGCAACTTAATGTTTTGTGATGCTGGTAAAAGCTTGCTGAATGCTGACCTTGTAAAACAAAATGTTTCAAGTATGGAATTCTGTGGGAAAATAATGGAGCCCTTCCAAAAAAATATTTGTACTGATTCTCCCATCCTTTCTTCTGAGAAACAGAACTCCAGTAATTTTAGTTTACATATTAAACCTGTGGTCACTCCTTTTGCTGATTCAAAAGGCCTAGGCACTCAAAGCAGGGAAGTAAGCTTGAAATCCAAGGATAGGGTCAATTTCACAAAACTTTCTGATGAGGCTGTTAATGTTAAAAAACCGAACAAATCTTGCAGCAGTGCCGTTCCGAAAACTGGTGATACTAAATCAAGTAAAAACAATAAAATGTCAAGTCATTCTCAGGATGCTGAAGACAGCCAGCTAGAGCCTGCAGTGAAACCTGTGGGCCGTATTCCATTGCATGTACCGAAGCCTACTTCGGTTGTGAGAAGGCAAGTTATTCAACTCGAAACACCTCTTGATAACAATTCTGTCAATCTATATAAATTAAAGAACCCAGAGAACAGATTCAAGCCACCTAGGTTGGATGATTGGTATAAACCTATTCTTGAAACAAATTATTTTGCCACAGTTGGATTGTCATCCACAAGAAAAGATGAAACCCAAACCGTTGGGAAGTTAAAGGAAGTTCCTGTTTATTTTCAATCACCAGAACAATATGTGGAGATATTCAGGCCGTTAGTTTTGGAGGAGTTTAAAGCACAGATACAGAATACTTTTCATGAGATGTCTTCATGGGAGGATGCAGCTTATGGGAACCTTTCAGTGATGTCAGTGGAGAGAGTTGATGATTTTCATTTTGTTCGTTTTGTCCATGATGACAGTGATTCTGCAGCATGTAAGAGCTTTTCAGAAAATGACCTCATTTTGCTATCAAAAGAACCTCCTCAAAAGTCTTCTCAGGAAGTTCATATGGTTGGAAAGGTATACTGTCATTCATATGTGAATGTGACTGTTGTCATCTAAAGTTTTATTCTTGCAAGTACATGAAGTCCTAGAGTTAATTTTTCTAAGCTGTGGTATGGAGTAGTTGGAAAATGGGAAGTTTGATAATTTGGTAGGAAATTATATGATGACTCTTGGTAAAGTAAATTACAGAAGTAGTGAAGGCATAATGTTTCTTTTTAGTCCACCTCAATGAGCTGAAAAAAACCTTTCTATTATTATTTTTCACCAACTTAGGCTAGTACAGGTTCATTGTTTCTTCCCACATACTGTGACTTTTACCAAAAGATCCACTTTATTGGCACATTCAGCCATGATTGACTGAAGCATGAAGATTTACCCATCCTACTAATCTTTATTAACTCTTTTTAACCTTCTCTTATAAACGAAATCATTCCAATACTTAGTCATTGTTCATAAATAGAATTATAAATTGGACAATTGATTTTGGCTTACTGTCAATTATTTCAATTAACGTCCAAGTTGATTTGCATTTTGTTTGCCCTTTTTGGAGCTAAGTCAGGCTGCCCTCAAGCATGGTCAATGAATGTAGTGTTGCTAAGTAATGCAATTGAAAACAAGCAGGCTAACAAACCTGTCATGCTAAAGCAGTCATCAATGTGTTTGCAGGTTGAAAGGCGTGAGAAAGACAATAAAAGAAGTTTGAGTATTGTTCTTATCAGGTTCTATCTTCAAAATGGTTCCTCACGTTTAAATCTTGCTAGAAGGAATCTCACTGAACGAAGTAAATGGCATGCTTGCCGTATAATGAGTATTACCCCACAAATTCGAGAATTCCATGCATTGTCATCGGTAAAAGCCATCCCCTTGCTTCCGCTTATTTTAAGTCCTGTCAATGATTCCGTTTGTCTTGGTGGAACTAAAGAAGCAGATCTCAATAAGTTGTGCCTGTCCTTACAACAAACTTTGAGATCATCATTTAATGTCTGCCAACTTCAAGCAATTAGTGCTTCTATCGGAAGGGTGGAACCCAAGAAAAATAGTGAACTGTCTCTTATTCAGGGTCCTCCAGGTAATTGATTTACCCTATGTCTTTATTCATGGAAGGCCTTACAATTTTAATAATGATTTTTAACAAGTTTGCTTATATGCTCATGTAAATGTAGGAACTGGGAAGACACGAACTATTGTTGCAATTGTCAGTGCCCTTCTAGCTTCCGCTTCCACTTCTCTAAAGATGAATTGTCTAAAACGAGCTTTCAATGAAAATTTGAACAAGAATTCTCTCTCTCCCTTTTCAAGACCCAAAATTAGCCAGAGTGTTGCCATTGCGAGGGCATGGCAAGATGCAGCCTTGGCAAGACAAATGAGTGAAGATGTCCAAAGTTCATTGAAATATTTTCGAAGTTCTGTGAGACAAAGAGTGCTTATTTGTGCTCAATCTAATGCTGCAGTGGATGAGTTGGTATCAAGAATTTCTAGTGATGGTCTTTACGGAAGTAATGGAAAAATGTACAAACCTTATCTTGTGAGGGTTGGAAATGCAAAAACAGTCCATCCAAATTCACTGCCATTTTTCATTGACACACTTGTTGATCAACGTGTAACAGAAGAGAAGATGCACTTGAATGAGGGGAAGAAAGATATGAAGGTAGATTTGTCAACGGTTCTTCGTTCTAATTTAGAGAAATTAGTTGATTCTATTAGGTTCTATGAATCCAAACGGGCTGACCTAAGGGATGGAAATTCTAATGTTAGAAGTCACCTGCATGATGACTCTCATGTGGGGGATGTGAAAGAAATGTCTGATGCAGAAATTAAAGTGACGCTGCGTAAACTTTATGAACAGAAACACCAACTATATAAAGATCTTAGTAATGTTCAGGCTCAGGAGAAGAAAGTCAATGAAGAAACCAGGAGTCTTAGGAATAAGCTGCGGAAATCCATACTGATGGAAGCTGAAATAGTGGTAACTACATTAAGTGGATGTGGCGGTGATCTTTATGGAGTTTGCTCTGAAACAATGTTAAGCTCCAAATTTGGTGGTCCATCTGAACTTACTCTCTTTGATGCTGTTGTCATTGATGAAGCCGCCCAAGTAAACATACCTTTGTTCTGTTATAGATAATTTATCTGCAATCATCTTGTTTCCTTTTTTTTCCTGATCTGTTTTTCTGTTCCAGGCTCTAGAACCTGCTACTCTGATTCCTCTTCAGCTTTTAAAGTCAAGTGGAACCAAATGCATAATGGTAAGTGTACTTAAAAAGGCTTTTGAACTTCTGCTATAAGGTAAGAGGTTATACTGACATTTGCAAATTATCTAAGGTTGGTGACCCAAAGCAACTTCCTGCAACTGTCCTCTCAAATGTTGCGAGTAAATATCTTTACGAGTGCAGCATGTTTGAACGTTTACAAAGGGCAGGGCATCCTGTTATCATGCTTACTGAGCAGGTACATAGTTTGCTATTGGATCTGATCTGAAGTCTCATTGTATGACATATATTTTGGTGGAGCAATCATTGCAGGCTTGAGGTTCCTTGGGTATTGGGGGGTTAGACTGTTAGCAACTTAGCATATGGTCTAAAAGAATTTCTTTTTGTTTTTAAGGTTTAGGGTTTATCCGTTTAGTTTGCCTTGTTTGACTGAATAATCAATTCAGCACAATTCTTATTTACTATTGAGAAGGATTGAGTAGAGATATAAAAAGGATTGACTAGAATATGTGTGGTGCATTGCTATATTATGAAATTGATGCTGATTATTTCTACACTGACTGTAAAAGTGGAATCCATCCCATATGGAATATGCATTTTGTATATTTGGTGAATCTTGGAGTGTACTGAATATGGATTTTCAGCTGTTTCTTTTGATTAGTT
The DNA here is from genome assembly GCF_059453495.1 of Arachis ipaensis. NCBI lineage: Eukaryota > Viridiplantae > Streptophyta > Magnoliopsida > Fabales > Fabaceae > Arachis > Arachis ipaensis. Next base: position 86,955 of record NC_142443.1, on the reverse strand, counting down.
GCAAAAGCTTTGAAGAAAGTAAAGGTTGTTTTTCTGAAATAAAATGCTTGAATTTGAAGGAGAAATTTCAATCTTCAAACTTGGTTTTTATCTCTTTATCACTCATTCTTTTTATTAGGGAGTCATGTTGATGGATATGAAGAGGGATTTGAGAACCCTTTAATATTGATGAGTTAGTCTGTATGCATGCGAAGGGATTAGAGAATTCAATTCATGGTATACTTATCTTTCATGTTTTATGCATCCAACCATTCTTTTTATTAGGGAGTCATGTTGATGTATATGAAGAGGGATTTGAGAACCCTTTAATATTGATGAGTTAGTCTGTATGCATGCGAAGGGATTAGAGAGTTCAATTCATCGTATACTTATCTTTCATGTTTTATGCATTAACATGGTCAAATGTATCTATTCAAGCTGAAGGCTTGCCATGGTGCAGATTTCCTTTCCTGGTTCCGATGAGAGATCTTGTGTCAGGGGCGGAGCTAGATGAAATATTAGAGGGGGGCCAAAAATATTTACACAATAAAATAAGACTAAAATAAAATTTTAAGGGGGGCTAAACTGAAATTTATATATAATTTACATGTAAAAAATTAAAATTAGAAGGGGCCACTGCCCCCCTTTCTCTGTATGTAGCTCCGCCCCTGCTTGTGTGGTTTTCTCTTCATGGGAAGCCCAAATTTTCTTTTCCAATTAAGAGACTTACTCATCAAGCAATTCCTTTCAAGATTCCAACTTGTAAAAGACACCTAAGAAGCATCAAACATCTTGGCTGAAGCTCTTCTGCTTGTAGGTTTTTAAGGTCATTATAGGAATTTCAATGGCTCAAACTCAGTGCTACTCCTTTTTGAATTTAGTCATTTGAGATAATAATGATGAGCTGTAGAACATTTTCAGCATATGATCAACCCTGCCTGATTGTATTTTGTATATGATAGTCAATTTCCTTAACAGCTTAAGTTTTGCATATTATTATTCCTATGATGCTCTTATTTTAGCTTAATTTTGTTAGGCAAGGATGGCTATAATTTTACATTATCCTGTTTTATGAGTGAAAGCTGAATCCTTGATTTTTTTTTTTATCATGGCAGTATAGGATGCATCCAGAGATATGCAGGTTCCCTTCACTGCATTTCTATGACAATAAATTACTAAATGGGAGCCAAATGTCTCGCAAATCAGCACCATTTCATCAGACCAAGTGTCTTGGGCCTTATGTATTCTATGATATCACTGATGGTAGGGAGGTTCGTGGAAAAAACATGGGTGCAATGTCACTTTGTAATGAGCATGAGGCTGATGCAGCAGTTGAGGTACTAAGGTTTTTCCAGAAAAGGTACACATTTACTGACTGATTCTCTCTTTTTTTTTTTTCTTTTTTTTTTTCTGTTTCATCTGATGAATTATGGAACCCTATATGAATGCTTCTCAGGTTCCCAACTGAATTTACTGGAGGAAGAATTGGAATTATTACTCCATACAAGTCTCAACTTTCTCTTCTGCGATCTCGTTTTCTTGATGCATTTGGATCTTCAAGCACAGCTGAAATCGAATTTAACACTGTGGATGGCTTCCAAGGTCGAGAAGTGGATATATTGTTACTTTCTACCGTAAGAGCAGCACTTTTGAGCAATGCTGCATCTGAAAGAAACTCGAGCACTATTGGATTTGTTGCTGATGTAAGACGGATGAATGTCGCCTTAACAAGGGCCAAGTTGTCACTTTGGATTTTTGGTAATGCAAGGACTTTACAAACAAACCATAACTGGGCTTCTCTTGTGAAGGATGCTGAAGAAAGAGACTTGATTATGACTGCTAAAAGGCCATATCATTCAATCTTCAAAACAGCTAGTAAAGATAAAGACTTTCTTGAGAATTCTAATAATGTCATAAGACAACCGAAGCATGAAAGAGAGGTTAAGGATAATGACAAAGATGGTTTTGAGAGTAAAAAGAAACGTGTAGCTTCTGAAGTTAAGTCTAAGGGTAGGAGGGATGACAAAGCTTTGGGGAAAAGTGCTTTATGTAAGGAAAAGAAATCCCTAGATGAACGTAACTCCATCAAGAACTTGACTTGTCTCGCTGCAAAATGTGAAAGCAGAAGCTGCTCCGATGGTATGTTGACAACAACAGAACAACGGGTTTTTGACAATGGAAAAGAAGGCAAAGACAAGATGAAGATCGATAGGGTAGAGACAATATTGGGCAAGAGGCAATCAAAATTTGAGAACACAAGGAGCAGCGCATACCATGTAGTTGAAGAGACAGGTGGCAGACAGAAAACTTCAAAACTTTCAGATTTGGATAGACCAAATTTGTGTTCCAGAGGGGATACGAGTAATAGTAATGAAGTTTCTGCATCCTCATTGGAAGGCTGTCACAAAAAAAAACATGCAGATCAAGTTAAATGTACTACTAAAAGTGGGGTTTCTGAGATTTCAAAACGGAAACAGCAGCGTAAAGCTGTTGATGCTATTCTTTACTCATCTCTGATATCCACAAAGAAGGATGAGACCTTGATAAAAGCTTCTGCAAAAAGGCGTTTTTCATCGTCTATTGCAAATGAGAGCGTGAAACCACCCAAGACAACAAACGGTAAACATCCTTCACTCTGCTAATTAATTTCTATGATGTATCTCTTCTTTTCTGGCAACTGCTAAAACCAGACTAACTAGGTACAATATTGTCTAGTTCTTTTCAAATTAATTTTGGTAGCTCCACACATAAATTATAACAAGAAAATTGTAATTTTCTACCTGTAAAGAAAATTTGGTCCTTCTCTTTAAATTTGGTTCTTTTTAATAATTTTGTATAACATATATATTGCCTTCCTATATTTTCTTTACTATTTATGATATGCTTCTACTGCCAATATCTATCTCATTGTTCAATTATGTGATTCTCAACTTTAAAGTTTCATATATATAGAATTTATAACAAAAACACACACTTGCATACTAACAAGGATAGAAGATTACAAAGAATGGACTCTATGAAGGCCAAGAGATTCTCAATTAACAGCGTATGCTAATGAGTTCAATTAAAATCTAACAAGCGTAACAGATTATCATTGTTCGATTGTGAATGTGTGGTGGATAAATATTCATTTAAGACTTTAAAATAATGACAACCCATTTTTTATTTCAAAATAAAAATAAAAGAAGGGGGAGGGGGTGTAATTATCTAGTATTTTGGCTGTTAAGTCAATTTTTCTGCAAGAGAGACTTGATTGTGTTTGTTTTGTGAACTTTTCCCTGAATTCACACTCTCTTTCTGTGTGACCAGATCAGTCAGTACACGAGTGAGGAGGAAGATCCCCCCAAGTTTTTCTGCTGCTTATGGCTGATGCTGTTCTATCAATTATCTAGTGGTCTGGGGATTTTGTTCATAATATTTCGGTAACAGACCTGTGATTTTTTTTTTTTTGGTGACTTGATATAGAACAAAAACAGGAAACAGAGGAAACAATCCAAAAATGGACAGGACAAGTCCCTCTGAATATGAATAAGTTCAGCTAAGTCACTCCAAGGTCAGCATAATCATCCTGATTCCTTGCTGCATACATAGCCACAGCATCCGCTGCAGAATTAGTTGCTTCCCCTATGCACAGAAGGAAGCAAATTCTGAGTTAACAAGAACGCTTCCAAGCTCAGTCTGACAAATAATGTCTGAACACTCAAACTCCCAAGCTAGCACCAATCCGCTCAACATCGCGCAACACCTGTTAATTCGGCACTATATCAGTGAGTTCTTATGGACGGATTCTGTCCAAAGAGAACTGGTTCCATCTTTGATCACTAAAGGATACCTCCTATGACTACTTCGAGGGTGAACTATGACGCCAGTGTCTCTCTGGTCGGATCAGCTTTCCGGTTTTGGTTTTGTTCGAAATGCTGATGGCCAGTGGGTGGTTGGTTGCACTGGTAGCCTTCTTGTGGAACAGACCTGTGATTTCATTCCAATAGGTTTTGCTTCACGAAGAAAAATTGCAGTTTGTGAGTAAATGCAGGAAATTTTGTTCATAAATAGAATAACTGATTTCACAGTACAATTTATTTTCCATATAGCGGTGGATTGTTTATAATATATATTTGCCGACTTTACCCTTATCAATCCATCTCTCTATTTTTATTATATAAAAATTAATATTTTCTTTTACATTTACTTTATGTCATGCTTTTTTTTTTCTAACGATATTATGTTAGTAATTTTAATTACTTGACAAAATATAGAAATCAACCAATTAAAGATATTATATATTAATCATAATAAATTTTAAGTTATACATATTCAAATTTTATATTATTTAATTTATTTATATATGATACATAAATTTTTTATCATTATTATTTTATTTTACAAGTTTTCACGTTAACTATTGAAAATTTTTTAAAATTTATTCTTAATATATAAAAGTAGATATATAAGTTTACCCACATTATTTTTAAGACATTTTTTTCTTTTTACTAATGCCATGTCAGTAATATCGCTTACGCTTACTTGGCAAAATTTTAGAATCAACCACTCAATTTTTGCCAAATCAATTATTATTTCCAAATCAGCAAAAAAATAAAATATACAAATAAAAAACTAAAAAATACAATACAATAAATTTGTAAACTACAAATACATTGAATTCATATTCCTATATTTATTATATCTTATCGTTATAAACAATACAATAAATTTATAACCGCAACAATTAATTTATTAATTTTTATAAATAACTCACTAAAGTTAATAAACATCCATATTACAAATGTCATAATAATATTATTAATCATAATAAATTTTACGTTATAAGTATTCAAATTTCATACTATTTAAACTACTTATATAAGTCTCTTATCACTATTCCTTCAAATAACATCAAATTTAGCACAAGAAATTTATTTCTGAACTACACATCTCAAACTTACTCAATAGAGCATCACTCTTTTAATGAGAATCTGATGATCAGGTATGACAAAAAAAACTCACAATATGCATCATACATTCATACTTAAATACCATATACCTAATGATAATATAAATTGAATATTGGAATAGGAAAAGATCTTCACAATTTTAGCAACTATAAACGAAATTGATAACAAATTTGGATGGAACTATGTTGAATGTAAAAAGTGTAAGAAGAAAGCATATAAAAAAAGAAACAACTACATTTGTGGCACATGTAATCAAACACCACAATATTCAACAATAAAGTAACTCTATACTTTTTATAATCTCATCTATCAAATTATTAGTTACTAACTCAATACTTAGTTTAGGTTCAGAATTTAATTAAAGGTTTTAGATCAAAGTGTTACAACAACTTTTGTACTATTTGATGGCGAAGCAAAAAATTTATTGGGCACAACTGCTTCAAATCTAATGACATTTCAGAAAAATAATGACATTGAAGTACCACTACATCAAGAGATGAAGGAGAAAGAAAACCATACAAATTCAAGACGCATCTTCGAAAGAAGAACATACATACAAAGATGGAAGAAACAACACAATAGAAAGTGCATCAAACTCAACAATTCATAAAGAACATGCCTTCACAAGAACCTACGACAGAAAGAAGAAAGCAACAACTCTAACAACAACCAATAAAAAAAAAGAGGACGAACGCCACACAAGAAGACTAAGTCCATCAACTAAACCAAATGTAAAAATTAAACCACCAAATAAAAATATCACTTTGTACAACTCCAACATCCAAATCTTTTGTACTACAAATTATTTTAAATAAAACACCTTTTAAATTTAACTTTAATTTACACGTATTTAATTTATTTCTACAAAACATAATAATTTTTAATATTTATTATATATTATCGTTAATTTACCGCTTGCGCGGGTCTTATTCTAGTAATCTCAATTTTAGCACAGCAAAATATCTTTACTAAGGACATTCAAATATACTATGATCATATAGTTAATTTTTAATTTTATATTATATTATTTATATTCTTATTTTTAATTAATTTTTTTTAATTCTAACTTTTTTTTATTTGTACACTATAGAGCATCTCAAAATTAATAATGAAATACCATCTTTTACATAATATCACCAAATAAATAGATAAATGATTTATCAAAATTTGTGTGAAAAATATTTATATCAACAAATAAAGAAGAGTCTATATATTTTGAAATAATTATATTAAATGATAAGATACAAAATAAAAATACTTATTACATTTTTAAAATGAATTTATGAAAAAAAAAAACTCTTATCACTATTTATATTGTTTTTATTATTTTATAATACTTTACATATAATTATATTTTAAAATTTTTATATTATATTATTTTAATATATTATTAGTTGTTGCTTTTGTAATAATTAAAAAAATTAAACGTTAATAATTTTGTTTACTAATATTTAACACATGATTTACTAATACTGCATAGAACATCTATTCATATAATTGTAAAAAAAAAGATGAATTCAAATATTTGTATGTTATAAGAAAAAAAAAATGTATACTATAAAAAATTTCAAAGAACCAATTTTAAACATTCTTTAATATTATTTTAAATTTTTATCACATGAGACATTCACAGAGTGGATAAAAAAAATATTAATATATATTTTTATTTTATACTATTTAAATTGTTCTTATTAAAAAGAATTTATTCAATATATATATATATATATATATATATATATGCACATAATAAATATTTTAAAAAAATTTATTCTTACTATTGCAGAAGTAATCGAAAAATTGCATGCATTAGGAGAAGAAAAATAAGTAATGTCTGAAAAATTCACAAAAATACAAAGAATGGAATTAATACTTAACGAATAAAAAAATAAATATACAATTTATTTTTAATTTACATATATAATAATTAACAAGATAGTAATAATAAGGGTAAAAAACCTTAATAAGCCAAGTCAAGAATCATGTAACGTAAATACGCCAAAGCGAAAATCGTTTTAGCAATAAGCCAAATCATATTTTTATATAATTCGAACCATACTGGTTCGAATTCCATTTCTACATAATTCGAACCAGCTTGGTTCGAATTATACACAAACACATGCATACACGTAATTCGAACCAGCTTGGTTCGAATTACACACAAACACACGCACACACATAATTCGAACCAGCTTGGTTCGAATTACATACAAATACACGCACACACTAATTCGAACCAGCTTGGTTCGAATTACACACCGTAATTCATGGTATAATTCGAATTATGCTGTTAAAAAATTAATAATTTATTTAAAAAAATATATATTTTTATTTCATACGTTAAAAAAAAGCTAACAAAATATTTAATTACGAGACTTCTTTAAAATATTAATGAGCTATCAATTCGAATTCCATACAATACTTTTTTGTCCATTTTTAATAGTTCATGAATATTTTTAATAAATTTTTTTAATAAATTTTTTTAAATTATAGTACAAAAAATATTTTATCCTATGCAAAACAATTAAAAAAAATGGCTTAAAAAATGTTAGGAGTACTATAAAAATTTGTAATGTTATAATAACTTAGGTAAATACATGCATGTACTCAAATTTTAAATAAAATACTCTACATAGTCAATAATAATTTAGAAATGAAAGAAAATATTTTATTCCATACAAAATAATTAAAAAATATATTTTATTCTATACAAAATAATTTTAAAAAATGGCTTAAAAGATGTTATGAGTACTATAAAAGTTTGTAATATTCTAGTTTGTAATATTTTACCTCATAACATCTTTTAAGCCATTTTTTAAAATTATTTTGTATAGAATAAAATATATTTTTTAATTATTTTGTATGGAATAAAATATTTTCTTTCATTTCTAAATTATTATTGACTATGTAGAGTATTTTATTTAAAATTTGAGTACATGCATGTATTTACCTAAGTTATTATAACATTACAAATTTTTATAGTACTCCTAACATTTTTAAGCCATTTTTTTAAATTGTTTTGCATAGGATAAAATATTTTTTGTACTATAATTTAAAAAAATTTATTAAAAAAATTTATTAAAAAAATTTATTAAAAAATATTCATGAACTATTAAAAATGGACAGAAAAGTATTGTATGGAATTCGAATTGATAGCTCATTAATATTTTAAAGAAGTCTCGTAATTAAATATTTTGTTAGCTTTTTTTAACGTATGAAATAAAAATATATATTTTTTAATTTTTAAATTATTAATTTTTTTAATAAATTTTTTTAAATAAATTATTAATTTTTTAACAGCATAATTCGAATTATACCATGAATTACTATGTGTAATTCGAACCAAGCTGGTTCGAATTAGTGTGTGCGTGTGTTTGTGTGTAATTCGAACCAAGCTGGTTCGAATTACGTGTATGCATGTGTTTGTGTATAATTCGAACCAAGCTGGTTCGAATTATGTAGAAATGGAATTCGAACCAGCATGGTTCGAATTATATAAAAATATGATTTGGCTTATTGCTGAAACGATTTTCGCTTTGGCGTATTTACGTTACATGATTCTTGACTTGGCTTATTAAGGTTTTTTACCCTAATAATAATTTTCTCAAAAAAATTTTTTAACAATACACTATTAGTAAGACATTTGTCCCAACAAAAAATACTAAGTTCAATTCATATTATAATAAATAAAATAGGTAATATTACAAACTATTTAAAATATTATTTATATTGTTTATTTATATTTTCTTATTAATTATAGGAACTAACTTCACCAATACTAATATCATTAGACAAAGATGACATACCAATTAAGAGATTAAAGAAAAAGAAAAGTAAAAAAATTCAAGACGCATCTTCAGATAAAATATATATATACAAAGATGGATCTAAAAAGACAATAAAAAATGCATACATGTCAACATTTTAAAAAGAATATGTCCTTACAAGAACATATGATAGGAATAAAGAAACATCTACAACAACAACCAAAAAAAAAAAAAATAAACACTATATAAGAAGACTAAATTCGTCAACTAAAATAATTATAAAAATAAAAATAATAAATAAAAATGTAATTTTATACCGCTTCAATAAAAAAAAAATTTGTATTACAAAATATTTTAAATAAAAAATACATTAAATTTAATATTAATTTATCTATATTTTAATTAATTTTTAAACAATATAATACTTATTAAAGTGCTATCATTAATTTAAGTTTCCACAAATTGCGTAGGCCGCCCTCCAATTTAAAGACCTCCAATTTAAAGAATGTTTGGAGCCTTTGCTGCGGTAAATTTTAAAATGTTATTTTATTGGTGTTTGTATAGAAATTCGATCAATTTTAGTGTGTTTAAAATTATTTTGGATATTTTAGAAAATTCTATAATACTTAAGAAGGTCATAAAAGACCCTAAAAGATCTGAAAATATTTTAGAAGGTCATTATAGAAAAATATGTATGTGTAAAAATATGCAGTTGTTTAAAGTAATTTAGAGTTTATAATGAATATTCTAGATACTTGATTGGATCGTTGATTATATTTAATACTAATTAATTAGAGCTAAAATTTATGTGATATATGAAAAATATAAGAATATTGTTCATACACTGACCAAAAAACATAGGTCGAACACAATAAAGGTGGTTCAACCCTACTTATCTGAATAAGTACGTAACTATCCATGAAATATCTCCTACTATCTCTCTACTTTATCTAGAAGGAAGATCTCAACAAATTTTTAAGATAAAGGGAACGGCCATCCACCATCAAAGGTGAAACTACTCTAAAGGTGATTATCTTTTTACTATAAATATATTAACACCCAATCTACTAAAAAATTGCTTAAAACCTTTGCTAACTTAGCTTAAATATCGGAGTCTCTTGCAGGTACCATCCCCACCTCCTCACGTGAAACTCGGGCGGCGGCACCTCGGTACCAACATAAGTCGGATAGATGCTATCTCAGAAGGAGTCTAAACCTCACGTTCAAATTCAAATCATTGTTTCAAGTAATTTTCGGAACAAATATAAATAAGAGTATTCTTTAATGTTAAAAAATAAAATAAATTTAAAATTTTTAATAAAATATTTTTTTGATAAAATTATTCATTCTAATTTTAAAATATACAATAAATACTTAATATACAAATATTTTTACATTTTTTTGTATAAAAATGACTCACAAATATATAGATTTATTTCTTATACTTTGTAATTATATCTTTTAAATGTAATTAAAAATAACATAATTATGTATTGAGTTTGGTAACATGTTTTTATATTGGCATATGATAAGTTTATCACTAATAATAGACAATAGATTATCCATTTAGAAAGATAGATGCTTATATATAGCAAGAGAATTTAAATTTGAAGGTACAAGTCATTTGTAATAAACATTTGTATATAATAAAATTTTTTTTACCAAATTTTTCTTTTTCTTATATTTTTAGTTTTCTTGATAAATATTAAGAATAATTAAGATGATTTGATCTTAGGCCAAGAGATTGAAAGAGACTAAATACCAGTCTTATAGTGATGGAGTGTGTCTAAAATTGTGATATATTATACAAAGAGAACTATGTAGCCATCCTTAAAACTTGCAATTTTTCAAGAGATACTACTTGAAAAGCAAAGCAAAAATTTACATGCCTCCGTCTTTGGTAGTAAAGGGTTGAGAATGAGTGATGGCGGAATTCGGGTTGTGATAAAAAATTTAGAGTTAGATTAGGAGGAGTAGTTTGAAATTTTGGATAATTTTTAGTGTTTGAATAATATTATTTATTAAAGTTCATCTTTAATAATTATAATGTTTGTTTATTTTTTTTTATAGACATATTTTAAAAATTAAAACGCAAAATAATTATAACTTTTTTTCTGTTAGATTGCATGTGATTTGTGTTCAAATATTTTTATTTGCTCAGTTTTATTATTATATTATTATTCTAAAATTATTATCACTATCAAATAATATTTAAGGGTGCATCATTCAGCATTTTAGCATTTTTTTAATCGAGTAAATTAATTAAAAAATAAACAATTAATTTTTAATTAATCAACATTAGAATTTAGAATTATAATTTAAGATTTAGGGTTAAGGATTTATGATTTAAAACTTAGATTTTGAGATAACGAAAATAATTTTTAAAAATTAATGAATGTGAGCTGAAAAAGTTAGTTAACAATTAATTAATCAATCCTTTAGCATTACTGATGATTATTTCGAGTGAATAGATATAAAATAATTTCGTGAATGATGGACAGAATAATAACTAGACTACAGGATTAAAATTGTGAGAGACAATGTATGTACATAGAAGTGTGAAAGGAGATAACCTAAATCTATCTAGGATCTATGTAAACAAAGACACAAAGTAAGAAAAAAGTACATGTGGAGTGTAGTTATCGAGATGTACCGAAAATACCTACTTCCGTTAACCAGTAAAACAAACATAAAAACTAATTAATTAGTTAGAAGAATTCAAGGTTAATAAACAGTTGTTTTTGTTTCTTTTATGTATAATATTGTTGGAGGAAAGCCAACTTCTATGCAGCCGTACAATTTGCAAGGTAGCTAGTTGCGGTGAAGGAAAAAGGCAAGTGAGAGTCGAATTAATCACACGGCTCTATAGGCATCCCGGTCGGAAGTGACTAAAGTAGAAGAGTATTCTCCATCACTTTCAGCCTCCTTCAAGTCTTCGATTTGGTCAAGAGCTTCCTTGATATCTAACCTTCTTTCCACGTTCTCCTCGCAACAACTCAAGCCAATCTTTAAGAGTTTGAGCAATTCAGCTTTACTATTGCCAAATCCTCCCATGTCTGCGTCAAACACGTCGCTGGTGTGCTTCTCGGTAATCATTGTATTGACCCAACTGGCAATGTCCGAATCACTGTTATGTGTCTGTGCCAGATAGTTCTCTGGAAATTTACCTGTCAAAATCTCCAGAATCAGAATTCCAAAACTCCACATATCAGTCTTCCTTGTTATACGCCCAAGTTGAGCATACTCGGGTGATTTGTAAGGCATGATGACTTGTTGGGCACGATCAAGGTTGATCAAAGGACTGAGCCCATAATCGGTCAGTAGGGGCTCAAAAGATTCATCCAAAAGCACATTGGAAGATTTGAGGTGACCATGAGGCGCAACAACGCTTGGGAGTGCGTTGTATAGGTAGGCCAATCCCCTCGCCACACCTTTCACTATTTTCAATCGGGTTGGCCACTCAAGCCCCTGCTTTTTATTCTTGTGATTACCTACAACAATCATATATTTATATTTGTTAATAAGCTGTGCTTTCATGTCATTTTGATTTGACTCCACCTTTTTAGTTGTCCAAATTCTGTGCAGTTTAATTTATTCCAAAAAAAAATGTTGTAGACGCAAAACTAAAAAAATTAAAAAAATATAAACTAAAAAACTTTGAAGTGGACAAAAATATATATTTTTGTTTTTTCGGACAAAAATATATATTAAATTAATAAATATCAAAGTACATTTAAAAAAATTGATTTTAATGGATAAAAATATATTTCAAATCTTAAATTCCGGGGACAACATGGTACTTTTATATAGTGTGTATTTTGATATTTATAATTTGAGTAGTGCTATGGACCCAATGGCCTAAACGTACAATGTGTACAATGGACTAAATCTTTGGTTTATGAATAAAATGAACATCACCTATACTATGAAGAATAATCATCCGGATACCACCTATACTATCTAAAATAACCATCCGGATGCCAGGGATAATAAATATCTCATGTTATAAAAAGCTAATTTTGGGTTTAGGTTCAAACTCTTGACCTTCCGAATCTGGAACTCTAATACCATGTCCTGAAACCACTCATCCCAAAAGCGTAACTTGACAGGATAATGTAACACTAATAATCATATCTCTAATAATGTACGCTTAGGTCATTGGTTTCCTATACTTTCTCTTATAATTTTTGTGAGTATTTTATTTATCCAAACTCTACTTTTTAGTTTTTAATTTGCACAAAATAAATATATACCATGAAGATGGCTGGCTAAGCAACGATTTTGAATATAGGCAGAGATCAAGAGCTTCTCTTCTTTCCTATAGTAATAGGCCATGTAGGGCAGAATATTGGGATGGTTGAGGTTTCCAAGCCTTCTCATGTGCTCATGGAACTCCTCTCTCGGCACATTGTTCATTTGCTTGTACCTCTTGACAACCACAGCTTGACCGTCCAGGATAACGGCCTTGTAAGAAGAGCCAAATGTGTTACTGCCTAGAATTTCGGCCGAGGCCCTTAACAAATCCTGCAAATCAAACTTGAGTCCGGTGTCACAATTCAGGAATGCGAGCTTGCCTTGCTCCACCTTCTTGGAATGTACAGAACTGAGCACCTGCTTAGGAGTTGTAGCAGCATCATATTGTTCCGCTAGGCTTTTGGTTTTGACGTAAACGGGAGGAACGAACTTGTCGGAGGTCTGGCCTTGGAACTTTGGGACCTCATTATTATTTATTTGATTGAGATCGCGGGACTTGAGTCTCAAGCGCCATATGACTAAGACTGTAACCAGGAAAGCTACAACCACTGCCACCCCGATCACAATCACTAGAGTTTTCATAACCTGCTCTTTGCCTTGACCATCCTGGCTTCCTGTTGTAGCTGGTGGGCAAGGATTTGTCAGTGGTGGCCCGCATAAACGTCTGTTTCCTGCAAAATAAATAACCCTACGATATTCAGATTCAATTATATTTTATTCAATTTAATAATACGCGTGACAGGGAAGTACCGCTAAAGGAGGTAGGATCGAAGGTGCTTAGACTGGCTGGGATGGGGCCCTCTAAATCATTGTTAGCGAGGTTGAAAGTCTTTAAGCCATTGCTGCGTGGAAAATCGGGAATTTGGCCGTGAAACTTGTTTGCATCAAGCCTGAGGTAGAGGAGACTAGGCAATGCGGCAATGGAAGAAGGAATTTTACCGGTGAAATCGTTATTTGCCAAATAAAGCTTTCTCAATCGACTCAAACCTGCAAATGCATCATCAGCTATGTCTCCGGAGAAATGATTAAAGGACAGGAAGAGGGCCTTCAAATTGGGCAGCATCTTAATGTTGGGCAAGGGACCCGCAAAGGTATTGTTCATTAGGCTAAGCATCCGCAAAGCGGGCATTGAAGAGAGAGAAGCCATGTCAATGTTGCCGTTGAGGCCCATGCTCTCCAGGCGTAACCCCCAAACTTTGTCTTGATTACAATACAGACCCACCCAACTGGCAATGCTGCCAGAGCACGGTGGCTTTGGGTTTATGGATGGATCCCAGCTGCTGAGGGCAACCGCATTTCTCAATGAAGCCCTGAACTTCAAGAGCGCCTCAGCATCCGAATAGGAAGAGCACGGTGATAGAATCCCCAAAAGAGCAACAATAATGTTAACGAACGTGAACAATAACCGGACATTGTTGGATGCTGCAGGTGCGCGCACAAGCAAAGCCGAGCGCGCGCCCATTAGCCTCGACGATGATGACAATTATGGTGAGAGGACACAAGATCCAAAACCCACAATAATATAATAAATAATAATTCGCTTATTCACAGGAAGGTGTTGGTGTCGGTTTTAGTTTTGGTTTTGGTGGGATTAGGCAATGTGTTATTCTCTTCCTTTTCCCTTATTATTGTTTTTGTCATTATTATTTTCTTTTATTATTATTATTATTGTTTTTTTTTTTTTACGGTTTATCATTTTTATTTTTATTATTTTGTTACTATTGTTATTGTTATTATTATATTATATATGTTTATTTCTGATCAATAGTAATTTGTTAGGTTTTAATGGCCAGATGCCAATAAGGGTAATTATGATGTTGGAGAGACCACGCAAAGAAGCTTATGATGTGGATACTGGATAGTGGATGTTGGATACTGTGGTAATGGAGATGACAGGAAAATTTTTGCATGCGGGGTCAGCCTAATTTTGGGTCTTTTCAGTAGTTATGTTCGATTCGGAGAGGTCTAAGGAGGTCCTCAAATTTTCTTCATCTCCTTTGTCTTAGGTTAGGTCTATGTAATTTAAGCTGTGAAACCGTGTCCTTTGAATTATGATTAAGTTTTCCATTCTTAGATTTTACTTTAGAATTCAAACAAATTACAACACATTATATATCTCCAAATATGGTAAATGTACACAAAAACTATATATAAAATATACATTAAAATACAAATTAAAAATAATTTAAATAACATATATATTTATATATAAATATATTATAATTTATTTTTAATATGTATATTACATTTTTAATATATCTATTGAGTTTAACAATTTTGAAATTTTAAAATATTTATCCATTTTCTAATTTTAAAATAAATTATTTTTTTATAATAATAAACTAAATTTAATTATAATAATTTATTAATTATTAACCACTATATGTACTTATTTAAAGGTGATTCCTTATATTATTGTGATTAATCTATTATTTTCCATTTTTTCCTGTTATTTTAAAAGAGAAGAATAGTCTAACTAGCTAACATACATTCGACTTGATGCTGAATTAAGCATAAAACTAATATGATTTGTACCTATAACCAAATATAAATTAAATTAAAATAAGTATTCGATTCGTTACTTAAGTTGAGGAATAATCTATTACTCGTGATGAATTACAATTTTATCTTTACAGTACATCATGAATTATAACTCAACCTTAATTATTTTTTATTTTTAACTTATAACCGATAAATTTAATGATTATTGTTACTGATTTAATGACTAAACAAACATAACATCAATATTATTCATTAATATAATATCTATATAAGTTACTTTCTACTTTCCAATAAAAAAATATATACATTAAGTTCTACGAATTACATATATTTTATTATATGTTTCTATATTTTTACATCTAATATTCTATATTCATAAAATTATTATATCACTTAAACATTTATTAACTTTAACGTCATCAAAATATCTTTTGCAGGTACATCTCCACGTACTTATTATATCGGTTTGACTTTCATCATCATAACCATTGAAGAGATTCTTATAAAAAAATTTTCAGCAGAATTACAGCTTGAAGTAAAATTTACTTCGACTACATGCTTTAATTTACAAGAAAAGTTTCATATAATAAAGGTCGGAAGATTTATGATGGGACTCTCATAACGTGTGAAACAGTTCACTGGCTTAAGAGAAAGAAAAAAGAGGCAGCCATAATTAAGCTAGATTTTCAAAAAGCTTATGACAAAATTAAGTGGAGCTTTGTGTATATGGTGCTGCAGAAGATGGGATTTGGGTGCAGATGGAGGGCTTGAGTTATGGAGTGTCTGACCATAGCTCTCTCCTTTTTTGTTTGTGCTGGTTGTGGATGTTCTGCATAGAATGGTTGGCCAGGCAGTGCGGAACGAGCGTATATCTCCCTTAGTGGTTGGTAGAGACATGGTAGAGTTATCACATCTTCAGTTTGCTGACGACACTATCCTGTTTTGCCCACCAGAAGATGAGACCATGAAGAACTACAAGCGGCTGCTGCGGTGGTTTGAGTTGATGTCCGAGCTCAGTATTAATTTTGATAAATCTAGCCTGATTCCAATCAATTGCGAAGAGCAATGGGTACAACGTATGTGCAGCTTGTGGGGTTGTAAGGAAGGTACCCTCCCAGTTAGATATCTTGGAGTTCCCTTAGGAGCTAACCCAAAGTTGGACAAGACCTGGAAGCCTATAATTGACAAAGTGGAAGAGAAACTAAGCCTCTGGAAAGTTAAGGTGCTAAATAAAGTCGGAAAGTTGGTGCTTATCAAATCAGTGTTAAATAGCTTTCCGGTGTATTACTTGAACTTGTATAAGATGTCGAAGGCGATTGCTGAGAAACTGATTTCCTTGCAGAGAAGGTTTTTATGGAGCAAGGAGGATGGGAGGAATGGTATGGCATTGGTAAGATGGGAGTTGGTGCAGGCCCTGAAGAAGTTAGGTGGTTTAGGAGTTGGAGATACTATGGTTCGAAATACTGCACTTTTGTTTAAGTGGTGGTGGCGGTTTGCGAAGGAAGAGTGTCCATTGTGGAAAAAGGTGGTCTGTTCTTGTAATAATCTGAAGCCAGATGAGTTACTGGCCACTCAAGTGTTATCTACCAGAGGAGGCCCTTGGAAGAATATATGCCAGCTATAGATAACAAATCAACATTTAAGGGATAAGATGATGACAGGTCTATCCATGGAGATTAGTGATGGTCGTCGAACTCAGTTTTGGGAGAATGTATGGCTACATTGTGGTTCCTTGAGAGATCAGTTCCCTTGAATCTTCTCTGTTTCAAACCAGTGTGGTTCGCTTATCGGGGATTGTGGGTTTTGGGATGGGTTAGAGTGGGTTTGGAACTTCCTATGGAGGCGAGAACTTTTTCAGTGGGAGTTGGATCTTTTGGGTCAGTTGCATGAGACTTTGCGACCTGTGAGGCTAGTAAATAATAGTGAGGATAGAGTAGTATGGAAATATGATAGACTTGGTATTTTTTCGACTAACTCTTTTGTGCAGGTGTTACAAGAAGGAATGCTTGCAGAGAATATAACCAGTTACAGCTTCACTAACTCCATTTGGAAAGGTTTAGTTCCACCAAAAGTAGAGTTGTTTGCTTGGTTTGTATTGATAGACAGGGTGAATACTAAGGAAAGGCTGAGTAGGTTCGGGATACTTAATCAGGATGATAAGAGGTGTGTTTTATGCAACAGGGATGTTGAGCAAGTCCATCACTTGTTTCTTGGCTGTGATTTTGCTTGGCAGGTGTGGAATACTTGGATTGTGTTTGGCCGACTATGGTTTCTTCCGAAATTGATGAAGGACTACTTTTTAAGTTAGACAAAAAAGCCGCGTAGCGCGTAGGAAGGAGGATCGAAAGCAGCGGTTGAGGTGCTTTTGTGCGATCATCTGAAATATTTGGATGAAAAGGAATCGGAGGATATTTCAGAATGAAATCAAAGGTGTAGAAGAAATTATCAATATGTCCGTGCTTAGCTATAAATAGTGGGAAGGTGTGCTCTCTTCGTGTTGTTGATGGTTATGCTGAAGATAATATAGAGAGTTTTTTTATTTTGTGTTAATTTTTAGGTGTTGATAGTGTGTTTGTTTATTAATTTTTGCTCCACTCTATTGTATTGAGCTCTTTTATTTCAAAAAAAAAAAATAATAAATAACATGCTAAATGAGTTATACATCGGAAAGATATTTCAACATCAAAATATTTTGGTGCCCACTGTGAAACCTGTCAACAAATTCTTGATTCACCGAAGTTCATAAAAGCTAGAATTATATTTAAGTTTTTGAGCCACTTTTAACAATTTTCTTTGATAATTTATTCAATACTTCCAAATAAATTATCACGTGATATCCTCTCAACTTTTATTCGTCATGTTCGAATTGCATAAATCTATATAATATTATTCACTAAGTAGAATATGCTTAGGAAGAAGTGAATTGAGCATATAAAATCAATGATAATTTTTTTATTAAGAAAATCATATTAAAAATAAATGTACAAATTGACATGTACTAATATTTTTTAAGGACTTACAAGTGAATTCATAACACTTATAAGAAATTGTATTTTCTACCACTTTAAAATATAGATGCAATATAAAAGAGCTAAGGATAGAGAAATATCACACAGTAGATTTTATTTTGGATTGGTCACTATTCTACTTGTGTCTTATATTTAGTCTTTCCCACAACTGTACTGAAAATATATTTGTTATCATTCAAGCTTGATACGTGTTTCTAGTAAACCACTTCAATCCCAAGCATGCACTTTTGATACGGTCTCAAGGAATCCTTCACTATTTATATATTAAGTCTCACTCCTTAGCAATACTCGGAGTAAATATCCATAGTCGTCCCTAAGATTAATGCAATTACTCATAGTAATTCCTAAGATCCCGATTTTTTCATTGTAATCCTCCAGATAGAGCTCCGAACACTCAAACTGGTCCCTGGCCATATTTCAGGTGATGACTCATCACCGGAGCGCTGATGTGGCCGCGAATTGCCACGGTGGAGAGCTCCCAACGACTAGCTGAGCTGACTAATTTGCAATTTGTACCCATATTGGTCCCTCGTACTATATGTAACCCTAAATCCCCAAATTCTCAAATACTTCATCCCTTCGTCTTGTTCATCTCTTCTTCTTCTTTTTTCATACACTTCTTCCTGTTCTCACACAGTTCCAGCTGGAGTTGCTACTCATGTTAATGATGGGTGGTGGTAGCACTGCAGGTGGAAGCTCTGTTCGTTCCCCATCTAGCACTGCAGGTGGTGCGCATAACAAACATCCTTACCTCCTCCAGCAATGTTATGATTGGTTTGGCTCGTGCATCCTTGATCTTAGAATTGAACACGTCGCATGCGTTGTTACAGATGCTAACCAACTTTCTGAATAAGCCTCTGGTCCAAGCATCCATCGGCCACTTCTCCAAATATGCCCAAGCATCCTCATTTAACCTTTTAATCTTGTCCATTCTATCCCTAAATTTTTGGTATGTTGTTGCCCTTGCACATTCCCACAAAAGTCCCCATAGTTGTAAGTCCTTCCAATTCTTGTTGAAATTTTTCCACAAATACCAGATGCAGAAACGGTGATGCACATCAGGCATCACCTCTTTCACTACTGATATCAGTCCCTGCCAGATTCATGCAACATTATAAACATTATACATACTAAAAGTAATATGAACATAGACGTCCCTGAAATTATAATCGTGACACATAAAAGTCCCTGAAATTTGATGAGTATCCCCATAATGGTCCCTATAATTCGTAGTCGTGACGCATACAAGTCCTAACATTTATCCAGCGTGCACATAATGACTTAGGCAGTATATAACATGCTTACAGGACACCCTGATTAATCAGATTTCAGCCAACAATTACAAGTTCTCTATATAAGTATACAAACATAATGAAAGCACAATTGTTAACGACATCAATATCCAATGAAAGCAACATTCTCCATATAGCAGCAAAGTTTGAGTTTACACACCATAATTACAAGTTCTACATACAAGCATATAAGCATATAACAGCACAATTCTTAATGGACCATCTAATTAACAATGAATATCCAATATAAGCATATACATTTTGCATATCTGATATGAAGTACCAGTCATGATCTTTATAGTAATCCAAGTCCTGATAAAGTAGCTCAAAAAACCATCTCCATGTCTCTGTATTTTTCACTCTCACAACATCCCAGGCTATGACATAGATATGGTGATTTGCATCTAATCCCACGGCTGACAAAATCTGGCCACCAAATATTGTCTTCAGGAAAGCACCATCCAGACCAATTAACGGACGACAGCCAGCCTTAAACCCGTTTTTACAGCCGCTGAAGCATACATATATCCTATCAAAGGTAACTTCACCATCTGGTTGGGGGTGGTGCATATTTGTACAATGGAACCAGATTAGTCTTCAACAACGTCATACCATAATCCCTAACTATTCTATATTGCTCTTTCTCATCCCCATACACTACACTTCTAGCATCCATTAATGCCCTGGATATTGAATTCTTCTTTATGGTCTCTTGATGCATAAGCTATCTATGGACACTCTTCGACCTTACATACCACCCTGCACCTTATGTTATCATTTTTCACTAGCTTTATGCTTCTACCCTCTTGGATTGTGTATTCCCTCACAGCTTCTCTAAATTTTCATTTCGTTCCGAACTTCATGCCAACCTCAAGATGCAGCTCTCCAAACCTTGCACCCTCCCTAAACAGCGGACTTGCCTCTTCAGAATTATTTCCATCCTCCAGCTCATCTTCTGAATTTGGAGGCGTCTTCATCTCCTCTGAGTGCCAAGAATTGGTGCCATCTGAGTTAACATCTGGGTCTAGTCTATCCTCTGCACCTTCATGAACACAACCCACAAACCCAAGGTCAACTTCAGCATCGCAAGAAATTTTAAATTTTAAATTTTTCTTTAGTACAGGCAGAATTTGAAAGCCTACTAATGCATTAAAAAAAATTAATCACCACAAGAAAACATATTTTTCCAATCCTGCATACAACTCCCTATTTCATCCCTGTTTTATTCGGGTTAAATAGAGCAACCCCACAAACCCCAGCCAGCCTTCAAATCCTAGATGATACAATGACACCAAAACTCCAGAACCTCAACTACACTAACAACTTGCATATCATCAACTAACACTGTATTGAAAATGCAAAGCAAAAAAAAATGAAGGTTACCTTGAGTCCGATCACAAAGTCAGAACCTCATGCTTATGGTGAAGGAGGGGAAGAATGATAACAACTTCTGGTTGGATTGCTTCTTCTCTCAAATTTTCCTAAACCCAGCGAATACAATCCTACGGCTACGCCATTGATGGGGAGATGAAGAAGAAGTCAGAGGGTGGAAGAAGAAGAGACGAGTAAAGTGAAGTGTTTGTGTTGGGGGAGAAAACTGTTTTTCATACTAAATAACACCTAAACGGCGTCGTTTTTGCTTTCAAGGGCGCCAAACCCAAAACGACGACGTTTTGGACCCCTCCAGCGTGGTAATCCGCGGCCACATCAGCGCTCCGGTGATGAGTCATCACCTGAAATATGGCCAAGGGACTAGTTTGAGTTCTCAGAGCTCTATCTAGAAGACTACAATGAAAAAATCGGGATATTAGGGATTACTATGAGTAATTCCGTGAATCTCAGGACGACTATGGGTATTTACTCCTTAAATATGACCCGAGAACATACGTTGAAACTTGAAAGCCATGATGGATATTACTACAATTATGAGTGAGGACACGAATTCCCAGTTCTTTGTGTTTCAAAGTTCAAACAATTGAATTGCAGATACTACTGTAATATAAAACAAAATCATCAGCAGCAGTTTAACTCAACAGTCTTGATCAATATTAACAGTAAGCTTCTTGTGGTGCTTGAGTGCACGGTGGTAGTGTGCCAGGAGTGCCTGACGTCCCGGGAAAGGATTGGCAATCACATTCTGGTTCGGATGCTGATTCTTCCGCACCATCTCCCCGCCACCATTATCAACATAATCAACATTCTTCATGTTCTTTGGCTGCTGGTGGTGGTATACTTCTTGTGTCCTCAAACTCGTGTTCCTCTGCCTCTCTCTTCTCTGCATCCTCCTTGTCGTTGACTTGGCGAGTGTAATGGAGGCGGATGGGTGAGACTGATTATTGAGCGGTGCAAGTCGTCTAGGAATTCTACCGCCTTTGGTGGTGCCGAGAAGGTCAAAATCGACTTTGCTCCAACCAAGCTTGTCTTGGTTATCCCAACCAAACCTGTCGCTAATGTCGAGCAGCTCGGAGACCGCGGAGGAAGACGAAGAGAGAGTGTGACTGTGAGTGTCACCATTCAAGACACTGAGAGCCAACTCCCACTCCATGCGGTCTCTGTAGATTGGATCTTGAAGGACTTGGTCTGCGAGCTCTGCCCATTCCAAAAAATACCCCGCTCTTAAATTGTTGGACACCCACTTGAGGTACCTCGACGGAACGCTTCCCATCATCTTCCCTTTGTATTTCCCGAATGTTATTATTCTGTCTCGTGCTGCCACTTCTTTATCCTCATCACATTCCAATTTGCATCTCATCCTCAGCCTCAACTCCGCCTTCTCATTTGTTAACAGTACACTATTACTACCATTAGGACTGCGACCGTGACTGTCCCTCTTCCTAAACTGAAAACAAACATAACGATGATGATGCAACAGATTCATCGAATGGGTGGAGGAGAAAGGGAAGCGAAAAGCCTCAGTCGTCTCCGCCAACGCCACCGATGCTTATGCTTGCTGCTTCTTAGTACCCGCTCAGCAGAATAATTTCTTTTAAGTAAAGGATAAATAATTAAATATCCAACACTTCATGGCCACAAATAAGTAATATGAGCCTGCGTCTATCTCCCCTCCGCTCATCTGACCTCAGGTAAAAATAAAAGATAATGCAAAAAAAAAAAAAAAAAAAAAAAGCAATTATGCATTTATTAATGGAATATTCAATTTATTATCGTTATCATGATCATGATAAAAAAGAAAAAATAAAGACATAGAGGCAGGGTTAGTTGCTTCCCAAGAAAAAAAAGGAGACCGCTGCAAAGTCCGAATGGCTGTGGTTTGTGGTTGGTGTTGAATTTCTTCATCCATGCCAGTCCAGATGTCAGCTTGTTGGCATAATTCGGGGAGCAACGCCCTTTCAGTTTCCCGTTTCCGTTATCGTTCCGAACCATTAATTCATTCTCATCATCACTGCCTCTCTTCGCAGTCGCAGTTGCAGTCACATAGTATATTCCTCTTCCGCAGGCTTACTTTTGCTACCTGTTCACCATCACGAGCACAAACACCACTCCAGGAGATGTCTTTCATCCAGTCAAAATCAGAGCAGGAGGGGGAGGAAGATGATGCCGCAGCCGCTGCTGCGAGTGTGAGTCCCACCTACAGCGACAATACTGCGACTCATGCTGATGAGCAAGACCTAGAAGAAGAAGTTGGCATTTCCAAAATACAAGTACCAAGACAGAAACACATTCCTATCTCCAAATCCCAACTTCTGGATGCCATCCTCTCTGTCCTGTTTAACCAAGACCAAGATGATCTTGATGATGCCCATCACTTTCGCCTTCTCACTTCGTGAGTTTACTCCATCTCTCATTTAGTCATTTACATTTCAATTCAACTCAGCTCCCCTACTCTTCTCTGCTAATTTTGCTACCTATTGTTTCTAGATGGGCTCATTCATGCCCTTATTCTTAACTCCGTTCCCGTGCATATTTTTCCAAAACAGATGCTTAGACTCTATACTTCATGCCGAGCACAAAAATATCTTAGAGGAGATGCGTTTCGATTATTACCTTACCTCAGTCCAAAGTGAGGACGCAGTTGTACAGAATCCAGCTGATTCACAGACGCCAGTTGTGCCGAATGGGAAGGAGTCAAACTTGGTTAGCAATGACATTCTTGGAATTGAGAACAGGGAGGTCTATCAAGATGTGCCAGTTGATGAACAGGAAAAGCCTATCCCTTCCAACTATGGTTTGGACCTAAGGCGCCTTTTACCTGCTCTCGACAAAAAAAGCAAGAAAGACCATGGAAGGGGATCCAGGTTTGTCACAAACAAACACCATTATTCATCTTCCTAATTGTTTAAAGGGTTTCTGTTCTTCACATTGCAAACAATATAAAATCAGGAGGATCACAAATTGGAGCAGCATCACAATTAGAGGAATGAAGAGCACATTGATATACTCAAAGACCTTTCTCTAGTCATAAAACTTTAATTTTTCAATCCGACTATTTTTAATTTGAAATTAGGTGTCATTTTGTTTTAAATTTGCGCCTTCCCTTGAAGGAAGGGTTCAATTTCATAGGCAGACCAAATCAAAATATTCAAAGTCAGATGGAAAACTATGAAACTGAAAAGAGTATGAGCATTCTGTTTATTAAACCTTCTCTTTCTCAAATTTGCTATTTCCAAATTTGCTGCAGAGTTACTGTCGCCACACGTTTCCAGCATGCTTTCATGCAGCTTCTTTCTGATGCACAATTTGAAGAACTATCTGCTAGGGATCTGATGTTAACATCTGCATTGAACACAGACTATCTCCTTACCTTACCCATATATGTTGATTGGAAGAGAGCATATGAGTCTAATGCCATAATATTTAGGTAATTCGATGTACATCTCATCTGTTTTGTTTTTGTATTGTTACTCAAAATCAAATTCCACAAATTAGTCTTCAAGGTTTTCAGTGAAATGTTGCTCTGGGTGCTTCTATCTCAACACTTAAACAATTGACTTCCATTTTGTAGATGATTATTGATTAGTGAGATAATATAGTTACATTTGTTTCTTTTGATAGTTCCATAGTTACATTCTTTTATTTTATTTAGGATCCGACACCCTTTAACCAATGGCTTAGCAATGTACTTATTAGTTATTTTCATTCGTAACAATAATAGTAATTCATGTTTTTTTAGAACTTTCTGGTATTGTATTTATTTTGTATTGTATTTGAGTGGATAATCTGTGTTTCTATAAGCTGACATACCTGTTCTATCCTTCCAAATGAAAAATGCTTTATATATCTTTACGAGGAAGTGGACTCAAAATAACGTGAAAATATATAATCTAGCATATGCCCTCTGTTTATTCCAGAGTAACCTACTGTCTGTATTTATTGTAGGCGGGGTTATGCAACTGAGAAGCAGAAGGGCCTACTACTTGTTGAGAAACTGGATTACTTACAGTCTATGCTTCTACGGAGCATCTTCTATATTATATCAAAACCTCTAGGGAAACTTGGTACCTGGATAAGTGAGGTCATTATTTTATGGTACTTTCATCATCTAACGCTGTTCTATCTGGAAAGAAATATAGAATCATGCCACTACACAGCCATGAGAGAGAAATCTTTTACTACAAGCATAAATATATGCTCAGATAACATATTTCATTATATGGGACTAATATAGCATAAATTCTTCCACTGTCAGTATTCTACAATGAAAAAGCTATTTCTAAACAAGAAATTACATGAAGGAAATTCAGAATCTTGCGGTGAAAGGCATGAAAATTTTCAAAAGTATGAGAGATATAAATTGGAATATGAAGTTAAAGCAGGAAGATCCACTGCTGAAGTTGTCTTATATTGATCTGCTAAATTAAGTTATCATTACCAATCATCTTTGATCTCAATTTTATAATTTGATATGATGTTATATAGGGGAAGTTGCACTAATTTTTTGAATATGCTTTCATCCAAATTCCTATCTTGGAGCCGCCCCCCAACCACTGAGCCACCAACTCAATCGCCCTTCCGAACTCAGCCTGCAACCGAGCTTGTTTCTCCAAGTGGTATCAACAGATAAACGAAATAAGAATTTCTGGAAATGCCTTAGACTGAGATTTCAGTCTGAAATTCAGTTTACACTTTACAGGGATGTATTTCATTGATCTATGCATCTGGTAATTGCAATGGAAAAGGAGAAACAATCTGGGCAGAGAGGAGCCTTCAACCTATAAAATTTCTCTCTTCAAAAGATATCTTGATGGATTCTCTCTCATCATCCCCACTTATGTATAACCTCCTCATTATTGCACATCACCACAGATTGTCTCATTTTCTCTCTCTTCTAGTTCACACTAACCAATTCATCTCTTGTCACTACACTATTTCCGGTCAAGGTCCAGACCATTGTTTCTAATTGTCTTCGTAATATAATCATTAGTTTTCCAAATTTACTGTTTGTATGAAAAATTTCTAATCCTGTAAGGGAAAAAAATAAGCCAAACTTGGACTAAAAATAAGGCATCTTTCAAATTTTGACTTATTTGGTATAAAATGTTACGTTCTCTTTTGCAGACCTATGAAAATGCCAGTCGAGATCATAGGTTACAAAGTTGGGCTGAAAGATTGAGGCTTTGGATAAAGGAATTATCCTTATTTAAAAAATCATTACTTTATGATGAGCATGCTTCAGATGAGCAAATGGGTGCAAGCAATGCACCAAATGAAGAACTCCCTATTTGGCTGGTAGCTCAGAGAGCAGTAGCTCGATATGAAGGGATTTTGTCACCAATTGGTCCCCGTGAAAGGCTCTTGAGGAGATTGCTTTCTTGGATTGGACTTATTCCCCCCACCCCAGAAGCACCTTTCGAGGTTGACAATGATAGTAACACATCTGAACCTTACTTAAGGTATGCTCCACAAAACATTCATTTATTACTTTCTGTTAGCTTTGGTAGGCGCTCCTCTTTGATTAAGATCCAAAGTTGATTCCTTTAATGTAAAAACGCATTTAAATTTGGTACATTGGGACAACGACCTCGCCAAGGGAGGGAAGTAAGTGACGTAGTGCAGGATCAAACCTTAGGGGGTTTTTTGTGAGTTGAAAGTTTGCAGGGGAACAGAGTGTTTTAGACTGACTTATAGTATAACATTTATACTACAAGCCTTCCCTTCCCCTCCCTTTCCTTCCAAAAACCCAACCCACAAACCACCCCTTAGCCCTTAGGTGCCAGTTGATCTGCATGTTCGTATGGTTTTATAAAATTGTACCCGCTTTATAATCAGTTGTACTTTATATGAGATGTTTTTCTGGGTTCATTGGGGAAACTGATTATTGAGTCATATATGATACTGAATGCACTTGGAGTAGTTGAATACCTGATTATTATTTTGCACTTGGAGTAGTCATATATGAGATGTCTGATGCTGTCATTATTATTTTGCGAGTTTTTGTGCGTAATTTTGTTGAAGTGTCATCTTTTTTATATGACATGACCAATTAGTAGAACTCTGTATCTAGGCCTACTTTTTTATCAAGGGTATCACTAAGTGATATTTGGAGACCAGCAACAAGAAAATACTGCAGAAATGATCCTTGGAAAATGTTGAAAACGTCCATTTCCATACTTCTCTCGCAGTCAGTCCTGCAGGTATTCTCCGTCATCTTTAATTTTTAACTCTCTCAAAGCTGCATAAATATATATTTCGTATAATTTGCATAAATATGTATTTAGCAGAGCTTTGCTAGCTCAACTTTCATGCATTTTTTGAAGGCGTGACTCATGTATGAGTCTGTGACGTTGTTGTAAGACATGAATCTTCTTTCCTTTTTTTCTATTCTTCTCAACTGGTTGAAAGATACATGACGTCTATTATTAGTCATAATTATTATGCAGTATTGCACTTGGTTGACATGGTATTTCATATTTTCTTTTTCTTATTATTTTAAAAAAAGGGGGTAAAGAGTCTATGCTCCAAGTTTTAATAGCTAATACAGTTCTTATCTTGAAATTTTTCTCCCCCCCCCCCTCCCCCTCCTTTTTTTTTTTTTGGTTTACACTGGAGGTGGCAATGAGATTTGATGGAATGTGTTAGTTAAGTGATAGTAAAGCCTAGAGAGAATAGAGTAGAGGGCTGTTAGTTATATCTGCTGAGTCAGCTAGGATAGTACAGCTGTAACTACCTAACAGCTATGATAACTAACTTAAGATTGAAAGGACTATTTTGCCCCTTCGGCCAACTTGCACAGCAAGCTATTCAGCCGTGTGTATAAGCACAGTTCAGTGCTAAACTCAGTCACAAAATGTCATAATATACATTACACAGTTCTGAAACTTCTATCTGTCTCTCTGAGTTCTCTATTCTCGCAAAACTCTGTTATACAATGATACATAATTATGCTGGAAAAATTGATAAAATCTCAATGTTTTCACAAAGTAGGAACCGGCATTTGAAGAATTAATTCTACTTTATACGAAGGAAGTTGATGAAACAAATTCTAGAGATGAAGCTGAAGCTCCATCATTGCAATTAAAGATCTATGAGAGAATTCCTTTTCCGGATTTACCGGTAATATTTCTGCCACTATAGGTGCTGGCACAGGAGAAGATTCTTCTAGTGTTGTTTCTGCTGTGATTTGTGTATTTGTTTTTATGTATTATTCTTCATGATATATTCAATTTATATGCAGGTAATTTTTCCACACAAAAAGCTATCTTTCCGTATCATAGACACGGTATGAAATCTGCAAAAAGCTCAGGATGTTTCTTTTAGGTTTCTACTATTCATTTAAAGTCACGTTCTATGTTGTTTAAGCTTCTGATTCAAATGCTGATATGGGTTTGGGTGTTGATTTAGATTATGATATGAATATTACCCCTTGGCCATGTAAAGTTAACCCAGTTAACTAAATTATACCTGTTTAGACAGTGATTTAATCTGAAAAGCTTGAGGTTTCTGAACTCCTCAACTCATATTTATATACACTAATTAATCATTACAATACCTACTAAAGATAAAATACAATTATTCATAATTGATTCTAATCTAACCTAATTGACACCTAACAGCTAATTGACTGAGTTATCTGAATATAATATCAACATCCCCTCTCAAATTGGAGCATATATATTATATGCACCAAGCTTGTTACAAATGTAATTACTACAAAGACCTCTGAGAGACTTTGTGAGAATATCAGCTAATGGTTCACTTGAATTAACAAATTCAGTGACAATTTCTTTAGATATAACCCTCTACCTCATGAAATGACAATCCACCTCTGTGTGTTTAGTTCTTTCATGAAATACTGGATTGGAGGCATTGTGGAGTGCTGCTTGATTATCACAATATAACTTTATTTGGTTAACTGTCCCGAACTTCAACTCTGAAAGGAACTGCTTGACCCATATTAACTCAAGCCACTAATGCCATGGCGCGACACTCAGCTTCTGCACTTGATCGGGCTACAACACTTTGTTTCTGACATTTCCAAGATATAAGGTTTCCACCAAGAAAGACACAAACCCAGAAGTAGACTGTCTATCAATAGGAGAACATGCCCAATCGGCATCACAATAGCCAATGACTTGGGTATTTCCTTTATCTTTGTATAGTAATCCTTGGCCTTGGGCTTTCTTGATATATTTTACAAGTCGCATTACAGCATCCCAATGATCAGTGCAAGGAGATTGAGGTTTTTGAACTCCTCAGCTCATATTTATATAATTAATCATTACACTACGTAGATAAAACACAACTATTCATAATTGTTTCTAATCTAACCTAGTTGACACCTAACAGCTAATTGACTCAATTATCTGAATATAATATCAACAATACCTAACACTATATACTAGGAAGACTATAAAGGCTAACAGGGGCATGGGGCAGGCATGTGGTCAAGGGAGGCTGATCACTAGCTCTAACAGTTGGTGCAAGTTAGTTGGAAGGGAGTGAGAGGTTGATGATTCTGGTAGGGAGGTGATAAGTTTACTGGTGAGTGGAGCATTCAGAAATTGGACTTTGAACATAGGAGAGAGCAAGGTCACTCAAACACTATTTCTTTATCATACATTTTCCTTCTTATTATGTGGATATTACATACAGGGAAGAGAGAAAAAAGAGAGGGGGGGGGGGGGTGGGAGGGGGTTGTGATACTACACCGACATTACTTAAATCCTAAAAGTTTGTACACTTGTGTAACATAACTGATAACAGTTCTCACATGTGTATCTGTTGTTCCTTTATACTTATTCTGCCTTAATTTGACAATCCTAATAGGAAAAATGAAAAATGCTTCGAACAATTTTCATGTGACCTCAGGTCCTGCCCATAGATGTCTCTCTACGTGAGACTGGTGCACTATAAAGACAAAGTTACACAATTTCCTGTAATATGTTCAACAAATCATTGACAAGATGCTACAACATCAAAGTCCTTTAGTTTCTAAATTAGGGATATAGTCGTAAGATAATAGTAGATAAGTAGAGGTCTGTTTATTCTCATTTAACCATGCAACTGTTAACTGTGAACCTGCAGGTGCGCTTGGATATTGCCACAATTTTGGGACTTTTGGCTTACTTCATAAACTACAAATTTGAGAATGTTTTATCCTCCCCGTATGTAGTTCCATGTGACTCAGAAAGATTTTGCAGCCTCTACTTAAATTTTAAATATGGTCATCATGAATGGAGTTCAAGTATCTCATGTGATAATATTCCGAAAGATTTTGCGGCCTCTACTTAAATTTTAAATATGGTCATCATGACTAGAGTTCAACTATCGCTGATGCTAGAAAGGAGCCTTATATTCTGTGATATACCAAACCAGACTACACCATGTATGAACATCTAAAATGAACATGTTCTTGAGGTCTGGAAGGGTGTGTTTATGAGATGAGGTTACTCTTCGAACCCTTCTCTTCCCTTCCAAACTCTCAAGTCACAAACTGAGCCGAAGGAAACACCTTATTTCTACCTTTCACCAGTAACTCTCCTGCTTAGCAGTTACATCTTGTGAGAAACTTATGTAGCACCACTTAACCTGTTAACAGTATCTTGCTTTGATTTTTGCCTCAGATCAGCAATATTACTTGATGTAGTCGCAGTAAGTGCTCTTATAATATACGGAAGTCGTGTGGTTCTAGGCTACAAACAAACAAGGGACCGTTATCAGGTAATAAGCATAATATTTTCTTGTGCTGTTGAATATTATTATGCTACAAGGTTGTAAAAACATTGTTCTTTCTTCCGCACTCTGTGGAAAGCAAAATATCTAAATTGTGAAGAATTATATTGCAGCTTCTAGTCAACAAGACACTTTATGAAAAAACATTAGCAAGTGGCTTCGGTTCAGTGCATTTTCTTCTGGATGCTTCTGAACAGCAGCAGGTGAGAATCTTATTCTTTCGCATGCTTTCCACTTTCTGTATATGACTTTGGCTTTTTTGTTTTTGTTTTGTTTTGTTTTATTTTTTGTTTTTGGCGGGAGAAAGAGAGAAAAAGGAAAAGGGGGGGGGGGGGGGGAGGGGGCAGGTAGGACCACTGCTGAGCATAATCAACCATTTGAATGATTTTTGGTTAACTGGTGCTTAATATCTTTTGATAAAAAATTTAAAAGTATTTGAATGATTTGTTCAACAAATTTTTTAAGGAAGATGGTGTGTTCCAAATTGTGAATCAGATAATACCATCAACTGCCAATGAAAACGAACTGAAAATAGTGTTGGAATTGTTTGATGATTCAATCAAGGTGACGTTAGGTAGTGAATTTGCCAAACTAAAATCAGATAATAAACTTCCTTTGCAGAAGCAATTCAGTGTTAGTTAATATCAACAAATATGAACTCGTTTGGTGTGGTTTATGTTACAAACTCAGTGTCTGAACATAAAGCCCAGCCAAAGTAGTTGATAATATTATGCACGATACTTGTCATGCAAAATGGTAAACTGCTCTGGAAAAATAGGGTGACTTACTGACTTGTTTCCAACCTCATTTTTCTTATTTATTCTAACCTACATTACTGTCATCTCCCAAAACCTTATGCATGCAGTATAAGGAAGCTATTTTGGCTTATGCTGTCCTGCTCAAAGCTGAGAAGGGTCAGGTGTGTTAATAGTTAATTAAATTAGGCTACTATCTGCTAATGCTGTAAATCTGCCGTCATGAATTAAAACAGAAATCATATGTGAAATTCTCTTCAATGTAGGTCACTTCTCGACAAAGTGTTCGAGAGATATGCGAGAGATTCATGTATGAAATGTTTAAAGTAAAGGTGATACATGGTTGATGCTTTAGTTTGTTACATGATAGTGCCGACTGCTGACTTTAATGATTGCATATTTTATGTTCTTTGGCAGGTTGAAATGCCAGTTGACAAGGCACTCAGTACACTATTAAGGTTGAACCTAGCAACAGAAACTTGCATTGACGGAAGGCTTGGATTGTTGGCTATACCTTGTGCGAAGGCTTATCAGAACCTGAAAGAGCGATGGAATGGCTTGCTAAGTTAAAGTGTGCAATATGCACTTTACACCGTAACAACTGTAAACTGGGGCATTCAATACAACATATAATATGTTTCTAGAGCTAAAATAAATTGGGTAAAGTATGCTTTTTGTCTCTAACGTTTGTGATTTTCTTTAAAAATACCTTTTAACATTTAGTTTCATTTAATTTTGTCCTTAATGTTTTCGATTTGTGTCAAAATTACCTCTACATGCTAATTCTATATAAAACGTTAGGGATAAAATTGAAAACTTTCCGAGATAGTTGACACAAATAAAAAATGTTAAGGACAAAATTGAATAAATTGAAAATATTGGAAACAAATTGAATGAAATTAAACGCTAGAAGTATTTTTGAAAAAAAGACCCACAAATGATAAAGACAAAAAATATATTTTATTCAAATAAATTTGTATATATGAAATATTGAAACTGTTACTTCCATATTCATGGTGGCAAGAATGTTTATCTGAAGAAGAAATATGTTGCAGGAGTTCAACAGGACAAGCAATAGCAGAATATCAATTGCGACATCAATCTGAAAACCTTCACTGAGAATTGACCTAAGTGAATAATAACTTGGTTCATAAACAAGCAATTGCTTGTTTAATGTATCACCAGGCATCTTGTCACGGC
The DNA here is from genome assembly GCF_059453495.1 of Arachis ipaensis. Lineage (NCBI taxonomy): Eukaryota > Viridiplantae > Streptophyta > Magnoliopsida > Fabales > Fabaceae > Arachis > Arachis ipaensis. The sequence goes on along the minus strand of NC_142443.1, from coordinate 54,098 downwards.
CCAAACTAAATCATGATTGGCGCTCAAGGGACAAGTCCCTCAGCAAGCCAATCGACCAAATCTTTAAAAAAACGGACAGAATCTCTTCTATCTTAGAATCTTACCAGTATGAATATTATCTTCCTGTATCAATAATAAACATCCTTTTTCAAAGATAACAATAACAACATATTTCAATCATATCTACAACTAAACATGTCAAAAGTCACATCATATATATTAAGTTGATAACTAAAGTATATAGTTAAATTCATACATTTTACATAACCAAGTCATAATTATTATCTAAACAGTTCAAGATTCAAAAAAACATAACCCAAACGAGGATCCTACTTGTGATATATGGAACATTGATATAATCTAGATTTTGAGCAAATGTTCCATTACATAATTACTTAGTCCTTGGAAAGAAGGAGGACTCACCGAAATGACTAAGTGGAACCTGAAATGACACCTGTATCTGAAAAACATGAAAATATAATAGAGTGAGTTTTGCAACTCAGTAAGAAAACATTATATTTATAACCGACACGAGACAATACAAGTTTTACCATAAAAATTATATTTCTTTTCAAAGATGAAGAATTCATATTAATTAATTATGCAAATAAATAGATAAATAATTAAGCGGAATGAACTGAAATGAGAGTTCTCATTCCAGAAGTCAAATCAAATTGAATATTACACACTTAGAGCGGCTCCACCTCTAAGGGTAGCCCTTTCCTCTAGTGTGCCCATACGGTATAACAGATTCAACGTGTGGCCTACACGTTAGACTAGCAACGCCCCTACTAGCTAAGATCTAAGCCAGATGCATCTAGGTTAACGTCATAATCGCCGTTAACTACGGTTTTCTAATTAGAGTCTCCCAAACTAATCCAAACCAAATCACATATAACTATTTCTAATACTTGTAACATATTACTAAATTTTATAAAAATAGAGTATATATAAGAATGCATATTAAAAATTTAGTTAAAGTTTAACAAATACAAATAAGAAAAACAAGTATGCTTTAGAAAACATATAAATATCGTCTCGCATGTATCTTTATAAAATTATGAGTTTTTCATAAATCGATATCCATTCCAATTATTCAAAAATCACAACAATTAAATATTTTCAAATGTTAAAAATAATGATTCAATTTAAATATTAATAATAATATACTTAAAAACAATTATAGACATAATATCCACTCACAACTTGATTTCAAGGAACCGCAACTTTGAGCGCGTCAATGAGCTACCAAATGAAGTCCAATAACTCTACAACCCTAGAAATATGACAATAATGATATTTGTGAGCTACTAATGTTGTCAATTAACATAATCTTACTCATTTTGACAAACGCCCCAAATTTTCTTACCTAATATCCCTAATTTCGGATTTTGCTATACCCACAAGTATAGGGATGATAAAATTTAGAGATATAGCTAATTATTGAGTCAAAGAGTTATTTTAAAACCTTAATAATAATCGGAACTCAAAAGTTGAATACTTTCCTCACTCATTAAGTTGAAACTCCATGATTTAAGATTATGATAAATAAAATTTAAATGAATAAAATAGAGTAGAGAAGGAGAAGGAAGTAAAATGAAAGAAGTGAGTTTAATGATAGTGTGTGATTGCAAGAAGAAGAGATGAGAAGGTGAAAAGGATATGGAAGATGAGAGGGATAAGAAAGGAGAAGGGTGATGCTGAGAAAGAGAGGGGAAATGGTTAGGATTCGGGAGCCTTCCTAAGGAAATAAGAGGGATTAATGGGGTCACGTGCTTTTTACGTGCCCCTCCTCCCTTTTTCTTTTATTTTTTTTTCAATTATAACATTATCTTTCCCTTAAAAAATTTGGTCTCTGGATTTCGAACTTATACTATGATAAATGTGATAGTTACCTTCAGACTCAAACAGCTATAGATATTTGTCACGTATGGCATCCTTCACTTCCTAAGTTGTTTCTTCTACCGAATGATTTTTTCAAACAACTTTCACAGATGTTATCTCTTTAGAACGCAGTTTCTTTACTTAGCGATCAACTATAGCTACTTGTTCCTCTTCAAAAGATAAATCATCCTTTAGCTCTGTACTTTGTGGTGCGAGAATATGAGATGAGTCAGGAAGATATTTGTGCAACATTGATACGTGAAACATTGGATGGATCATGCACAACTTAGGCGGCAGTGCTAAACGGTAAGCAACTGCACCTATTCTATCAATATCTCAAATGGACCAATGTAACGAGGACTAAGCTTACCTCTTTTTCCAAACCTCATCACTCCTTTCATAGACGACACTCTAAGGAATACCTGATCACCCACTGAAACTCTAATTTATGCCTTCTGTTATCCACATAAGCCTTCTGCCTACTTTGAGCTGCTAATAAGCGTTTTCTTATTAAGCAAACCTTTTCAATTACATCTTATACCAAATTTAGTCCCAAAAGCTTAACCTCACCAACCTCAAACCACCTAATAGGTGACCTGCATCTTCTCCTATAAAAAGCCTCAAATGGTGTCATTTGAATGCTGCTTTGATAACTATTATTATAAGAGAACTCAATCAAAGGTAGATAGCTGTCCCAATTTCTACCAAAATCTAGAACACAACACCTTAACATGTTTTCTAATATTTGGATTGCCCTCTCCGATTGTCCTTCGATTTGAGGGTGAAAAGCTGTGCTAAGATTCAGACGAGTTCCTAACACTCTTTGAAAAGATTTCAAAAAATGAGAGGTGAATTGAGATCCACGATCTGAAATAATGGACACTGAAATTTCATGTAGTTTAACTATCTGAAGGTTGTAGAAGGTTTAGAGAAGGGGGGTTGAATCTATGCCTTTCTTTTGGTTACTGAAATAACCCTTTTTAGTTAAACTTGCAATTCTGATTCTATTTGAACTTAGCAGCGAAAATTTATGAGACAATTTCGTTTTGTCTCATGAATATCAGAAAACAGAATAGAGCAGAGATGAGAAAAGCTAACACTACTATGTATCCTGGTTCGGTTGCCTTGTGCTATGCAACTTACGTCCAGTCTCCACCACAACAGTGGTGGAATTTTCACTATAGTTAAAGTATTACATACATCAATTTCACAGGATTGACACAATCCTTTCACACTCAAGTTCTAACCTAACTTGACATTGGCTATGCTAATACCTAACTCTTCACTCTTAGTGCTCACCTAACTAAGAAAGAGGTACATCACTGGTACAAGATACAAGACACAGACTTACCTAAAAAAATCTGAAATTAACTCTAGGCTTTTCTCTCAAGTGTATCACTCAGCCTCTTTTCACTCATTGGCTTTTACTTGAGCTCTCTCAATATGCCTTTTCACTCAAGAAATTACAGAAAGATAAACATTGAAAAGTAAATTACAATCTGTAAAACATGAAGGAGATTGACTCTACAACAGCCTCTTTGATATGTGATAAACCAGATTTGCATATCTCTGATTCAGTTCTTCAGTTTTGGCGGAATGCTTCTTAGAAAGAAAGCACTGTCCAAGTAGATAAACTTTTTCAGAGAGCTTCTTCACAGAACAAAACCTCAATACACTGAGTTATCTCTCCTTAGCTTCTGAATGATCAAAAATCTTCTTTTATCTCCTTGCATGTTGTTGGGTTGTTCTCTTGGGCCTGGGAAGGAGATGCATGAAGACCCACCCCTTTACCTTGAGTGAAGATCCTCCATGCGACGTTGAAGGAGAAGGAAGTTTTATTAGAAGTCTGAGAAAGGAACTATGCGACTGGGTATGGGTGGGTTTTCGGGTTGGGCGAGTTTGTGGATTGGGTTTTGCTAGTCATGTTAAAAAAAATTCTCATTTTTCCTTGACAAACTGGAACGGTTTGCAATTTAGAGTTTTAGACAAACCGTGAGGCTTAACTTAACAGAATCCTACAACTGAAGTTTTGGTTGAGTAATTAAATATGTTAAAAATAAAAGTTAATATGTTACATTCAGGTTTGAATTTTAGGTGATTAAGGTTCAGTTTGGATAAACAATTTAAATAAATTTTTTTGAAAAAAAATTTAAAGTATAAAATTTTTTATTAATAACAGTTTATAAATAAGTTATTTTGTATTTGAATTTTTAATTATAAAAATATTTATTTTAAAAATGTAGCATTTAGATAAATAACTCAAAAATATATTTTTTTACACAAGAAAATGAATATTTGTGATGTATATGAGTGTGTGATGTCTAAAATTAGAAATTGTTCAATTCATTCAATAAAAAAAAACTTAACAAAATTATTATTGAGATATTTATAACATCTTATTAAGTTAAAATAAAAAAAAATTAAGTCTATTAACATAAAATTTAATTTAATAATTAAATAAATAAAATTAAAATATATAAAATTAAATTTAACATTTTAGTAGTTAAAAATATAAATTAATAACTACTAAATAATATTTAAACTCATCATATTACAAAATTTAAAACACATGTCAGGTCAATTTCCATATAAAATCTAACAAATTTTCTTCTGCATGATTTTTTCTCTGCATAATTTTTCTTCGTTAAACTCGGTAAGAAAATAAAGTTCATTATTCCAAGCCAAACAAAGGCACAACCAGTCAAGAAAAAAATTGGCCTAAAGCTCCAAACTCCGTTGTGTTAATATAACAATAATATCATCGAGTCGAGAGATTCTATTCCCTTAGGACTAAGGAATTTTGGATGGAATTTTGATTTTGAAAATGAGGTCTAAATGCCTTGTTGAAGGTTTTGACTTCTGTGCCGGGATGAAAGTTTTTTCGATATTCTTGTTTAGACGATAGTAAGAATACCTGCAAAGAATTCAACAAGAGTTGTAACATGTTTAAAGTAGATTTGTTATCACCTTAATAGTTAATAGTGATAATCAAAATAGTGGAGAGTTGTTAATTTACTCTCCCGATCAGATACGGCTTGTGGAGATCTATATGGGCAAGGTCCCACGAACTAGACTCGTTACTATCGGGCCGAGTTGCTGGTAGATGGCTCAGTTTGAGAACTAGGCGTTGCAGGGTTGAATCTGGACTGGACTATTCTAAGCCCAGTACGACAGAATAAATTAGGGGGAAAAAAAGATGGATCTGAAAAGAGAAATCCGATCCGCAAATTTTAGAAATTAGAAAAAGAGAAGAAATTTCGAAACGTTTTTTTTGTTAAAAAAAAAAAGAAGAAAGAAAAAGGTACGAAAGTAGGAACTCGAAAGGATTTGGATTGTCAATCTGTCGTTGAATGTTGACATTGGGTGCTAATAGTAATACTAATAGGCATTAGCAAAGCCAGGTTTGGTTAGTCGAGTTCAATGAGGTTGAGATCAAATTTGGGGTTTGCTTCCAGAAGCACTTGCAGTTGCAGGCCTTCGTCTCTTGCTCCTATTATCATTTAGGTAAGCCACACTCCGCTTCCTCTGTCTCTCAATTCAAATCTATTCTAATCAAAATCAAAATCAATATTGAATTCAATTTCAGCTCGCTTTGTTTGGTTTCGTTTTGAAAACAAAGCTGCCTGCCTGCGTTTACAGATGAATGAGATCGACCCAACTAGACCTAGTTGCTTTTTTTTTTCATTCTTTGTTATTCAGCGTGTTCCTTCCCCTTCTCGTACACCCAGTTAATAATTAGTTGTTCGTGGGTGTCTTTGCAGGTTTCTTAGTTCTGTTGAGATGGTCTGTAGTAATTATAGTTCTGTCAATGAATCTCATTGTTTAATCCTTATTATACATTTCCCGAAATGCAATTAGCGTCAAATGGTGACAAGGAAGAGTGTTCAGAATCCGAACCCATCTTGAATCAGCATCTAAATTTGCAAGAATATGGAGGAGGAGGAGGAGAGTCTTCATTTTCCTGTGAAATCATTGCTGCTGCTAACGATGATTCACACCCTGTTCCTCTTGATGAGAGCTGTCATCTGGTAAATGCGGATCAGCCACAGTGCCGGATATGCCTTGATATAGGAGGTCTGTAATACCTCTTTTCATACTTATTTTATTTATATGGTATCCATCATGAAATTAGTTTCAGACATAACCCATATATGATCCAAGGAACTTAAAAGCAGCATGTAATTATGTTCAAGGTTAACTACTTGCTGAATATTGAGTAAATTTCTTTTAGGAGAAGATTTGATCGCTCCTTGCCATTGCAAAGGCACCCAAAAGTATGTCCACAGATCATGTCTAGATAATTGGCGGTCTACAAAGGTAACTTCCTTTCGCTTCTTAGTGTTCCGTCTTGTTGGTCATAATTATGCCAAGGCTAAGGTAAACTTTGTTCCCCTAGTTTCACACTTTTTCAAATAACCCTTTACCATTTTTCGGTCACTAAACCCCCTCAAATTTAGTTTTATTAGACAACATAGTTTTAATCGTAAGATAAAACTTCCTCAAATTATCCTCTTGAAAGTCTGGTAGGCTTGGTGTTAATAGTATAATCAAAAAATAAAATTTAGGGAGCTAGGTTTATAAATAAAACATGTTATCACCACATGGGGTTAAAGTACAACTTGTTACTGAAGTTAGAGTTAAAAGTTGAAAATGAAAATTTTCTTTCTATAAAAGATTTGTTTTCAACTTAAACTAAAGTTGAAGGAGGTTTCATAGGAAAAGAAAAAGGGAAAATGGGAAGGAAGAAAAAAAAAGTGTAGAGAGGATTATTTGGAAAAGGGAGAGAAACTACAGGGGAAAGATAACCATAATAACAATGTTTTATTCAATTGTAAGAGTTACTTGTTTGCTATTGGAGATCTAATACTTATTTGTGTTCTTTTCATGCTCTTGTGAGGACTTCCAGTATATTTATGCTGCTGTGTTGCTTACTTTTGGACTTCTCATTCCTTCTGTTGTACTAGGAGGGCTTTGCTTTTTCTCACTGTACAGAATGTAGAGCTGTCTTCATATTACGTGCAAACGTCCCCCCAGATCGGTGGTGGTTGAGATTAAAATTTCAGTTTCTTGTTGCCAGAGATCATGCATTCATTTTCATAATTGTTCAACTGGTATGGGATTGGTTATCACAATTATTTATTGTGAAATTGATACTTTATGCATGTTCATGACATTACTTTTGCCCTTTCTTGTCTAGTGGTTATGAAGTATGAACAGTCTTATTTGTATACACCATATCCATATCTACCGCTATCGTTCTTGATTCCTGGCCATTGCTGTGGTTTCCCTAGGAGTCTATATAACATTGCAAATTATTGTGATTCTCAGAAGGCATTTCATTGATACTTTTCTCCTCTAGTGGAATAATATATTTTACGGAAACCCACTTCATTTAGTTTTTATTGTGTAGCATGTCTTCAACAAACTTTCGCTGATAAGTCATTACTTTCTTTTTTGGGGGATAACTGAAGATACTTGATTAACATCATAAGTCATTACTTCCTTTTTTGGGGGATAACTGAAGATACTTGATTAACATCAAGAGAAGGTTATTACAAAGAGAATAGAGTACAAGGGGACCTAATTATAAAAGAAACATTGGACAGAAGATGGCATTTTAAACAGAATTAGATCTTTTTTTATTATAAAAAGCATTTTCGTGTTTAAATATAAAATATAAGCACTTTTTGTTTTAGACAATTCATTAAAACTCAAAGTTTGCTTTTTTCTTTTAAATATCCAAACACCTTTATAAAAAGTACTTTTCTCATCTTTCTTAAAAATGGCCAATCCAATCGGGCACTAAATCGGATTGGCCTAGAGAGAGATGTTGGAGCTCTAACTCTTCCTCTACCCTTGCTTCACATGCTGTAACTGTTTTTTTCCCAATTCTTAACAGTTTTGGCACATTGATACACTTCCCCAATTTAATACAATCTTCTACATTTCCCCGTCTTACTGGCATCTGTGCTAACCCATCACTTATAATTGATTCAGTCTTTAGGTTTAAGAAAATAGAGATCCCCATCAACTATGGCTTTCAGCAATTGCTAAATGCTTAGTGCAAGTGTGCAACCCATCAAGTAATCTTGTTCAATAATCCTGTCAAAAGGAGCTATAGCTTTTAATATTCAACTTATCCATGGCAGGAAGCAAAATCTGCGGTAGTCTGCTGTTTATGCCAGATTTTGTTGTATTTGGGTGAAGCATAACTCCGACATGTCTTACAACAACCATTGAAACAAGTAGATATTGTGGGATAGGATTTGAAGGATTCTTGCAGGACAAGAATCACAGGATTAGATATTTGGCTTGTAGTGCATGACACATGATCTAAAAGAAGGGTTTCATGTTAGATATATTATTCTGGTCTCTCCTTATAATTGATTTCCTTGTTCATTTGCTAACTACTTAAGGGTTCAGTTGGACCCCACAGTATCCTAACCTAGAATTGTTACACAAAAGACTTCCCAATGTTGAACAGATAAAGCTAACAAAGGCTTTGTGCTTCCTAAGTTGATTCAATTTGACCTCTGAAAAATTAGACCCACCCAAAGAAATTATTTGATAGTAATAGTACCATATGTGTTGTAAATGCTTTTTAAATATCTACTTGACAGAATGCCTGTTAAGTTCTTTCTAATTTCAACAGGTTGTTGCTTTCTTGGGGGTGCTTGTGTATAAATTTTATGGAGATGAACTAAGGGAAATGTTTGGTTATGAAGAACATCCATATGGATTTTATACAATGGCTGGTATACCTAATGCTTCACCTCTAAATTTTATGACCAATATTTGCAGTTTTTTTTCTTCATTTGTAATTGTATTAATCTATACCATCTTTTATTATACGTAATTAAAATTATGTTTCCTTTTGGCTTGCAGTTCTAGCCATTGTTTTGGTGGGATTGCTCTATGGATTCTTCATAGCCATAATATGCGGCCAAAGAATCAATGAACGCCACTACCATGTTCTTGCAAAACAAGAATTGACAAAGGTCTGCTATGCGTTTCTTGACTTGATATCAGTTTGACTTATTACAGGCTAATGGCATCCAACAGAAAATACCGATCTTTTTACTGGATGCCATAAGAATGCTGAAATGCATGAAAACAAAAGTACAACAACAAAAGTGTTCTTTGAAATTATATATATTTACTCTTGTATCATTCAATAGATGATTTTAAATGATTCGTATCATATGAGGATTTTCAAAATTTGAAAGTATTTAACTATTCACTTTTCTATGCCAGGAATATGTGGTAGAAGATCGAGAACATGTGAAGAATGTGCCTGAACTTGATCCCAGCCATGTGACAGAGCTAAGGATGTTGGGCCTTTACTAATTGTGGTAAATGCACGTGCAATTCTTTCTCACTGCAGCTTCTGCTCTTCTTTCTCTATATTTAGTTTGAGACTAGCTGAAATTCCTTCATACTGTATGTCTGTATTATTAGTATATTAAACCAATATGGAGTACGTTTGTGTTTGTTATTCTGTATCTAATTTCATCATAAAAAAGATGCTAAAGTCTATTGTCGAAATCATCATCTGCAATGAGTACCTGTCAAATTGTTTACACCTTGGCTGAATTTTTCGACATCATCCAAGAGTATAAGCTATGAATTTATATGATTTGCATTCCGATGCTTTTTGACTCTTCATTCTTTGCTTACATTGTTCTTGGAAAATCTCATCATTGCATCATTACTGTCATATGAGACCAGCAGCACTCATCTAAGTGTAAAATGTAAAATATATCTTCTGCAGAGTCGCCATGTATTTGTAGTATATGCAGCTTGTCTCCATGGTCCCTCTAAGGTTCTAGCATTAGTATGTCGTGTCTATAGTGTAAGTTTTCCAAGTAATGTCACGTTAATATGGCTATTTTGAGCTCCAATACAAAGTGAACAACCCCAAGGGCGTGGTGTATCCTCAGTGCCCTGTGTACTCTATTTTAATTTCGTATCTTAATTATTGCTTTAACAGGAAACCTATAATAGAAATGCGTTGATTCAATGTTGTTTGGTGGAGTATAAAGGGGAAAAAAGAGTCAAGAGTGGAATCTTAAAAAATAAAAACCCTACATGGAGATATTTTTTGTTGTAAATTCTCGATTTAACCGACTGTGACCTTGGGTTTACGTTTTTCTTTTCCGTTGTATTTACTAATGAGGAGTGCTAGGGCCAGCAGAATTTGTGATATGTCAATTAGCCATCATATGTGTTTTTAATGGTGGGAGATGACATCCAATGGTATAGGATTACTCATTTCTCTTTTGATGGTTAATTGCTGGCCAACTTTTAATAAAACTGCTGGCCTCCTAGACTTTCTCATTACTAATTTACTATTTCTGTGATCTGAGTTTGATTCTCGGGTTATCTTGAATATAATTTTATAATTTTGATATATCTACCTAGGCGACCATTAATTCCAATCATGGATAGATCGAGTCTTGTTCTACTAAAAAATTCTTTATTCCCTATATATATATATATATAACAAGTTGTATCCTTTTGAAAACAAAAATAATAAATGACGAGAGGAAAATAAAACTTAAGGTTGAACCAAATATAAAAAATCTAAATACATATATACATAAAAATCTATAGTTCAGTTGTGGTTTTGCGCCTAAGATTCCTGAATCGGTCGCTGAAAAAGAAAACCTGAGGGTTTTTTAGATTTTTTTAGAGTTTTATAGGTTTTTCTAAGATTTTTTAGGTTTTTCTTAGGATTTTCTAGGGTTTTCTATGTTTTTGTAGGGTTTTTCTAGGTTTTCTAGGGTTTTTAGGGTTTTCTTAGGATTTTCTAGGATTTTTTTTAGATTTTCTAGGGTTTTCTAAGATTTTTCTAGGGTTTTCTAGTGTTTTCTAGGGTTTTGCTAGAGTTTTCTAGGGTTTTTATAATTTTCTACGGTTTTCTAGGGTTTTTTCCTCGGGTTTTCTAGGGTTTTTAGGGTTTTCAAGAGTTCTAGGATTTTTAAGGGGTTTTCCTAGGGTTTTCGAGCGTTTTTCTAGGGTTTTATAGGTTTTTCTAGGGTTTTCTTAGGGTTTCCTAAGGTTTTTTAGGGTTTTTCAGCGTTTTTCAAGGGTTTTCTAAGGTTTTCTAGGGTTTTGTAGTGTTTTCGAGGGTTTTCTAGGATTTTTTAGGGTTTTCTCGGATTTTTCTATGTTTTTCTAGCGTTTTCTTAGGGTTTTCTAGGGGTTTTGTTGGGTTTTCTAGGATTTTCGAAGTTTTTTCAGCGTTTTCTAGGGTTTTCGAGTGTTTTTCTAGGGTTTTTTAGCGTTTTATAGGTTTTTCTAGGATTTTCTAGGGTTTTTCGAGGGTTTTATAGGGTTTTCTAGGATTTTCTAGGATTTTCTTAGGGTTTTCTAGGATTTTCTAGAATTTTTGGGGTTTTCTAGGGTTTTCTTAGGATTTTTAGGGTTTTCTACGGCTTTCGAGGGTTTTTTAGCGGTTTTTAAGGTTTTCTAGGGTTTTCTAGGTTGTTTTAGGATTTTCTTAGGGATTTTTAGGATTTTATAGGATATTCTAGGGTCTTTTTAGGATTTTCTAAGAGTTTCTAGGATTTTTTAGGGTTTTTTAGTGTTTTGTAGGGTTTTTAAGGGTTTTCTAGGGTTTTTTAGGGTTTTCTAAGTTTTTCTTGAGATTTCTAAGGTTTTCTTAGGATTTTTTAGGATTTTCTAGGGTTTTCGAGGGTTTTTCTAGGGATTTTTAGGGTTTTCTAGAGTTTTTATAGGTTTTTCTAGGGTTTTCTAGAGTTTTTATAGGTTTTCTATGTTTTTCTAGTATTATTTAGGGTTTTCTAGGGTTTCAAGAGTTTTTTAAGGTTTTTTAGCGATTTATAGGGTTTTCTAGGTTTTTCTAGGATTTTCTAGGGTTTTCTTAGGGTTTTCTAGGGTTTTTTAGTGTTTTCTAGGATTTTCTAAGTTTTTCTAGGTTTTTTTTCTAAGACTTTATAGGGTTTTCTAAGGTTTTTTAGGATTTTTTAGGATTTTCTTGAAATTTTTAGGGATTTCTAGGGGATTTATTTGTTGTTCTAAGATTTTCTAGTATTTTCTTAAGGTTTTCTAGGATTTTTTTAGGGTTTTCTAGTGTCTTTTTAGGATTTTCTAAGGTTTTTTAAAATTTTTTAGGGTTTTTTAGTGTTTTCTAGGATTTTTCTAAGTTTTTTTTAGGATTTTTTAGGGTTTTCTTAGGGTTTTCTAGGGTTTTTTAGGGTTTTTTTAAGGTTTTCTAAGTTTTTTTTATTTCTAAGGTTTTCTAGAATTTTCTAGGATTTTTGATGGTTTTTTAGTGTTTTCTAGGGTTTTTGAGGATTCTTCAAGTGTTTTTAGGGTTTTCTATGTTTTTCTAGGATTTTTTTGCATTCTCTTAGGGTTTTCTAGGATTTTTAGGGTTTTCTAGGGTTTTTAGGGTTTTCGAGTATTTTTCTAGGATTTTCTAGAGTTTTATAGGTTTTTCTAGGATTTTCTAGGGTTTTCTTAGGGTTTTCAAGGGTTTTCGAGGGTTTTTCTAGGGTCTTCTAGAATTTTTTGGATTTTCTAGAATTTTTTCAGGGTTTTCTAGGTTTTTCGAGGGTTTTTCTAGGGTTTTATAAGTTTTTCCTGGATTTTCAAGGGTTTCTTAGGGTTTTATAGGATTTTCAAGAATTTTTGGGGCTTTTTAGTGTTTTCTTAGGGTTTTTTAGGGTTTTCTACGGCTTTTGAGGGTTTTTAGCAGTTTTTAGGGTTTTCGAGGATTTTTTAGGGCTTTCTAGGGTTTTATAAGTTGTTCTAGGATTTTCTAGGGTTTTCTTAGGGTTTTATAGGATTTTATAGGATTTTCTAGGATTTTAGGGTTTTCTAGGGTTTTCTAGGGTTTTTTAGGGTTTTCTATGGTTTTCTAAGTTTTTCTTGAGATTTCTAAGGTTTTCTAGAGTTTTCTAGGGTTTTCGAGGATTTTTAGCGTTTTCTAGGGTTTTTGAGGGTTTTTCAAGCGTTTTTAGGGTCTTTTAGGGATTTCTAGGGTTTTCTTAGGGTTTTCTAGGATTTTCTAGGGTTTTTGAGGGTTTTTCTAGGATTATTTAGGGTTATTTAGGGTTATCTAGGGTTATCTAGGGTTATCTAGATTTTTCTAGGATTATCTAGGATTTTTTAGAGTTATCTAAGGTTTTAAAGGGTTTTTTACTATTTTCAAGGGTTTTCTAGGATTATCTAGGGTTTTCTAGGGTTATCTAGGGTTTTCTAGACTAATCTAGGGTTTTTTAGCATTATATAGTGTTATCTAGGGTATTCTAGGGTTATCTAGGGTATTCTAGGGTTATCTAGGGTTTTCTAGAGTTATCTAGGGTTATCTAGGGTTATCTAGGGTTTTCTAGGGGTTTCTAGGGTTTTCTAGGGTTTTCTAGGGTTATCTAGGGTTTTCTAGGGTTATCTAGGGTTTTCAAGGATTTTCTAGGGTTATATAGGGTTATCTAGGTTTTTTAGGGTTATCTAGGATTTTCTAGGGTTATCTAGGATTTTTTAGGATTTTCTAGGGTTATCTAGGGTTTTCTAGGATTTTTTAGGTTTTCTAGGGCTTTCTAGGGTTATTTAGGATTTTCTAGGGCTATCTAGGATTTTCTAGGATTATCTAGGATTTTCTAGAGTTATCTAGGGTTTTCTAGGGGTGTCTAGGGTTATCTAGCGTTTTCTAAGATTTTCTAGGGCTTTCTAGGGTTATCTAGGATTTTCTAGGGGTTTCTAGGGTTATCTAGGGTTTTTTTAGGGGTTTGTTGAGTTATCTAGGATTTTCTAGGGTTTTCTAGGGTTTTCTAGATTTTCTAGGGTTATCTAGGATTTTCTAGGTTTATCAAGAGTTTTCTAGGGTTATCTAGGGTTATCTAGGTTATCTAGGGTTTTCTAGGGTTATCTAGGGTTATCTAGGGTTTTCTGGATTTTCTAAGGTTTTCTAGGGTTATCTTGGATTATTTAGGGTTTTCTAGGATTTTCTAGGGTTTTTAGGAATTTCTAGGGCTTTCTAGGATTATTTAGGATTTTCTAGGGTTATCTAGGGTTATCCAGGGTTTTCTAGGGTTATCTAGGGTTATCTAGGGTTTTCTAGGGTTATCTAACGTTTTCTAGGGTTTTCTAGGGTTTTTAAGGGTTTTCAAGGTTTTCTAGAGTTTCCTAGGATTATCTAGAGTTTTCTAGGATTCTCTAGGATTTTCTAGGGTTATCTAGGATTTTCTAGGGTTATCTAGGGTTTTCTAGTGTTTTCTATAGTTTTTTACGGTTATCTAGGGTTTTCTAGGATTATCTAGGGTTATCTAGGTTTTTCTAGGGTTTTCTAGGGTTATCTAAGGTTTTCTAGGGTTTTTTAGGTTTTCTAGGATTTTCTAGGGTTATCTTGGATTCTTTAGGGTTTTCTAGCATTTTCTAGGATTATCTAGGGTTATATAGAGTTTCCTAGGTTTTCTAGTGTTTTCTAGGTTATCTAGGATTCTTTAGGGTTTTCTAGGGTTTTCTAGGCTTTTTAAGAATTTCTAGGGCTTTCTAGGGTTATTTAGGATTTTCTAGGGTTATCTAGACTTTTCTAGGGTTATCTAAGATTTTCTAGAGTTATCTAGGTTTTTCTAGTATTTTTAAGGGTTTTCTAGGTTTTTTTAGGGTTTTTCTAGAGTTTTCTAGGGTTTTCTAGGGTTTTCTAGGGTTTTCAAGGGTTTTCTAGGTTTTCTTGGGTTTTCTAGGGTTATCTAGGATTTTCTAGGATTTTGTAGGGCTTTCTAGGGTTATCTAGGATTTTCTAGGGGTTTCAAGGGTTATCTAGGGTTTTTTAGGGTTTTCTAGAGTTATCTAGGATTTTCGAAGGTTTTTTAGGGTTATCTAGGGTTATTAGAGTTTTCTAGGATTTTCTAGGGTTATCTAGGATTTTCATGGTTATCTAGGGTTTTCTAGGGGTTTATAGTATTTTCTAGGGTTTTCTAGGGTTATCTAGGGTTTTCTAGGGTTATCTAGGGTTATCTAGAATTATTTAGGGTTATCTAGGGTTATCTAGGGTTATCTATGATTTTTTAGAGTTATCTAAGGTTTTAAAGGATTTTTTAGGATTTTCAAAGGTTTTCTAGGATTATCTAGGGATTTCTAGGGTTATCTAGGATTTTCTAGGATTATATAGTGTCATCTAGGGTTTTCTAGAGTTATCTAGGGTATTCTAGGGTTATCTAGGGTTTTCTAGAGTTATCTAGGGTTATCTAAGGTTTTCTAGGGGTTTCTAGGTTTTTCTAGCGTTTTCTCGGATTATCTAGGGTTTTCTAGGGTTATCTAGGGTTATCTAGGGTTATCCAGGGTTTTCTAGGGTTATATAGGATTATCTAGGGTTTTCTAAGGTTATCTAGGGTTTTCTAGGGTTATCTAGGGTTATCTAGGGTTTTTTCGGGTTTTCTACGATTATCTAGGGTTTTCTATGGTTTTTTAGGTTTTCTAAGGCTTTCTAGGGTTATTTAGGATTTTCTAGGGTTATCTAGGGTTTTCTAGGGTTATCTAGGATTTTCTAGGGTTATCTAGGATTTTCTAGGGGTTTTTATGGGTTTCTTGGGTTATCTAGCATTTTCTAGGATTTTCTAGGGCTTTCTAGGGTTATCTAGGGTTTTCTAGGAGTTTCTAGGGTTATCTAGGGTTTTCTAGAGTTATCTAGGATTTTCTAGGGTTTTCTAGGATTTTCTAGGTTTTTTAGGGTTATCTAGGATTTTCTAGGATTATCTAGGGTTTTCTAGGGTTATCTAAGATTTTCTAGGGTTATCTAGGGTTTTCTATGGTTATCTAGGATTTTCTAGGGTTATCTAAGGTTTTATAATATTTTTAGGGTTTTCTAGCGTGTTCTAGGATTTTCTAGGATTTTCTAGGGTTATCTAGGGTTTTCTAGGGTTATCTAGGGTTATCTAGGTTATCTAGGGTTTTCTAGGGTTATCTAGGGTTATCTAGGGTTTTCTAGGTTTTCTAGGGTTTTCTAGGATTATCTTGGATTCTTTAGGGTTTTCTAGGGTTTTTAGGAATTTTTAGGGCTTTCTAGGATTATTTAGGATTTTCTATGATTATCTAGGGTTTTCTAGGGTTATCTACGATTCTCTAGGGGTTTCTAGGGTTTTCAAGGGTTTTCTAGGTTTTTAGGGTTTTCTAGGGTTATCTAGGGTTTTCTAGGGTTTTCTAGGGTTTTCTAGGGTTATCTAGGATTTTCTAGGGTTATCTAGGATTTTCTAGGATTTTCAAGGGTTTTCTAGATTTTCTAGGGTTTTCTAGGGTTATCTAGGGTTTTCTAGGATTTTCTAGGGCTTTCTAGGATTTTCTAGTGTTATCTAGGATTTTCTAGGGTTATCTAGGATTTTCTAGGATTTTCAAGGGTTTTCTAGGTTTTCTAGGGTTTTCTAGGGTTATCTAGGGTTTTTTAGGATTTTCTAGGGCTTTCTAGGGTTATCTAGGGTTTTCTAGGGTTATCTAGGGTTATCTAGGGTTTTCTAGATTTTCTAAGGTTTTCTAGGCTTATCTTGGGTTCTTTAGGATTTTCTAGGATTTTCTAGGGTTTTTAGGAATTTCTAGGGCTTTCTAGGATTATTTAGGATTTTCTAGGGTTATCTAGGGTTTTCTAGGATTATCTAGGATTTTCTAGGATTTTCTTTCTAGGTTTTTTAGGGTTTTCTAGGGTTATCTAGGGTTATCTAGGGTTTTCTAGGGTTATCTAGGGTTATCTAGGGTTTTCTAGGTTTTTAGGGTTTTCTAGGGTTATCTAACGTTTTCTAGGGTTTTCTAGGGTTTTTAAGGGTTTTCAAGATTTTCTAGGATTTTCTAGGGTTATCTAGGATTTTCTAGGATTTTCTAGGGTTATCTAGGGTTATCTAGGATTTTCTAGGGTTATCTAGGGTTTTCTAGTGTTTTCTATAGTTTTTTACGGTTATCTAGGGTTTTCTAGGATTATCTAGGGTTATCTAGGTTTTTCTAGGGTTTTCTAGGGTTATCTAGGGTTTTCTAGGGTTTTTTAGGTTTTCTAGGATTTTCTAGGGTTATCTTGGGTTCTTTAGGGTTTTCTAGCATTTTCTAGGGTTATCTAGGGTTATCTAGGGTTATCTAGGAGTTTCTAGTGTTATCTAGGGTTTTCTAGGATTGTCTAGGGTTTTCTAGGGTTATCTAGGGTTTTCTAGGGTTATCTAGGGTTATCTAGGGTTTTCTCGGGTTATCTAGGGTTTTTAGGGTTTTCTAGGGTTATCTAGGATTTTTAGGATTTTTTAGGTTTTCTAGGGTTTTCTAGGATTATCTTGGGTTCTTTAGTGTTTTCTAGAGTTTCCTAGGGTATATAAGAATTTCTAGAGTTTTCTAGGGTTATCTAGGGTTTTCTAGGGTTATCTAAGGTTTTATAGGATTTTTAGGGTCTTCTAGGGTTTTCTAGGGTTATCTAGGGCTTTTTAGGATTTTCTAGGGTTATCTAGGGTTTTCTAGGGTTATCTAGGGTTATTTAGCGTTATCTAGGGTTTTCTAGGGTTATCTATTGCAATCTAGGGTTATCTAGGGTTTTCTAGGTTTTCTAAGGTTTTCTAGGATTATCTAGGGTTCTTTAGGATTTTCTAGGGTTTTTTAAGGTTTTTAGGAATTCCTAGGGCTTTCTAGGGTTAATTAGGATTTTCTAGGTTTATCTAGGATTTTCTAGGGTTATCTAGCATTTTCTAGGGTTTTCAAGGTTTTTTAGGGGTTTCTAGGGTTATCTAGGGTTTTTTAGGGGTTTCTAAGGTTTTCTAGGGTTTTCTAGGATTTTTTAGGTTTTCTAGGTCTTTCTAGTGTTATTTATGATTTTCTAGGGTTAGCTAGGGTTTTCTAGGGTTTTTAAGGGTGTTTTAGGTTTTCTAGGGTTTTCTAGGATTATCTAGGGTTTTTAGGATTTTCAAAAGCTTTGTAGGGTTATCTAGGATTTTCTAGGGGTTTCTAGGGTTATCTAGGGTTATCTAGGGGTTTCTAGCATTTTCTATGGTTTTCTAGTGTTTTCAAGGGTTTTCTAGGTTTTCTAGGGGTTTTAGGGTTTTCTAGGGTTATTAGGGTTTTCTAGGGTTTTCTATTGTTATCTAGAATTTTCTAGGGATATCTAGGTTTTTCTAGGATTTTTTAGGGTTATCTAAGGTTTTAAAGGGTTTTTTATGGTTATCTAGGATTTTATAGGGTTATGTAAGGTTTTATAGGATTTTTAGAGTTTTCTAGGATTTTCTAGGGTTATCTAGGGTTTTCTAGGGTTTTCTAGGGTTATCTAGGGTTATCTAAGGTTTTAAAGGGTTTTTTAGAGTTTTCAAGGGTTTTCTAGGGTTATCTAGGGTTTTCTAGGGTTATCTAAGGTTTTATAGGATTTTTAGAGTTTTCTAGGATTTTCTAGGGTTTTCTAGGGTTATCTAGGATTTTCTAGTGTTATCTAGGGTTTTCTAGGATTTTCAAGGGTTTTCTAGGTTTTCTAGGGTTTTCTAGGGTTATCTAGGGTTATCTAGGTTTTTCTAGGATTTTCTAGGGTTATCTAGAGTTCTTTAGGGTTTTCTAGGGTTCTCTAGAGTTTTTAGGATTTTCCAGGTTTTTCTAGGATTTTCTAGAGTTTTCTAAGGTTTTCTAGGGTTTTCTAGGGTTATTTAGGATTTTCTAAGGTTTTCAAGGATTTTCTAGGTTTTCTAGTGTTATCTAGGGTTTTCTAGGATTTTCTAGGGTTATTAGGATTTTCTAGGATTTTCTAGGGTTATCTAGGGTTTTCTAGGGTATCTGGGATTTTCTAGGGTTATCTAGGGTTTTTAAGATTTTTTAGGTTTTTCTACGGCTTTCTAGGGTTATCTAGGGTTTTCTCGGGTTATATAGGGTTATCTAGGGTTTTCTAGGGTTATTTAGGGTTTTCTAGGGTTATCTAGGATTTTCTAGGGTTATCTAGGGTTTTCTAGGGTTATCTAAGGTTTTATAGGATTTTTAGAGTTTTCTAGGATTTTCTAGGGTTTTCTAGGGTTATCTAGGATTTTCTAGTGTTATCTAGGGTTTTCTAGGATTTTCAAGGGTTTTCTAGGTTTTCTAGGGTTTTCTAGGGTTATCTAGGGTTATCTAGGTTTTTCTAGGATTTTCTAGGGTTATCTAGGGTTCTTTAGGGTTTTCTAGGGTTCTCTAGAGTTTTTAGGATTTTCCAGGTTTTTCTAGGGTTTTCTAGAGTTTTCTAAGGTTTTCTAGGGTTTTCTAGGGTTATTTAGGATTTTCTAAGGTTTTCAAGGATTTTCTAGGTTTTCTAGTGTTATCTAGGGTTTTCTAGGATTTTCTAGGGTTATTAGGATTTTCTAGGGTTTTCTAGGGTTATCTATGGTTTTCTAGGGTATCTGGGATTTTCTAGGGTTATCTAGGGTTTTTAAGATTTTTTAGGTTTTTCTACGGCTTTCTAGGGTTATCTAGGGTTTTCTCGGGTTATATAGGGTTATCTAGGGTTTTCTCGGGTTATATAGGGTTATCTAGGGTTTTCTAGGGTTATTTAGGGTTTTCTAGGGTTATCTAGGATTTTCTAGGGTTTTTTAGGTTTTCTAGGGCTTTCTTGGGTTATTTAGGATTTTCTAGGGTTATCTAGGATTTTCTAGGGTTATCTAGGATTTTCTATGGTTTTCTAGGATATTCTAGGGCTTTTTAGGGTTATCTAGGATTTTCTAGGGGTTTCTAGGGTTATCTAGGATTTTCTAGGGTTTTCTAGGATTTTCTTGGTTTTTTAGGGTTTTCTAGCGGTATCTAGGGTTCTTTAGGGTTTTCTAGGGTTTTTAGGAATTTCTAGGGCTTTCTAGGGCTATCTAGAATTTTCTAAGGTTATCTAGAGGGGTTTTCTAGGGTTTTCTAGGATTATCTAGCATTTTCTAGGGTTATCTAGGATTTTCTAGGGTTATCTAGGGTTTTCTAGGATTTTCTAGGGTTTTCTAGGGTTTTTAGGAATTTCTAGGGCTTTCTAGGATTATCTAGGATTTTCAAGGGTTATCTAGTATTTTCTATGGTTATCTCGGATTTTCTAAAGTTGTTTTCTAAGGTTTTCAAGGATTTTCTAGGTCATTCTAGGGTTATATAGGGTTTTCTATGGTTTTCTAGGGCTTTTCAAGGTTTTCCAGGGTTTTCTAGGGTTTTCTAGGTTTTCTAGGGTTTTCTAGGGTTATCTAGGATTTTTTAGGGTTTTCTACGATTTTTAGGATTACCTAGGGTTTTCTAGGGTTATCTAGGATTTTCTAGGGTTATATAGGGTTTTTTAGGATTATCTAGAATTTTCTAGGGTTATCTAAGGTTTTATAGGATTTTTAAGGGTTTTCTAGGGTTTTCTGGGGTTAACTAGGGTTTTCTAGGGTTTCTAGGGTTATCTAGGGTTTTCTAGGGTTTTCAAGGGGTTTCTAGGGTTATCTAGGGTTTTCTTGGGTTATCTAGGATTTTCTAGGGTTATCTAGGGTTTTCTAGGGTTATCTAGGGTTATCTAGCATTATCTAGGGTTTTCTATGGTTATCTATGGCTATCTAGGGTTATCTAGGGTTTTCATGGTTTTCTAAGGTTTTCTAGGATTATCTAGGGTTCTTTAGGATTTTCTAGGGTTTTCTAGGGTTTTTAGGAATTCCTAAGGCTTTCTAGGGTTAAATAGGATTTTCTAGGGTTATCTAGGATTTTCTAGGGTTATCTAGCATTTTCTAGGGTTTTCAAGGTTTTTCTAGGTTTTTTAGGGTTTTCTAGGGTTATCTAGGGTTTTTTAGGTTTTCTAGGTCTTTCTAGGGTTATTTATAATTTTCTGGGGTTATCTAGGGTTTTCTAGGGTTATTTAGGGTTTTCTAGGGTTTTCAAAGGTATTTTAGGTTTTCTAGGATTTTTTAGGGTTATCTAGGGTTTTTTAGGATTTACAAAAGCTTTGTAGGTTTATCTAGGGTTTTCTAGGGGTTTCTAGGGTTATCTAGGGTTATCTAGGAGTTTCTAGGGTTTTCTATAGTTTTCTAGTGTTTTCAAGGGTTTTCTAGGGTTTTCTAGGTTTATCTAGGGTTTTCTAGTGTTTTCTAGGGTTTTCTAGGGTTATCTATGGTTTTCTAGGATTTTCTAGGGCTTTCTATGGTTATCTAAAGTTTTCTAGGGGTTTCTAGGGTTATCTAGAGTTTTCTACGATTTTCTAGGGTTATCTAGGATATTCTAGGTTTTCTAGGGTTATTTAGCGGTATCTAGGGTTCTTTAGGGTTTTCTAGGGTATTTAGGAATTTCTAGGGCTTTCTATGTTTATCTAGGATTTTCTAGGATTATCTAGGGTTTTCTAGGGTTATCTAGGATTTTCTAGGGTTAGCTTGGGTTTTTTAGGATTTTCAAGGGTTTTTAGGGTTTTCTAAGGTTTTCTAAGGTTATTTAGGATTTTCTACGGTTATGTAGGTTTTTCTAAGGTTATTTAAGGTTTTATAGGGTTTTTAAGGGTTTTCTAGGGTTCTCTAGGGTTAACTAGGGTTTTCTAGGATTTTCTAGGGTTTTGTAGGGTTATTTAGGGTTATCTAGTGTTATCTAGGATTTTCTAGGGTTATCTAGGGTTATCTAGGGCTTTCTAGGGTTATCTAGGTTTTTCTTGGGTTGTCTAGGGTTTTCTATGGTTATCTAGGGTTATCTAGGGTTTTCTAGGGTTATCTAGGGTTTTTTAGGGTTTTATAAGGTTATCTAGGGTTTTCTAGAGTTTTTTAGGTTTTCTATTGTTTTTTTTGGGTTATCTTGGGTTCTTTAGGGTTTTCTAGGGTTTTCTAGGGTTTATAGGAATTTCTAGGGTTTTCTAGGGTTATCTAGGATTTTCTAGGGTTATCTAGGGTTTTATAGGATTATCTAGGATTTTCTAAGGTTATCTAGGGCTTTCTATGGTTATCTAGGGTTATCAAGGATTTTCTAGGTTTTCTAGAGTTTTCTAGGTTTTCTAGAATTTTCTAGGTTTTCTAGAATTTTCTAGGGTTATCTCGGGTTCTTTAGGGGTTTCTAGGGTTTTCTAGGGTTTTTAGGAATTTCTAAGGCTTTCTTGGGTTATTTAGGATTTTCTAGGGTTATCTAGGATTTTCTAGGGTTATCTAGGATTTTCTAGGACTTTCTAGGGTTTTCTAGGGTTTTCAAGGGTTTTCTAGGTTTTCTAGGATTTTCTAGAGTTTTCTAGGTTTTTCTAGGGTTATTAGGGTTTTCTATGGTTTTCTACGGTTTTCTAGGGTTATCTAGGGTTTTCTAGGATCTTCTAGGTTTTGTAGGGTTTTCTAGGGTTCTTTAGGGTTTTCTAGAACTTTCTAGGGCTATCTAGGGTTATCTAGGATTTTCTAGTGTTATCTAGGGTTTTCTATGGTTATCTAGGATTTTTTAGGGTTATCTAGGATTTTCTAGGATTTTCTAGGGTTATCTAAGTTTTTATAGGTTTTTTAGGGTTTTCTAGGATTTTCTAGTGTTATCTATGGTTTTCTAGAGTTTTCTAGCGTTATCTAGGATTATCAAGGGTTTTCTAGGATTATCTAGGGTTATATAGGGTTTTCTAGGGTTACCTAGGGTTATCGAGGGTTATCTAGGGTTTTCTAGGGTTTTCTAGGTTTTCTAGGGTTTTCAAGGGGTATCTAGGGTTCTTTAAGGTTTTCTAGGATTTTTAGGAATTTCTAGGGCTCTCTAGGTTTATCTAGGATTTTCTAGGTTTATCTAGGATTTTCTATGGTTATCTCGGATTTTCTAGGGTTATCTAGAGTTTTCTAGGGTTTTCAAGAGTTATCTAGAGTTTTCTAGGGTTATCTAGAGTTTTCTAGGGTTTTCTAGGGTTATCTAGGGTTATCTAGAGTTTTCTAGGATTATCTAGAGTTTTCTAGGGTTTTCTATGGTTATCCCGGATTTCCTAGGGTTATCTTGGATTTTCTATAGTTTTCTAGGGCTTTTTAGGGTTTTCTAGAATTTTTAGGGTTTTCAAGGGTTTTCTAGGGTTTTTAGGGTTTTCTAGTGTTTTCTATGGTTATCCAGGATTTTCTAGGGTTATGTAGGATTTTCTAGGGTTTTCTAGGGTTATCTAAGATTTTATAGGATTTTTAAGGGTTTTCTAGTGTTTTCTAGGGTTTACTAGGGTTTTCTAGGATTTTCTAGGGTTATCTAGGGTTTTCTAGGGTTATCTAGGGTTTTCTAGAGTTATCTAGGGTTTTCTAGGATTTTTTAGGTTTTTTAAGGCTTTCTAGGGTTATATTGGATTTTCTAGGGTTATCTAGGATTTTATAGGATTTTCAAGGGTTTTCTAGGGCTTTCTAGGGTTATCTAGGTTTCCTAGGATTTTCTAGGGCTTTCTATGGTTATCTAGAGTTTTCTAGGGTTTTCTAGGGTTATCTAGAATTTTCTAGGGTTTTCTAGGGTTATCTAGGATTTTCTAGGGTTATCTAGGGTTATCTAGGGCTATCTAGAGTTTTCTACTGTTATCTAGGGTTCTTTAGGGTTTTCTAGGGTTTTCTAGGGTTTTTAGGAATTTTTAGGATTTTCTAGGTTTATCTTGGTTTTCTAGGGTTATCTAGGGTTTTCTAGGGTTATCTAGGGTTTTTTAGGGTTTTCTAGGTTTTCTAGGGTTTTCTAGGTTTTTTAGGTTTTCTAGGGTTATCTAGAGTTTTCTAGGATTTTTAGGGTTTTCTAGAGTTTTCTAGGGTTATCTAGGGTTTTCTAGGGTTATCTAGGTTTTTCTACGGTTATCTAGGGTTTTTTAGGATTTTCTAGGGTTATATAGGGTTTTTTAGGATTATCTAGGATTTTCTAGGATTATCTAAGGTTTTATAGGATTTTTAAGGGTTTTCTAGGGTTCTCTAGGGTTATCTAGGGTTTTTTAGGGTTATCTAGGGTTTTTTAGGGTTCTCTAGGGTTATCTAGGTTTTTTTAGGGTTTTCTAGGGTTATCTAGGGTTTTATAAGTTTTTTAGGTTTTCTAGGGTTTTCTAGGGTTATCTTGGGTTCTTTAGAGTTTTCTAGGGTTTTCTAGGGCATATAGGAATTTCTAGGGTTTTCTAGGGTTATCTAGGATTTTCTAGGATTATCTAGGGTTTTCTAGGTCTTTCTAGTGTTATCTAAGCTTTTCTAGAGTTATCTAGGGTTTTCTAGGGTTATCTAAGGTTTTATAGGATTTTTAGTGTTTTCTAGGGTTATCTAGGGTTTTCTAGAATTTTCTAGGGTTAGCTAGGGTTATCTAGAGTTATCTAGGGTTTTCCAGGTTTTCTAGGGTTATCTTCGGTTTTTTAGGATTTTCTAGGGTTTTTTAGGGTTTTTAGGAATTTCTAGGGCTTTCTAGGGTTATTTAGGATTTTCTAGGATTATCTAGGGTTTTCTAGGGTTATCTAGGTTTTCTAGGGTTTTCAAGTGTTTTCTAGGTTTTTTAGGGATTTCTAGGGTTATCTAGGTTTTTTTAGGATTTTCTAGGGCTTTCTAGGGTTTTCAAGGGTTTTCTAGGATTCTTAAGGGTTTTCTAGGGTTATCTAGGATTTTCAAGGGTTATCTAGGTTTTTCTAGGGTTATCTAGGGTTTTTTAGATTTATCTAAGGTTTTAAAGGGTTTTTTAGGGTTTTCATGGGTTTTCTAGGTTTATCTACGGTTATCTAGGTTTTTTTAGGATTTTTTAGGATTTTCTAGGACTTTCTAGGGTTATCTAGGGTTTCTAGGGTTATATAGGTTTATCTAGGGTTTTCTAGGGTTTTCTAGGGCTTTCTAGGGCTTTCTAGGGTTTTCTAGGGTTTTCTAGAGTTTTCAAGGGTTTTCTAGGTTTGCTAGAGTTTTCTAGGGTTATCTAGGGTTTTCTAGGATTTTCTAGAGTTATTAGGATTTTCTAGTGTTATCTAGGGTTTTCTAGGGTATCTAGGGTTTTCTAGGGTTGTCTAGGGTATCTAGGGTTTTCTAGGGTTATCTAGAGTTTTCTAGTGTTATCTAGGGTTTTTTAGGATTTTTTAGGGTTTTCTAGGGCTTTCTAAGGTTATCTAGGATTTTCTAGGGTTATATAGGGTTATCTAGTGTTTTCTGGGGTTTTTTAGGATTTTCTAGGGTTATCTAGTATTTTCTAGGGTTTTTTAGGTTTTCTAGGGCTTTCTAGGGTTATTTAGGATTTTCTAGGTTATCTAGGGTTTTCTAGGATTATCTAGGGTTTTCTAGGATTTTCTAGGGCTTTCTAGGGTTTTCTAGGATTTTCTAGGGTTTTCAAGGGTTTTCTAGGTTTGCTATGATTTTCTAGGGGTTTCTGGGGTTATCTAGGGTTTTCTAGGGTTATCTAGGATTTTCTAGGTTTTCTAGGATTTTTTAGTGGTATCTAGGGTCCTTTAGGGTTTTCTAGGGTTTTTAGGAATTTCTAGGGCTTTCTAGGGTTATCTAGGATTTTCTAGGGTTATCTAGAGTTTTTTAGGGTTATCTAGGATTTTCTTGGGTTATTTACGGTTTTCTAGAATTCTCTAAGGTTTTCTAGGGTTTTCTAGGGTTATCTAGGATTTTCTTTGGTTTTCTAAGGCTTTCTAGGATTTTCTTGGTTTTCTAGAGTTTTTAAGGGTTTTCTAGGTTTTCTAGGGTTATCTAGGGTTTTCTAGGATATTTAGGGTTTTCTTGGGTTTTTCAGGGTTATCTAGGATTTTCTACTATTATGTAGGGTTTTCTAGGATTATCTAGGTTTTTCTAGGGTTATCTAAGGTTTTATAGGGTTTTCTAGGGTTAACTAGGGTTTTCTAGGGTTTTCTAGGGTTATCTAGGGTTATCTAGGAGTTTCTAGTGTTATCTAGGGTTTTCTAGGATTATCTAGGGTTTTCTAGGGTTATCTAGGGTTTTCTAGGGTTATCTAGGGTTTTCTCGGGTTATCTAGGGTTTTTAGGGTTTTCTAGGGTTATCTAGGATTTTTAGGATTTTTTAGGTTTTCTAGGGTTTTCTAGGATTATCTTGGGTTCTTTAGTGTTTTCTAGAGTTTCCTAGGGTATATAAGAATTTCTAGAGTTTTCTAGGGTTATCTAGGGTTTTCTAGGGTTATCTAAGGTTTTATAGGATTTTTAGGGTCTTCTAGGGTCTTCTAGGATTTTCTAGGGTTATCTAGGGTTTTCTAGGGTTATCTAGGGTTATCTAGTGTTATCTAGGGTTTTCTAGGGTTATCTATTGCTATCTAGGGTTATCTAGAGTTTTCTAGGTTTTCTAAGGTTTTCTAGGATTATCTAGGGTTCTTTAGGATTTTCTAGGGTTTTTTAAGATTTTTAGGAATTCCTAGGGCTTTCTAGGGTTAATTAGGATTTTCTAGGTTTATCTAGGATTTTCTAGGGTTATCTAGGATTTTATAGGGTTATCTAGCATTTTCTAGGGTTTTCAAGGTTTTTTAGGGTTTTCTAGGGTTATCTAGGGTTTTTTAGGGTTTTCTAAGGTTTTTTAGGGTTTTCTAGGGTTTTTTAGGTTTTCTAGGTCTTTCTAGTGTTATTTATGATTTTCTAGGGTTAGCTAGGGTTTTCTAGGGTTTTTAAGGGTGTTTTAGGTTTTCTAGGGTTTTCTAGGATTATCTAGGATTTTTAGGATTTTCAAAAGCTTTGTAGGGTTATCTAGGGTTTTCTAGGGGTTTCTAGGGTTATCTAGGGTTATCTAGGGGTTTCTAGCATTTTCTATGGTTTTCTAGTGTTTTCAAGGGTTTTCTAGAGTTTTTAGGGCTTTCTAGGGTTATTAGGGTTTTCTAGGGTTTTCTATTGTTATCTAGAATTTTCTAGGGATATCTAGGTTTTTCTAGGATTTTTTAGGGTTATCTAAGGTTTTAAAGGGTTTTTTATGGTTATCTAGGATTTTATAGGGTTATGTAAGGTTTTATAGGATTTTTAGAGTTTTCTAGGATTTTCTAGGGTTATCTAGGGTTTTCTAGGATTTTCTAGGGTTATCTAGGGTTTTCTAGGGTTATCTAGGGTTATCTAAGGTTTTAAAGGGTTTTTTAGAGTTTTCAAGGGTTTTCTAGGGTTATCTAGGGTTTTCTAGGGTTATCTAAGGTTTTATAGGATTTTTAGAGTTTTCTAGGATTTTCTAGGGTTTTCTAGGGTTATCTAGGATTTTCTAGTGTTATCTAGGGTTTTCTAGGATATTCAAGGGTTTTCTAGGTTTTCTAGGGTTTTCTAGGGTTATCTAGGGTTATCTAGGTTTTTCTAGGATTTTCTAGGGTTATCTAGGGTTCTTTAGGGTTTTCTAGGGTTCTCTAGAGTTTTTAGGATTTTCCAAGTTTTTCTAGGGTTTTCTAGAGTTTTCTAAGGTTTTCTAGGGTTATTTAGGATTTTCTAAGGTTTTCAAGGATTTTCTAGATTTTCTAGTGTTATCTAGGGTTTTCTAGGATTTTCTAGGGTTATTAGGATTTTCTAGGGTTTTCTAGGGTTATCTAGGGTTTTCTAGGGTATCTGGGATTTTCTAGGGTTATCTAGGGTTTTTAAGATTTTTTAGGTTTTTCTACGGCTTTCTAGGGTTATCTAGGGTTTTCTCGGGTTATATAGGGTTATCTAGGGTTTTCTAGGGTTATTTAGGGTTTTCTAGGGTTATCTAGGATTTTCTAGGGTTTTTTAGGTTTTCTAGGGCTTTCTTGGGTTATTTAGGATTTTCTAGGGTTATCTAGGTTTTTCTAGGGTTATCTAGGATTTTCTATGGTTTTCTAGGATATTCTAGGGCTTTTTAGGGTTATCTAGGATTTTCTAGGGGTTTCTAGGGTTATCTAGGATTTTCTAGGGTTTTCTAGGATTTTCTAGTTTTTTTAGGATTTTCTAGCGGTATCTAGGGTTCTTTACGGTTTTCTAGGGTTTTTAGGAATTTCTAGGGCTTTCTAGGGTTATCTAGAATTTTCTAAGGTTATCTAGAGGGGTTTTCTAGGGTTTTCTAGGATTATCTAGGATTTTCTAGGGTTATCTAGGATTTTCTAGGGTTATCTAGGGTATTCTAGGATTTTCTAGGGTTTTCTAGGGTTTTTAGGAATTTCTAGGGCTTTCTAGGATTATCTAGGATTTTCAAGGGTTGTCTAGTATTTTCTATGGTTATCTCGGATTTTCTAAAGTTGTTTTCTAAGGTTTTCAAGGGTTTTCTAGGTCATTCTAGGGTTATCTAGGGTTTTCTATGGTTTTCTAGGGCTTTTCAGGGTTTTCCAGGGTTTTCTAGGGTTTTCTAGGTTTTCTAGGGTTTTCTAGGGTTATCTAGGATTTTTTAGGGTTTTCTACGATTTTTAGGATTACCTAGGGTTTTCTAGGGTTATCTAGGATTTTCTAGGGTTATATAGGGTTTTTTAGGATTATCTAGAATTTTCTAGGGTTATCTAAGGTTTTATAGGATTTTTAAGGGTTTTCTAGGGTTTTCTAGGGTTAACTAGGGTTTTCTAGGGTTTCTAGGGTTATCTAGGGTTTTCTAGGGTTATCTAGGGTTTTCTAGGTTTTTCAAGGGGTTTCTAGGGTTATCTAGGGTTTTCTTGGGTTATCTAGGATTTTCTAGGGTTATCTAGGGTTTTCTAGGGTTATCTAGGGTTATCTAGCATTATCTAGAGTTTTCTAGGGTTATCTATGGCTATCTAGGGTTATCTAGGGTTTTCTAGGTTTTCTAAGGTTTTCTAGGATTATCTAGGGTTCTTTAGGATTTTCTAGGGTTTTCTAGGGTTTTTAGGAATTCCTAGGGCTTTCTAGGGTTAAATAGGATTTTCTAGGGTTATCTAGGATTTTCTAGGGTTATCTAGCATTTTCTAGGGTTTTCAAGGTTTTTCTAGGTTTTTTAGGGTTTTCTAGGGTTATCTAGGGTTTTTTAGGTTTTCTAGGTCTTTCTAGGGTTATTTATAATTTTCTGGGGTTATCTAGGGTTTTCTAGGGTTATTTAGGGTTTTCTAGGGTTTTCAAGGGTATTTTAGGTTTTTTAGGATTTTTTAGGGTTATCTAGGGTTTTTTAGGATTTACAAAAGCTTTGTAGGTTTATCTAGGGTTTTCTAGGGGTTTCTAGGGTTATCTAGGGTTATCTAGGGGTTTCTAGGGTTTTCTATAGTTTTCTAGTGTTTTCAAGGGTTTTCTAGGTTTTCTAAGGTTTTTTAGGGTTTTCTAGGGTTATTAGGATTTTCTAGGGTTTTCTATTGTTATCTAGAATTTTCTAGGGATATCTAGGTTTTTTTAGGGTTATCTAGGATTTTTTAGGATTATCTAAGGTTTTAAAGGGTTTTTTAAGGTTATCTAGGAGTTTATAGGGTTATGTAAGGTATTATAGGATTTTTAGAGTTTTCTAGGGTTTTCTAGGGTTATCTAGGGTTTTCTAGGATTTTCTAGGGTTATCTAGGGTTTTCTAGGGTTATCTAGGGTTATCTAGGGTTATCTAAGATTTTAAAGGGTTTTTTAGAGTTTTCAAGGGTTTTCTAGGGTTATCTAGGGTTTTCTAGGGTTATCTAAGGTGTTATAAGATTTTACAGTTTTCTAGGGTTTTCTAGGGTTATCTAGGATTTTCTAGTGTTATCTAGGATTTTCAAGGATTTTCAAGGGTTTTCTAGGTTTTCTAGGATTTTCTAGGGTTATTTAGGGTTCTTTAGGGTTTTCTAGGGTTGTCTAGGGTTTTTAGGATTTTCCAGGTTTTTCTAGGGTTTTCTAGAGTTTTCTAAGGTTTTCTAGGGTTTTCTAGGGTTATCTAGGATTTTCTAAGGTTTTCAAGGATTTTCTAGGTTTTCTAGGGTTATCTAGGGTTTTCTAGG
The DNA here is from genome assembly GCF_059453495.1 of Arachis ipaensis. NCBI lineage: Eukaryota > Viridiplantae > Streptophyta > Magnoliopsida > Fabales > Fabaceae > Arachis > Arachis ipaensis. Next base: position 24,563 of record NC_142443.1, on the reverse strand, counting down.
ATTTTCTAGGGTTATTAGGATTTTCTAGGGTTTTCTAGGGTTATCTAGCGTTTTCTAGGGTTATCTGGGGTATTCTAGGGTTATCTGGGGTTTTCTAGGGTTTAGGGTTTAGGGTTTTCTAGGTTTTTCTAGGAGTTTTCTAGGATTTTCTATAGTTTTCTATGTTTTTCTAGGGTTTTCTATGATTTTCTTAGGGTTTTTTAGGTTTTTCGAAAGTTTTTAGGGATTTCTATGGTTTTCGAGTATTTTTCTACGATTTTCTAGGGTTTTCTAAGGTTTTCTAGGTTTTTCTAGGAATTTCTAGGAGTTTTCTGGGGTTTTCTAGTGTTTTCTATGGTTTATAGGATTTTCTAGGGTTTTTTAGGGTTTTCTTAGGATTTTTAGGGTTTTCTCGGATTTTTCTAGGGTTTTCTAATATTTTCTAGGGATTTCTAAGAATTTCTAGGGTTTTTTAGGATTTTTCTAGGGTTTTTAAGGTCTTTTTCAGTTCTTTAGGGTTTTCTATGGATTTCTAGGGATTTTCGGGGGATTTCTAGAGACTTTCTAGGGTTTTCTAGGGATTTCTAATTTTTTTAAGATTTTCTTAGGGTTTTCGAGGGATTTTTAGGGTTTTCTACGGTTTTCAAGGGTTTTTCTAGGCCTTTCTAGGATTTTCTAAGATTTTTTTAGGTTTTTCTAGGATATTCTTGGGTTTTCTAGGATTTTCTTGGATTTTCTAGGATTCTCTAGGGATTTCTAAGTGTTTTCTAGGGTTTTCTAGGTTTTTCTAGGGATTTTCAGGGATTTTCTGGGATTTTCTAGGATTTTCTAGGGTTTGCTAGGGTTTTCTAGGGATTTCTAGGGTTTTCTAGGTTTTTCGAGAGTTTTTTTAGGGTTTTCTATGGTTTTCGAGGGTTTTTCTAGGATTTTCTAGGGTTTTCTGGGGTTTTCTAGGGTTTTCTAGGATTTTCTTGGGTTTTTTACGGTTTTCTAGGGATTTCTAAGGGTTTTCTAGGGTTTTTCTAGGATTTTCTAGGGATTTCTAAGAATTTTTTATGTTTTTTTTTTTGGAATTTCTAAGGTTTTTGTAGGTTTTTCTAGGAATTTCTAGGAGTTTTCTGGGGTTTTCTACTATTTTCTATGGTTTTCAAGGGCTTTCTAAGGGTTTTCTTGGGATTTCTAGGGTTTTTCTAAGATTTTCTAGGGTTTTCTAGGATTCTCAAGGGTTTTCTAAGATTTTTTTGTGTTTTCCAGGGTTTTCTAGAGATTTTTGAGGGTTTTCTAGGGTTTTCTAGGTTTTTCTAGGAGTTTTCAAGAGTTTTCTAGGGTTTTCTATAGTTTTCTACGATTTTCTAGGATTTTCTAGGATTTTTCTAGGATTTTCTAGGGTTTTCTATGGATTTATAGGGTTTTCTATGATTTTCTAAGGGTTTACTAGGGTTTTCGAGAGTTTTTTGGCATTTTCTATGGTTTTCGAGTGTTTTTCTATAATTTTCTAGGGTTTTCTGTGATTTTTCTAGAATTTTGTAGGGTTTTCTATGGTTTTCTAGGGATTTCTAAGTTTTTTTTAGGGTTTTTCTAGGATTTTCTAGGGTTTTCTAGAGTTTTTCTAGGATTTTCGAGGATTTTTTAAGGTTTTCTATGGTTTTCGAGGGTTTTTCTAGGATTTTCTAGGGTTTCTAGGATTTTCTTGGTTTTTCTAGGGTTTTCTATGGATTTTTGAGGGTTTTCTAGGTTTTTCTAGGAGTTTTCTAGGCTTTTCTATGGTTTTCTACGATTTTCTAGGATTTTGTAGGGTTTTTCTAGGATTTTCTAGGGTTTTCTATGAATTTATAGGGTTTTCTATGGTTTTCTTAGGGTTTTCTAGGGTTTTCATGAGTTTTTTAGGATTTTCTATGGTTTTCGAGGGTTTTTCTAGGATTTTCTAGTGTTTTCTAGGGTTTTCTGGTGTTTTTCTAGGATTTTCTAGTATTTTCTAGGGTTTTCTAGTAATTTCTTGGGTTTTCTAGGGATCTCTAAGGGATTTCTAGGGTTTTCTAGGATTTTTAAGGGTTTTCTAAGATTTTCCTAGGTTTTCTAGGGTTTTCTAGGGATTTCTGAGGGTTTTCTAGGTTTTTCTAGGTTTTTCTATGAGTTTTCTAGGGTTTTCTAGGGTTTTTTTTATGGTTTTCTATGATTTTCTAGGATTTTCTAGGGTTTTCTATAGATTTATAGGATTTTCTATGGTTTTCTTAGGGTTTTCTAGGGTTTTCGAGAGTTTTTAGGGTTTTTCTATGGTTTTCGATGGTTTTTCTAAGATTTTCTAGGGTTTTCTAAGGTTTTCTAAGATTTTCTAGGGATTTCTAGGAGTTTTCTGGGGTTTTCTAGGGATTTTCTAGTGTTTTCTATGGTTTCTAGGGTTTTCTTAGGGTTTTCTTGGGTTTTTCTAGGATCTTCTAGGGTTTTCTAGGATTTTCTAGAGTTTTCTTGGGTTTTATAGGGTCTTTTAGAAATTTCTAGGGTTTTTAGGGTTTTTCTAGGATTTTCTAATATTTTCTAAGGTTTTTCTAGGGTTTTTAAGGTCTTTTTCAGCTTTCTAGGATTTTCTAGGGATTTTCAGCGGTTTTCAGGGGATTTCTAGGAATTTTCAAGGATTTTCTAGGGATTTTTAATGTTTTCTAAGGTTTTCTTAGGATTTTCAAGAGTTTTTTAGGGTTTTCTACGATTTTCAATGGTTTTTCTTAGATTTTCTTTGATTTTCTAGGATTTTTTAGGGTTTTTCTAGGATATTCTTGGATTTTCTAGGGTTTTCTTGGGTTTTCTAGGGATTTTTAGGGATTTTCAGGGGGTTTTCTAAGGTTTTCTAGGATTTTCTAGGGATTTTCTATGATTTTCTAAGAATTTCTAGGGTTTTCTATGGTTTTCTTAGGGTTCTTTAGGATTTTCGAGAGTTTTTTAGGATTTTCTATGATTTTCGATTATTTTTCTATGATTTTCTAGGATTTTCTTGGGTTTTCTATGGTTTTCTAGGATTTTCTTGGGTTTTTAGGATTTTCTAGGAATTTCTAAGAGTTTTCTAGGGTTTTTCTAGGATTTTCTAGGGTTTTCTAGGGATTTTTTATGGTTTTTTTGGATTTTCTAAGATTTTCTAGGTTTTTCTAGAGATTTCTGAGAGTTTTCTGGGGTTTTCTAGGGGTTTTCTAGTGTTTTCTATGGTTTTCTAGGGTTTTCTAGGATTTTCTAGGGTTTTCTTAGGATTTTTTAGGATTTTCTAGGATTTTTCTAGGGTTTTCTAAGGTTTTCTAGGGTTTTCTAGGATTTTATAGTATTTTCTAGGATTTTCTAGGGTTTTTTAGGAATTTCTAGAGTTTTTTAGGGTTTTTTAGGATTTTCTAATGTTTTCTAAGTTTTTTTATGTATTTCTAGGGTTTTTAAAGTCTTTTTCAGTTTTCTAGGGTTTTCTAGGGATTTCCAAGAGTTTTTGGGGGATTTCTAGAGATTTTCTAGTGTTTTCTAGGATTTTCTTGGGATTTCTACGGTTTTCTAAAGTTTTCTTTGAGTTTTCGAGGGTTTTTTAGTGTTTTCTACGGTTTTCAAGTATTTTTCTAGGATTTTCTTGGATTTTCTAGGGTTTTCTGGGGTTCTTTTAGGATTTTCTAGGGTATTCTAGGGTTTTCTTGGGTTTTTTAAGATTTTCTAGGGATTTTTAAGGGTTTTCTAGGATTTTCTAGGGTCTTCTAAAAATTTTCTATGGTTTTTTTGGATTCTCTAAAGTTTTCTAGGTTTTTCTACGGATTTTTGGAGTTTTTTGTGATTTTCTAGGGGTTGTCTAGTGTTTTCTATGATTTTCTAGGGTTTTCTAGGGTTTTTCTAAGATTGTCTAGGATTTTTTAGGGTTTTCTTAGGGTTTTTTAGGATTTTCTATGATTTTTCTATGGTTTTCTAAGGTTTTCTAGGAATTTCTAGGGTTTTCTAAGATTTTTCTAGGGTTTTCTAGGATTTTTCTAGGATTTTCTAGGGTTTTCTAGGATTTTCTAGGATTTTCTAGGGTTTCTCTAGGTTTTTTTTGGATTTTCTTGGGCTTTCTAGGGTTTTTTAGGGATTTCTAGGGTTTTTTAGGATTTTTCTAGGATTTTCTAATATTTTCTAAGATTTTTCTAGATTTTTCTAGGGTTTTTAAGGTCTTTTTCAAATTTTTAAGGTTTTCTAGGAATTTCCAAGGGTTTTCGGGGGATTTCTAGGGATTTTCTAGGGTTTTCTATGATTTTCTCGGGATTTCTAGGGTTTTCTAAAGTTTTCTTAGAGTTTTCGAGGAATTTTTAGGGTTTTCTATGGTTTTCAAGGGTTTTTCTAGGATTTTCTAGGGTTTTTTGGGGTTTTTCTAGGATTTTCTATTGTTTTCTTGGGTTTTCTAGGGATTCTTAAGGATTTTTTTAGGGTTTTCTAGGAATTTCTATGGTTTTCTAAGATTTTCTTAGGATTTTCTAGGATTTTTGAGAGTTTTTTAGGGTTTTCTTTAGTTTTCGAGTGTTTTTCTAGGGTCTTTTGGGGGTTTTGTTAGGTTAACTAGGTTTTCTTGGATTTTCTAGAATTTTTCTAGGGTTTTCTTGGGTTTTCTAGGGTTTTTATGGAATTTCTAGGGTTTCTTAGGTTTTTTCTAGGATTTTCTAATGTTTTCTAAGGTTTTTCTTGGTTTTTCTAGGGTTTTAAAGTCTTTTTTAATTTTCTAGGGTTTTCTAGGGATTTCCAGGGTTTTTGGGTGATTTCCAGGGATTTTCTAGTATTTTCTTGGAATTTCTAGGGATTTCTAGGATTTTTCTAAAATTTTCATAGGCTTTTCGAGGGTTTTTCTAGGATTTTCTAGGGTTTTCTGAGGTTTTTCTAGGATTTTCGAGGGTTTTCTAGGGTTTTCTAGGAATTTCAAAGTGTTTTTCTAGGGTTTTCTAGGTTTTTTTAGGAATTTCCAGGAATTTTCTGGGGTTTTCTAGGGTTTTCTAGGATTTTCTAAGATTTTCTAGGAATTTTCTTGGATTTTCTACGATTTTCTAGAGATTTTTAGGGTTTTCTAATATTTTCTTAGGGTTTTCTAGGATTTTCGAGAGTTTTTTTGGGGTTTTCTATGGTTTTTGAGGGATTTTCTTGGATTTTCTAGAGTTTTCTAGGGTTTTCTAGGATTTTCTAAGTTTTCTAGGGTTTTTAGGGTTTTCTAGGGATCTCTAAGAGTTTTCTAGGGATTTCTAGGGTTTTTCTAGGATTTTCTAGAGTTTTCTAGAATTTTCAAAGGTTTTCTAGGATTTTCTTGGATTTTCTAGGGATTTCTAAGGGTTTTCAAGGTTTTTCTAGGAGTTTTCTAGGGTTTTATATGGTTTTCTATGATTTTCTAGGATTTTCTAGTTATTTCAGGGTTTTCTATAGATTTATAGGGTTTGCTATGGTTTTCTTAAGGTTTTCTAGGGTTTTCGAGAGTTTTTAAGGGATTTCTATGGTTTTCTAGTATTTTTCTAAGATTTTCTAGGGTTTTCTGGGGTTTTCTAAGGTTTTCTTGGTTTTTCTAGGAATTTCTAGGAGTTTTCTGGGGTTTTCTAGAGATTTTCTAGTGTTTTCTATGATTTCTAGGGTTTTCTAGGATTTTCTTAGGGTTTTTCTAGTATTTTCTAAGGTTTTCTAGGGATTTCTAGGATTTTCTAGGATTTTCTTTGGGTTTTCTCGGGTTTTCGAGGGTTTTTCTAGGATGTTCTAGGGTTTTCTAGGGGTTTTTAGGAATTTCTAGGATTTTTTATGGTTTTTCTAGGATTTTCTAATATTTTCTAAGGTTTTTCTAGGGTTTTTAAGGTCTTTTTCAGTTTTCTAGGGATTTCTAATATTTTCTAAGGTTTTCTTAGGGTTTTCTAGGGTTTTCGAGGGTTTTTTAGGATTTTCTACGGTTTTCAAGGGTTTTTCTAGGATTTTCTAGGGTTTTTTGAGGTTTTTCTAGGATATTCTAGGGTTTTCTAGGGTTTTCTTGGATTTTCTAGGATTCTCTAGGGACTTCTAAAGGTTTTCTAGGATTTTCTAGGTTTTTCTAAGGATTTTCAGGGGTTTTTTGGGGTTTTCTAGGATTTTCTAGAATTTTCTAGGGATTTTGTAGGATTTTCTAGGGTTTTCTAGGGATTTCTAGGGTTTTCTTAGATTTTCTTAGGGTTTTCTAGGGTTTTTGAGAGTTCTTTTATAGTTTTCTATGGTTTTCGAGGGTTTTTCTAGGATTTTCTAAGGTTTTCTAGGGGTTTTCTTGGGTTTCTACAGTTTTTTAGGGTTTTCTTGGATTTTTTAGGGTTTTCTAGGGATTTCTAAGGATTTTTCAGGGTTTTCTAAGTTTTTCTAGGGTTTTTCTAGGATTTTCTAGAATTTTCTAGGAATTTTCTATGTTTTTTTTTAATTTTCTAAGGTTTTTTAGGAGTTTTCTAGGGTTTCTCTAGGGTTTTTTATGGTTTTCTACTATTTTCTAGGATTTTCTAGGGTTTTTCAAGGGTTTTCTATGTATTTATAGGGTTTTATATGGTTGTCTTAGGGTTTTCGAGAGTTTTTTAGGGTTTTCTATGGTTTTCGAGTATTTTTCTAAAGTTTTCTAGGGTTTTCTAAGGTAATCTAGGTTTTTCTAGGGATTTCTAGGAGTTTTCTGAGATTTTCTAGGGGTTTTCTAGTGTTATCTATGATTTCTAGGGTTTACTAAGGTTTTCTTAGAGTTTTCGAGTGTCTTTTAGGGTTTTCTACGATTTTCCAGGGTTTTTCTAGGATTTTCTAGGGATTTCTATGAGTTTTCTGGGATTTTCTAGGGGTTTTCTAGTGTTCTCTATGGTTTCTAAGATTTTCTAGGGCTTTTCTAGGGTTTTCTAGAGTTTTCTTAGGATTTTTTACGGTTTTCTAGGGTTTTTTGTAAGGTTTTCTAGGGATTTCTAGGATTTTCTAGGGTTTTTTTTTTAGGGTTTTTGAGTGTTTTTCTAGGATTTTCTAGAGTTTTCTAGGATTTTCTAGGATTTTCTAGGGTTTTTCTAGAGTTTTCTTGGGTGTTCTAGGGTTTTTAGGATTTTCTAGGGTTTTTAAGGTTTTTTTAGGATTTTCTAGTGTTTTCTTAGATTTTTCTAGAGTTTTTAAGGTCTTTTTTAGTTCTCTAGGATTTTCTAGGGATTTTCAGGGATTTTCGGAAGATTTCTAGGGATTGTGTAGAATTTTCTAGGGATTTCTAATGTTTTCTAAGGTTTTATAGAGTTTTCGAGGGTTTTTTAGGGTTTTCTATGGTTTTCAAGGGTTTTTCTAGGATTTTCTAGGATTTTTTGGGGTTTTTCTAAGATATTCTAGGATTTTCTAGGGTGTTCTTGGTTTTCTAGGGTTCTCAAGGGGATTTCTAAGGGTTTTCTAGGGTTTTATAGGTTTTTCTAGGGATTTTTAGGGGTTTTCTAGGATTTTCTAGAATTTTCTAGGGATTTTCTAGCATTTTCTAGGGATTTCTAGGGTTTTCTTAGATTTTCTTAGGGTTTTCTAGGATTTTCGATAGTTTTTTAGGGTTTTTAATGGTTTTCGAGGGTTTTTCTAGGAATTTCTAGGATTTTCTAGTAGTTTTCTTGGATTTTCTAGAGTTTTGTAGGGTTTTCTTGGATTTTTTAGGGTTTTCTAGGGATTTCTAAGAATTTTCTAGGGTTTTCTAAGTTTTTCTAGGATTTTTCTAGGATTTTCTAGGATTTTATAGGGATTTTCTATGTTTTTTTGGATTTTCTAAGGTTTTTTATGTTTTTCTAGGGATTTCTAGGAGTTTTCTAGGGCTTTCCAGGGGTTTTCTAGTGTTTTCTATGGTTTTCTAGGAATTTCTTAGGGTTTTTTAGGGATTTCTAGGAGTTTTATGGGGTTTTCTAGGGGTTTTCTAGTGTTTTCTATGGTTTCTAGGATTTTCTAGGGTTTTCTTAGGGTTTTTTACGGTTTCTCGGGTTTTCCTAGGGTTTTCTAAGGTTTTCTAGGGATTTCTACGATTTTCTAGGGTTTTCTTAGGGTTTTCTCAGGTTTTCGAGGTTTTTTCTAGAATTTTCTAGGGTTTTCTAGGGTTTTTCTAGTTTTCTTGAGTTTTCTAGGATTTTTTTAGGAATTTGTAGGGTTTTTACTATTTTTCTAGGATTTGCTAATGTTTTCTAAGGTTTTTCTAGGGTTTTTAAGGTATTTTTCAGTTCTCTAGGGTTTTCTAGGGATTTCCAAGGGTTTTCGGGAGGTTTCTAGGAATTTTCTAGTATTTTGTAGGGATTTCTAATGTTTTCTAAGGTTTCTGGGGTTTTCGAGGATTTTTTAGGGTTTTCTACGATTTTCAAGGGTTTTTCTAGGATTTTCTAGGATTTTCTAAGATTTTTTAGGGTTTTTCTAAGATATTCTCGGATTTTCTAGGGTTTTCTTGGTTTTCTAGGGATTTCTAAGGATTTTGCTAGGGTTTTATAGGTTTTTCTAGGGATTTTCAGGAGTTTTCTAGGATTTTCTAGGGTTTTCTAGGATTTTCTAGAATTTTCTAGGGATTTTATAAGATTTTCTAGGGTTTTCTAGGGATTTCTAGGGTTTTCTTAGATTTTCTTAGGGTTTTCTAGGGTTTTCGAGAGTTTTTTAGGGTTTTCTAGGGTTTTCGTGGTTATTTCTAGGATTTTCTAGGGTTTTCTGGGGTTTTCTTGGGTTTTTTAGGATTTTGTAGGGATTTCTAAGGATTTTTTAGGGTTTTGTAAGTATTTCTAGGGTTTTTCTAGGATTTTTTAGGGTTTTCTGGGGATTTTCTATGGTTTTTTTGGATTTTCTAAGGTTTTCTATATTTTTCTAGGGATTTTTAGGAGTTTTCTGGGGTTTTATAGGGGTTTTCTAGTATTTTCTATGGTTTTCTAGGAATTTCTAAGAGTTTTCTAGGGATCTCTAGGGTTTTTCTAGAATTTTCTAGGATTTTATAGGATTCTCAAGGGTTTTCTAGGATTTTCTTGGGTTTTTTAGGCTTTTCTAAAGATTTCTGAGGATTTTCTAGTGTTTTCTAGGTTTTTGTAGGAGTTTTCAAGGGTTTTCTATAGTTTTCTACGATTTTCTAGTATTTTCTAGGGTTTATCTAGGATTTTCTAGGATTTTCTATGGATTTATAGGGTTTTCTATGGTTTTCTAAGGTTTTCTAGGGTTTTCGAAAAATAAAATTGAAAATAAAAACATGAAACATTTTCTCGCACCAAACACTACCTAAATTTTATAATGCGAATTTGTTGTTCGAAACTTCGAATTGCCTATTGTTTTTCGGGACTCTTTTTCTTTCGTAATGGATTTCTATTATATGTTATGCGTTCTTATGGGTTATTGGTAGGGGTGGCAAAACGGGTCGAGCCCGTCGGGCCGATCCACTAAACCTGTTAAAAAAAGCGGGTCGGGCTAGGATTTGGAGCCCCCAAATTAAAAAAACCCGCCAAACCCACACCGCCAAATTGGCGGATTTTGGCGGGGCGGGGCGGGCAGGTCCGTCGGGCCGAAGATTTTTATTTTTTTTTATTAAATAAAAGAGTGATTACTATTATAAAATTAATAATTATAGAATTTTAAACACTTTTTTTCATTTTTTGTTTTTACTCCTCTTTTTGCTATTAACTTTATTTATTTTATTTTACAATTTCGTATATATGCTCAAATTATGTGACTTATTTTTTGAAATAAAGATGATTCTATCGACAAATATTATTTTGAACAATTTTATTGAAGTAAAAAATTAAAAAAAATAGTAAAAAATTATATTATAATTTGACTATTTTTATTTGTATTTGATTTTTTAATTATTATTTTTTGGTTATCTTTAATGAATTTTATTTTAAAAAAAGAAGCGGGCTAGCCCACCAACCCGCCAATCCGCCATAAAGTGGGGCGGGCTAGCATTTTGAACCCATTTTAGTTGGCGGGGCGGGCCGGTCCGCTCCATTTATGGGGCGGGCCTAGGCGTGGCGGGCCGGTCCGCTTTGCCACCCCTAGTTATTGGGGTGTATGGTATTGATATGGAGTTAAATTTTTTTTAAACAATAATATATAAATTGGAGGGTAGGTATTGTGAGGGAGAGGAAACTTAGCCTTTGATTTGTGCTCAAACTTGATTGATGAAGAAATCGTACTCTAGGTATTTTGTGTGCAAATTTTTTTTTGTTAAGTGTGTAGCAAATTGAAGGATAAGTTTTGTAGTTAAAAATAAAAAAAATAAAAAATTCAAATCGGTGGGTCAAAACTGAAAATTAAAAAAAAAACTAGTTTTTAATTTGTGTCATATTAAATCAGACCTTTCGATTTATTAACAGCCGTCTTCTACAATCCTAAATAATACACAAAATCTAAAAAATGATGGATAATACATCAATTTTTTCAATATCAAAATTAAAAAGTGATTTTTCGGAGCGTATTTATTGTAGTTTTTTATTTTTTATTTGATTAATTTGAGTACTAAATATATTTGATTTGTGTTTTTATTTTTATTTTTAATGTTTTTAATTTTTAAAGTTTTATAAAAATAAATATAAAACAAAAAGTAATATTTTATTATTTTTTTTACATTTTTTCTTAATAAAATCCTAAAAAAAAAAATCTGAAAATGAAACAAAAGAAGCTGAAAGCAAGAACTGAGAGAAGTTAGAACGGTTCCATTACCGTTGGCATTTCATTTCTCTCCGCAAAAACGCAATGACGCATTCTTTAACGTCGTCGTTTCATTCCTTCTGCTTCTTCCCTCCGTCTTCATCATCCGTACAACTCAACACACCAAAGCTTCAACTTCTGTTACCAATGTCATCAAATTCTCAACCGCTTCCCCTCAAATTCTCTCACACAAATAGAACAAGAACCACCACCAACAACAACAATCGCCACAAGATTCGAGCTTCGTCCTCAACCGATGATCCTTCACCATCTTCATCAAGTGTGACTAATTTCGTTTTGTTCAGTTCCGCTGCTCTAAATGTTACATTGGCGGTGGCTAATCGTGTGCTGTATACGCTTGCTCTCGTTCCCATGAAAGATTACCCCTTTTTCCTTGCTCACTTCACCACATTTGGGTAAACGCTATTATTTCTCGCTTTCAATTCAGTGTCGCTCCTCTGTTGCTGTTTTTGCATTTTCATTTGCTACTTTTCACTGCCAAAATTCTATTTTCGTTATTAATGTTACTTTTGGGGTTTATGTTGTGTCTCTTTAGAGTTATATATATAATGTTGTTTGATCATTCATAAGCCAAGTAATAAAATATAAGGATAAAAAAAGGTTATAAGGATTTGAGAACTGGAGTGGGACCGTGCTAAAAATTTGATGATAAAGTGGGTGTCCAGTGTCCACACATATTATAATGGTTTGGTCGTTTGGGTTAAACAATGTTGTGTCTGATAGATGATTGGAATAGAAATAATATTTTTCCCTCATCCAATCATTATTCACATGAAACAGAAGTGTTATTAGTTGAGAGTGGATTAACAGTATTTTCTTATAATGTATAAAAAAGGACATAGCATTACTTTTATGTCAAAAATTCATGCATATAAAACAAGTCTCAATTGATTGGTAGTATATCAGAATTAATTTCTTCAGAATAACTGTGGTTGTGTATTTTAGCATATTGTATATCAGATATAGGGCAGGCATTGTAAGTGATGAGATGCTAGCCATTCCAAAACTTCGCTTTCTGGCCATTGGGTTTCTTGAAGCTTTGGGTGTGGCCACTGGAATGTTTGCTGCAGGTACTTATCTTTGATGGTTGGTAGGATCAATTCACTACACTACACTACCCTCCTCTTTTCTTTTTATTATTTATGTTGCTACCACCTTTTTAATTTTGATTTATGCCCATTCACCTATTATAAAGTTCCTTATATATCGTCACTACGCAACAAACTAGCTACTATGGAGATTGGAGAGTGAGTAAGAAAAAGTATCCAAAATAAAAAAGGATGACAAAGGATAAGACATTACTTATGCATCTATGATCTAACCCAACACAACATAATTGATAACTTTTTTTTTTTATAAATAAAAGGAGAACTCAAATATATATTAAGGAAATTATTAATTAAATTTAATTTTTATATATCGATAGTATAAAATATTTTACATAATTATTTAATTATATTTGTTTAAATAATCATTTATAAGATCAAGATAAAAAATATTTATTTTTATTAACGTGATATTATATAATTAAATGTACGTATAAAATTATTTTATAATCATTCTGATTCTTCTTTTTATTTATTTTTTTTTTCAGGTTTAATTTTACAGTGTTGTATCTTTTTTGAGGATAAGCTTGCTTTGTTGATATCTAACTATTATAGGCAACATGTCTGTTTAAATTGTCTTAATTTGGTATCTAAATAGTATGCTGAATAGATTTAAGCTGCACAACTATGTATCTTTTTTGAGAATAAGCTTACTTTGTTGATATCTAACTATTATAGGCAACATGTCTATTTAAATTATCTTAATTGAGTATCTAAATAGTATGCTGAATAGATTTAAGCTGCACAACTATGGTTATGTCACTTTTAGTAATTGGGACTAGGGACTAGGGACTAGGGAGTAATTGACTTGTTGCTGTTGGTAATGAAACAATCGACAAGCATAGCCTTACTGCCTACATGTTTGCCTCGATATTTATGTATTGAATGTTGGTTACGTTCTGCAGCTGTACTTCCTGGACCAGTCATACCTGTATTGAGTCAGGTATTAAATATTTAACTAGCTCTTGTCATCAAAGAAAGAGGGTGACAGAATACATCGGCCCTTGGTTTTATACATCTGTGAAGTTTATTTTGACGTTCTCATTTGTCAGGCATTTTCTGGGGCCTCATTTGGAAATTTTCAATTTTCTTCCATTAGTTGCATTTATCAATTACATAACCTTCTAAATGTTAGCGTTAGCAATGACATTATGTAAGAGAATTTGATGTTGATCAACTTGTAGCATATTTGAAACCAATACTTCTAAATGCGCTTTAGCTTCTTCCTAATAAGAAATGGTGTTATTTTCGAATACGGATTTAGGGTTTAGGGTTTAGGGTTTAGGGTTTAGGGTTTAGGGCTTAGGGTTGAGGGTTTAGAGTTGAGGGTTGAGGGGTTAGGGGTTAGGGCTGATGGTCTAGGGTCTAGGGTCTAGGGTCTAGGGTCTAGGGGTCTAGGGGTCTAGGGGTCTAGCCTGGGGCCTGGGGCCTGGGGCCGGGGGCCTGGGGCCGGGGGCTTTGGGGCTTGGGGCTTTGGGCTTGGGGCTTTGGGGCTTGGGGCATGGGGCTTGGGGCCGGGGGCCTGGGGTTTAGGGTTTAGGGTTTAGGGTCTCGGGTCTTGGGGTCTGGGGTCTGGGGTCTGGGGTCTGGGTTCAGGGCTCAGGGCTCAGGGCTCAGGGCTCAGGGCTCAGGGCTCAGGGCTCAGGGCTCAGGGGGTTTAGGGTTTAGGGTTCATGGTTCAGGGTTTAGGGCTCAGGGCTCAGGGCTCAGGGCTCAGTGTTTAGGGCTCAGGGCTCAGGGCTCAGGGTTTAGGGTTTAGGGTTTATGGTTTAGGGTTTAGGGCTTAGGGCTTAGGGCTTAGGGCTCAGGGCTCAGGGCTCAGGGCTCAGGGCTCAGGGCTCAGGGCTCAGGGCTCAGGGGGTTTAGGGTTTAGGGTTCATGGTTCAGGGTTTAGGGCTCAGGGCTCAGGGCTCAGGGCTCAGGGTTTAGGGCTCAGGGCTCAGGGCTCAGGGCTCAGGGTTTATGGTTCAGGGTTCAGGGTTCAGGGTTCAGGGTTCAGGGTTCAGGGTTCAGGGGTTCAGGGTTCAGGGCTCAGGGCTCAGGGCTCAGGGGTTGGGGTTCAGGGCTCAGGGCTCAGGGTTTCAGGGTTCAGGGGTTCAGGGGTCCAGGGGTCCAGGGGTCCAGGGTCCAGGGTCCAGGGGGTTAGGGTCCAGGGGTCCAGGGGTCCAGGGTTCAGGGTTCAGGGTTCAGGGTTCAGGGTTCAGGGTTCAGGGTTCAGGGTTCAGGGGTTCAGGGGTTCAGGGTTCAGGGTTCAGGGTTCAGGGTTCAGGGGTTGGGGTTCAGGGGTTTAGGGTTCAGGGTTTCAGGGTTCAGGGGTTCAGGGGTTCAGGGGTTCAGGGTTCAGGGGTTCAGGGTTCAGGGTTTTTTAAAAAGTTTAGGGTTTGGGGTTTGGGGTTTGGGGTTCAGGGTTTTTTAAAAAGTTCGGGGTTCGGGGTTCGGGGTTCGGGGGTTCGGGGGTTCGGGGGTTCGGGGGGTCTAGGGGTCTAGGGGTTCAGGGGTTCAGGGTTCAGGGCTCAGGGTAGGGTTTTAGGGTTTTAGGGTTTTAGGGGTTTATGGGTTAGGGTTTAGGGGTTGGGGGTTGGGGGTTGGGGGTTGGGGGTTGGGGGTTCGGGGTTCGGGGTTCGGGGTTCGGGGTTCGGGGTTCGGGGTTCGGGGTCTAGGGGGTCTAGGGGGTCTTAGGGGGTCTTAGGGGTCTAGGGGTCTATGGTTCAGGGGTTCAGGGGTTCAGGGGTTCAGGGGTTCAGGGTTTAGGGGTTTAGGGGTTTAAGGGTTTAGGGGTTTAGGGGTTTAGGGGTTTTATGGGTTTAGGGGTTTAGGGGTTTGGGGTTTGGGGT